>NC_048284.1:30462033-30804533 GCF_009762535.1 Notolabrus celidotus | reverse complement strand
CACTGATGAGGTCATCTGAATCACCTGTGTGTGTTTGTGTATGTGTGTGTATGTGTGTTTGTGTTTGTCACTCACTGAGGAGGTCATCTGAATCACATGTGTGTGCGTGTGTCTTTGTGTCAGTCAGAACTGAGGAGGTCATCTGAATCACCTGTGTTTCCAACTGTCATTAACTGTTTCCAACTGTCATTAACTGTTTCCATTGTGATGGGACCAGCTGTGTAACTGCTGTGTGACAGTTGATTAAGAATGGGATTCATGGAGTAAATTAGGGTCTACATGTGCCAACACTATGCGATAACCGTAATAGCTATCAGAAAAAGGATCAAATCGTGAGCATCAGAAGACTCTGATGAACACAGTGATGTGTTTTTCATGTCTGTACAGTCAGAAATGCAGTCAGGGCAGCGAGTTAAGAAAAGTGAAATGTGTGCTGCCCTCCAGAAATGTTTAACATTACGGCAGATGGCCGAGCAGAGAGACTTTCTCTGACAGTTGGTGACCTGGTGGCTCAACGGTACAATCTTTTACTTTGGTAACCTCTTTGACAGAAGCAGGAGAAGACAGGGAACGTTTTGATGTCTTATTTGTGTATGTGGAGTGAAATTTGTGGATTTTCTGGCAATTTTTCCAGAGGCCATGTCCCATTTTTTGCCCAGCCTGCCCACTCTAAGTTTTGAACCTCTCACTCTGCCCACCAGAGTTCCACCCCACACACACCAATGTTAAAGTGAGGAAAGAGCTGAAATTTGATGAATTTTTGAACGGTGAAATCTGTGAAACTGTGAAAGGTATCAAAGAAGTGAAACATGTGTAGATAGCTGAAAGTCTTGTGAACAGTTTAAAGTTTGAATTGAGTCTATAAGTGAAAGTATGCTGAAGCTATGAGCTGTAGTAGTTGAAGAAGTTGAAGTGGATTTGAAGATTCCGCCCCATCTGTTTCAATGTTAAAATAAAGGTTGAATAAAGTTGAATAATTCAAAAAGTATAAGGGTTGAATATGTGAGAAGATATAGCCTGCGAATAGTGAAGAAGCTGAATAGTTTAAAAGTTGAACGGTGAAAATCGGACAAAATTTGAAGGCTGTGAAAGGCGTAACGGAAGAAGAAAAATAATAATAATAATAAGTTTAAAGTTGAATAACAATATGTTGAAATGCTCAGCATTTCAACATAATAAAAAGTATAAAGTTTAGGAATAACAATATGTTGAAATGCTCAGCATTTCAACATAATAAATGTGCATGGCCACTGTGTTTTGAATCAAAACACTGATGTGTCCTCTGGTTGAGAGGGAATGGCTTTGATCTTATTCTGGAATGCAGCGTCACAAAGTTGGACCGTGACATCTATGACATCAGGCTTACTGCAGACTATAAACCAAAGGTCTCAACCAGATCTTCATCACCACTTCAAGTAGTCTAACTACCAGTCGGTACTTTGCAAAGCCTTCAGAGCATTCACAAACCTATCCACTTAACTCTTACATCCAGACGCTTCTAGTTAATCTAAAGCAATGGACAGAAGAAATAGAAACCAGAGGAGGTGGAGAAACATGGAGACAGCGAACAGCAACGAGAGAGACCACGGCTGGCAGACTGAGTCCTCCGTGAAGGAGGACGAACTGTCTCAGCTGAAGGCAGAAAACGCTCGCCTGAAAGAGCAGCTTGAGGAAGCTCATCATCTGCATTACCTACGACACGTCGCTGCAGAGAAACAAGCAGGAGAGATGAAGATCCAGCTGGATCAGGCTCACTTTGACCTGCAAAATGCAAAAAACAAAGCTGCAGCCTCTGAACTGAAGCGAACCATGATGAGGCAGAGACTCATGAGGCAAAGCACTACTGCCGCTCATGTTTCCACAGCAGACCAGGTCACCCAGAGCCAGGAGAAAGACACATCAGAGCTGATTGTGCAGCTGCAGGCGGCTCATGAAGACCTGCAGAAATGCACTGAAAAGCTTCAGGCCAACGAGGACAGTGACGAAGACGCTGAGGAAGAGCAGCGGGACAAAGTCAAGGCACTGAAAGCTGGCATCTTCAATCTCGGAGAGAAGCTCCAGCAGGACCAAGCTGCCTTACTAAAGAGAGCGACCAAGCTTGTTCCCTGCACTGAGGGCCAGAAGAACCTGTCAGAGGAGGTGCAAAATATAAACGTGCACCTCCAGAAGCTCCAGATGGATGTCCTGATGCAAGCCCTGAGTCTGAAGACCCCTGGAAAGGAGAAAGCAGCTCCTAATAAGTACCTGTGGGTAAGGACTCACAAGGACCAGGAGCAGCAGACTGATCAGCTGCAGGAGACCACAGAGACTCTCACTGTTGAGCAAGATCTGCAAAAGGTGAAAGAAGAAGCTGCGGAGGAGATGAAAAACATGCAGACTGCCTTCACCACTCAGCTCCAAGACCTCCAGAAGTTCAACAATGAAATCATGGCTTCTGAGAGGGAAGCATTGGACCAGCTGAAGCTCCAGCAGGAGCAGTGGAAGGAGGAGAGGAGCTCCCTTCAGAACACCATCCAGCTCCTCCTCACTACCCAGAAGAAGAAAAATGAGGAGTGGACGGAGAGAGAGAAGGAGATGGTCGCCAGAATGGATGAGCTCGACAGCAGGATGGCAGAAATGACTGCTAAGAAAAAGAAGAGGAAGAAAAGCTGGCTTAAGAGACTCTTCATGTGCTCCAGCTCTGAAGACACCATCTCTGAGTCACACTAAGAACATCTGAATGTGCAAAACAAAAATAAAAATACATGCATCTTATGTTTTATGTCTGTTGAGGTTCATAAGTGTCATTTTAAGGTCAATACAACATTTTTAAGGTGTGGTTACTTTCTCCTCTGTCAGGACATGCACGTGAAAACATCTTTAAAATGTTTTCACCTCTTAGTTCGTCCTCACTGAGTCACATTTCAACATTTTATGAATATTTATTTTATTTGTATTTGTTTGTGAAGCACTCTGAAAGTTTGTGACATGAATAAAAGAAACCATTACCACTTCTTCTATCAATATTAAAACCAGCGTTATTAACTTCAGAGGTTTGTTTGGTGTCTCCCGTCTGAAGAGTGAAGACTTACAGGAAACGTTTGACCTCTGTCATTGCCAACAAAGGTTATGTTACAAAGTATTGAGTTGAACTTTTGTTATTGACCAAATACTTATTTTCCACCATAATTTACAAATAAATTCTTTAAAAATCCTACAATGTGATTTCCTGGATTGTTTTTCTTATATTGTCTCTCATAGTTGAAGTGTACCTCTGATGAAAATTACCTCTCTCATCTTTCTAAGTGGGAGAACTTGCAAAATCAGTGGCTGACTAAATACTTTTTTGCCCCACTGTACCTGTTAAAAGGTAGTTTTCCTTACCAATTGTTGGACCTATAATAATGTCATTCATGATGTGGACACTGACATCCCCCCACTCTAATGTTTATTTTCGTTATTTTGTTATTGTATACATAATCTTTCTAATTAATAATTGTGCAGTAGTCAGGTACACAGGCATTTGTGTGTTATCCCTATGTGTAATGTGTAATAAGGAGGAGCAAAGCTCAAGCAGGCAGTTTGGGGCAGCTTTGGAGCAGTTTTGGGTCTTTTGGGGATGCGCAGGTGCACATGCGCAGTAGAGAGAGAGGACCGAAATGTTTGTGCTGTACTCAGCTGCGCTACGCTGTCGTACTGGTACCTGTTGTATAATTCCTGGAAGTGAGTAAACTACAAAAAACAACCCATGCACGCCTGGAAAATCACTTTTTTGTGTCCAAGTGTGTAACAAATACTGGAGGCACCGCTAGGATGATTAACGTCGTGTCAAGTGTGACGAGAACGCGGACAGAGAGCTTGGAGTGATGACGACGGGAGCGCGCAGCCACGGGGGCGCGGCCACCTCGGACGTGCAGGATCTGGAGGAGCTTGCAGATGCTGTGTCACAGAGACTATGGCTGCTGCAGCCGGATCAGCTCAAAGAGGTATGTGTCTTGGCCAAGATCTCAAGTGGAACTGCCACAACAAGACGAGCGTTAATCAAACTAATCACAGAATTCATAGACAATGTTATCAATACAGAAGAGTTTGAAGTTGCATTATTTTTTCTGACCACCATTTTGAAATCAGTGGATCAGATTAAAGAAAATGTTGAAAACACTGAAACTGAGGAAAATTCAAGCACAGAACAAGACATTCAGGAAACAACTAAAGATGTGAGTTTAGCAGAGAAGCACTCGACAGCTACAGCAAGACAGTCAGGCCCTGCAGGATGAAGTGAGGAGGCTGAGTGACAGAATGAACAGTGCATCATTGAGTCAAACGTCAGCTCCACAAAGTGTGCAACCTGCAGCTGTGAACAGACTCCTAGAAGTCACAATAAGGAGAGATTTTAAGATTTGTGGTCAGATAGGGGAGAAGGGGCAGAAGGACCGACTCTCGGACACAAACCTTATGCACCAGATTGACAAAGGCCTAATTAAAGGACACAGCGAGGCTGAAGTCATGGAGGCGGTGATCAAGTCAATCAGTCCAGGTTTGAGCATTCGAGATATGCTGGAGATCAAAAGAGACCTCACCCTTCCCCAGCTAAAGACCATATTAAAGGGACATTTCAAAGAGGACAGTTCAACAGACCTGTACCACAGACTGGTTAACATGACACAAGACAGTCGTGAGTCACCTCAAAACTTCCTCTTTAGAGCCATTGAGTTAAAAGAGAGACTGTTACTCGCTTCAAGAGAAGTAGGGTCAGAAGAACAGTATAGTCCTGAGCTTATCCAGAAGAAGTTCTTAAGGTCAGTTAGTACTGGACTGTTAAGTGACCACATTAAGTTTCAACTTAAACCTTTTCTTGATGACCAGAGAGTGACAGATGACGTACTCATTGACAAGATGAATGAAGCAGCTAGTGTTGAGTCAGAAAGACAGTCTAAGCAGAGAAAGAACACCAGTAGCAAAGTGCCAAAAGTAAATGAGCTACAAACAGAGATGCAAACTGGTCTGCAGGGTCAGGATGTAGCTGAGGCCAGGGTTGGGGTTCAAGAGCAGTCAGCTGAAGTTGTGAAGCCTAAGAGTCGCAAAGCACCTGTTGCAGCTAGTCAGAGACACTCTGAGCTTTATGAAACAGTCAGGTTGCTAAGAGAAGAAATGGCTGAAATTAAGAAAAGCTTGACTAACTCCCAGGGACCCACCCGCCAAGCTAGATCAAGTTTTAAGAGAGGATGTAAAGGATGCAGAGACCAGGGAACAGGTGACCAGTGTGAGCACTGTTTCTTTTTTTTGTGATCAAATTTTTTTTATTGTTTTTATAGCTATGCAACACAATGAAATATCAACTGTATAGGATAAGTCGAGGCACATCATGAAGTAAAACAAAGAAAAAAAAAATAATAAAAAAATAAATAAAAGAAGGTATGGCGACACCCACCCCAACCCACCCCACCTCAGAATAGATCTCCGTATGATAACAACAGGGAATTCATAGTGATAAAGGAAGTGAATAGTGACAATGACATCATTTATAACATTAATGTAAATAAAAATAAAGATAACAACAAAAGGAAATGGTCAAGTAATACTGTAATAATGCTCATTTAAATCATAAAGTTAGACATATTCTTTGATCTTAGTTATGGATTTTAACCAGGATGAGATAGTGGTTCCTGTGGCTCCGTGCATCTTGGCCACTGAGAGCTCCATAACAGCTATATCAAGATACGTATTAAGCCACTGAGATCTTGACAAAGAATGTGGTGATTTCCACCGTAGTGCCAGCATTATTTTCGCTGCCGTTAGGCCAGCGAGTAATGTACATTTTTGAGGTCTAGAAATTTTAAGCACAGAAAAATCATTTAAAAGCAGGACGGTGGGGGTGCAGGGCACTTCACAGTCCAAGTTTTTTGTAAGTATGGAGGCAACCAAGTTCCAAAAGCAGGATACATCTTTACAAGTCCAAAACATGTGCATAAAAGATCCGACAAGTCCATCCGTACAGAGTGTACAAGTTGGTGATGGGATGAGTTTCATCAAAAAACGTTTCCTGGGGGTGAGATAGGTTCTATGTAAGAAGTTGAGATGAATTTGTCTGTGGTTGGGATTCTTGGAGGATTTGGTTACATGTTTCCAGATATTGTCCCAGTCCAGTGGTTGGAGTACTGTCAGATGTTCAAGATCTTTGGTCCACACATGTTCAACAGTCAAAAGTTTATATGAAGAAACAGATAACAATGTATATAATTTAGATACTAACCTATGGCGTTATAACAGTGACAAAAGTATCGCGCGAGCAGATGAGATTCTCGCACGAGGAGAAGTGTAACCCGAGCGCAAATCAAAGAGACCCATGCAGAAAAATTGTCCTTGTGAGCGCAAACACATCACTCACGTGCAACATTTCTCTACTCGAGAGCAAATTTTCAGCCTGTGAGAGGAAAACTACCTTCAGAGCACGTGCAGAACTGAACTGAGCGCTCACAGATTTAATCTGCGCGCGCGGGTGTTTCCCCTGCGCGCTGTGTCTCTCCTGCTCGCAGGTCACAGAGCTGCTCGCGCTCGAGTATATTTTAGTTTTGTCAGTAGGGGGGCGGGCACAGTGGGCGGGCACAGTCACAATGGTGTCTGGGTGTGATTGGCTGAGTCCCTGTGTTTTCTGATTGGGCCTTTTTTTTCACCTTGTTATTTATTGTTCGTCTCATGCGACATGGACATGAGTAGCTGCTATTAACGAGCTCCATGGCTAATCTTCCAAGATCGACAGCCTCAAATGCAATTCTCTACAGTGGAGACACTTTCCTCTTTAGTACCCCCAGAGCTGGAACCTGGACAAAACTCCGTCATCCACAGTTTGGACCACAACTATGAAGGTAAGTGTCTCTGTTACATTGTTAGCTTAGCATTAGCTAGACTTCTTTGTGTATATCGCACTGTGGTGTTCTATAACTTAGACCTTTGTTTGGATGCTGATTAACATTCATAGAATAAATGAGGATATTCTCCTTGTGGTGTTTGATGGTGTAGCGTGACAGCGTGATTTTGGTATTTAAACATCAGTAAAAGGTGAAAATGTGAGTCCAATAGTATGCCTTTACGTATTGTTCAGCCCACACCCACAGATATATGTACATATTTGTGAAGCTGTAATCGGATACTGTTTTTCCCATAAGAATACTCAGTCCGATTCATCAATTATCAAGATGGTCGATGATTTGTTTCTCAGTGTAGCTCTTAAGGATTTCCTTTTATTTACTATAATAATTTGTATTCATCATTATTATTATCATTATCAATATCTTATTTTGTTCTCTTCTTTTTGAGTGCACGGACACACACACAGTCTGAAATACTGTATATTAATGTCTGTAATGTAGAACATATTTCTGGTCAGCACAGAGCCTGTTCAGATGCACTGATCCTTCACATCTGTGTTGCTGTCAAAGTTCTGTATATTAATCTGGTGGCCACATGTAGTTGCAGGGTGCCCATTTCAGCAAGATGCAAGTGAAGGGATCCCCTCTGAAGACATGGCACCAGCTGTGGACACAGGTAATGTTGAGTTACATTGAGTGCAATCAAATGAAAATCACTGATGATACATTGTTTATGATAGTAATATAATAATGATACACAACATTGCTATAATCATGGCTGCATGTTTATATCATTCTCAGTGGGTCTGTGCAGAGCTTACTGAGGACATGGGGTGAATAAACCAAAGCCATCTGCCAGGATCGTATGTAAATCTATGCTCGACCAAATCATACACAGATTATGGTCTTTATTTTTGTACTGTCCTAGTGTTTGCTACGGTGAATTGATGGTCAATTTGTTGTATCTAACCAATTTAATTAGTACAGGAAGTGTGGGAGCACAATGAATTTTAACACCTGTACTGTTAAACATTTTTCATTGTTATTTTTGTTTGTTTCTCAATTTCCCTCGTCATTTCTTTTCATGAGCAGTCTCTGACCTATCAGTGTTGTCTATCTAGGAAGGTCTAAAAAGCCTCAGACCCCAACCATGGGTATGCTAAGTGATGCATGATTTGCCTGAGCTTTCACGGGTTGGCTCTGGGTTTGGGCTTTTATCGCATAGTTCACCATCGTAGAATCTCAAGGAAGTTAAATGTCAACCTGTGGAAAATGTACAAATAATCATATGGTGATTGTTTGCACAGCTACTGTGATGAAAAACATTCACTCGCAACATATTTTTCTGGGGTCTCTACAAAATAAGCACATTTAGTTACATCTGCAGAGTTGGATTTGTTGGCCTGGGCATCTCTGTGGCACTACAAAGTTTTATTTATGTAACTACCTTTGTGCCTTTATCAAACCTTTTGTTTCGCACACCTGTCAGACATCTTACCTGTCTATCTAGGAGCATGTATGTTTAAACATTCAACATCAAATGTGATGAAGTACAACAGACATGTTTTGGGGGACATAAGTTGGCCATTATATAACTGTCATTGGATTATGTCTTGTTAAACAACAACCAGAGAAATAAATGTATTGTTTTATCTCACTGTAATGACTTTTCTTTGCAAGATTTATTCTCACACAACACAGTTACATGAATAGAATAGGGTACTATTAACGTGACTGTATTTGAATGACTGCAGAGTTACATCAAAGACAACTGTAAACAAATGTGGAAAGATGCACTGACTACAGGCTAATGACCTAATGTGCATTGATCTCGCAGGAGTAAACACATAAATCAAAAAGTAAAAATACTCTGTAAACTCTGTATACCTCTAAAGTTGTGTTTGTAGTACTCAGTGTTTTCCTCAAAACTTTTCGTATGAATACTTTATTAATCTGGAGCTAATTTAGATTCTCTGTGTCGGTTAGGGGCACAGTACTGCATCATACCATATGAAACATGTTATTCTTAATGATAAAAGTCAATGGTGGTGAGGAGCAGTAAAAAGTAAAGCATTTACCACAGTAATGCGGTTGAGTATGAGAAGTGCTGCAACTAATGATTTTCGCGTGACCAGTAATGGGTGAATTACTTTCTCAATGAACAACTGTTTTAATATGTTATAAAAGGGTGAAAAGGGCCAGCCAGGGTTTCCCAAAGCCAAAGGTGACAACCTCGAATGCCCTGTTTTGTCCACGACCCCAAGATATTAATTTTACTGTCATAAAGGAATCAGGAAACCAAAAATATTCACAGTTGAGGAGCAGGAATCAGTCAATTTACAATCATAAAATTGACATTATGTGACTTAGACCAGTAGCTACACCAGCATAGATGCTAATAGTTGAATAACCCCCTGTGAGGCCATCCCGTTTCAAGCTTCTGAACTTCCTGCTCCCGGCTGCTGTTTGACTGCAGATACAGCATCCAGTGCACCTGTATGAGATTTTTTGGGTGACAAACAAAAAGAGAAAATAAATTTAAACCACCTTTCTCATAAACAGAAACATTTATCATCTGTAGCCAATAATATCAACACATATCTCTGACGTATGCCTGTGCTTCACTTGCGACATAGTAATATAGATATCGAACATTTATATAACGTTGAAATAATGGAACATAGGAATAACTAAATAAAATCTACTGACAAAAGATAACTAATTATTTAACCTGTGAGTCTGTGGTGAAGTCATGCTCTTCTGAAGAAGCACTGCACAGATGAGATGATGGTAAAGGTGTCCAGGGCTTCCGTCATGTTCGTCATCCACTGCCTCAGCCTGCATCACCTTCACCTGGAGGGAAACTTTGCAGAGTGGTTCATGTTATTTTTCATTTATCAGAATCAGCTTTATTGATCATGTAGATGTGATACTCACAAAATAAGTATTTTGTTGAGATGTTATTACTTATTTTTTTCCTTTATTATAAGAGTCACTTTTGGTTTATTGAAATTGTATTGCTGTTTTATGCCGTCTAATTTATTTATAATTAGAAAATTACAGAGAAGCACACAATGACATGCCGTGTCATACAATGGCCACTTGGTGGCAGCACTGACCAGCGGCATCGCCGAGACTCTGCAATACGCAATGTGTCCGGGTGAATGGAGAATGAGCAACAGTTGTCCGGTTTCTCTGATTCCTGTGTTATATTTTGAATATTTCCAGGGCACTCCTGCCAGCGGGTTATCTACATATCTACACAGGGACCCGCTACATATAGGCCTACAGTAAACTTTGCTCTATGTACAAACAATAAGCATAAATAACCATGCTAATGTGTACAAGCCAACATAAGACATTTAACCAAGAGATATGCCTAAAACTTAGACAATGTATAAGTACTGAAAAGAATACTGTATCATATAAAATAAATATTTACACATTTTGTTATTACTCTAAATCTGTTCACAGTTTTCAGTCACGTGACCACCGCATCAGGATAAAGGGCAAAAAAAGAGCGCAGTAACATGACAGCTTCCATTCATACAGATGTGTTAAACAGTTTCTCCCTCCCAAAAGTTAACTGTCAAGCCTCAATACTAAATATTAACCTTCTCCTTAACTAATCTAAGCATAGTGTATCACCAGATGGTCAGGATGAAAGAGTCTGGCTCTGAAAACAGCGATGTTATTACTGAGCTGGCTGGTTTGCTAGCGGTGTCAACAAGTAACATCTGGAGTTGTTTACATGATCCACGCACTGCGACCATGTCAGAGCGACATCGGCTAAACATAGCCTACATTAAACTTACAACTTACAATTAATTAAATGTTTAAAGCTCATAGACCTGTGGAGTTTTATTGGTGTTTTGTTCCCTCAGCAGAGATAGCGGAGCGTCTAATAGAATTAATCTTCCTCCCAGGGTTTTATTTCTCAGATGGTAATCTTACAGGGATATTTCAGTGTTTTTGAAGTTGGGTTTTATGAGTTTTGTGTCACTAGTAATTGTACTAGCCATAACGGACGCCGCTCAGCTCTGCCCCTGTAATGAGAAACTGCAGGAGAAACAGGACGCAAGCTAGGCTACAGTTTCTGCAGACCGGGTCAGTCCTCCCAGGTAATATAGCTCATTTTGAAAGACTCTGACCCGAGCACTCATCTCGGTTTAGGTGTACGCTCCACTTTTGATTTTTTTCAGCACTTCACTTTGACACCAGAAAGCCTGATTTTTGCGGACGGGACACAGACGAGCTTATCCGCCTCCAGCGCACTGATCAGCTGTTTAGGTCTGTAGCAGGGACAAAAATACAACTAAACTTAATGATTGATTCTGACTACGCCGATGTCATGCCGTTTACTGTGGACAAACGCGGACACCTTTATGAGCCGGAGTTTACCGAGAAAAATGAGATTCAATGCACCAGGGGGGAAAGTGGAGCAACTTCTGAGCTAAACTGTAGAGCAGGAGAGATTCCCATGTTATCTGGTGTTGCAGGTGTGTAAACTGCAAGCTAATGTAAATGAACCGAGAAAACGTCTTGCTTTCACAAGACTTGGTAACAACAGTCCATCTAGAACTTTTGTGAATTAAGATAAACCAGCAGATCAGAAAGTGTGGCTATAATTACTGGTGACATTAAAACTCATACAACCCCACTTCGAAAACACTGAAATTTCATTTTAAGAAGCAGATCTCGGGCTTGTCTCCTATATGAATATGAGTATGAAAAACAACTGTCAGGCATTTTTTTTTAGTGTTTAAACACGTAGTTTGGAGCATAGTCCGGTCGTCTCTCTGTAGCTGATCGCAGGACTTAAAAGCCGTTTTTTTGCACACAGATACACAGCCGTATTAGAGGTACATTATAAGACCACACCGTCAGAGTTATGTTTTGGTCGATATAGCGTTTCACCACCGCCTACTACAGTATTATAACTTCAGTTATCTTTTGATTTAGGAAATCATTTTCTGCCCCCTTCCAAATGCTAATTTTGTGAAACTATTCTCCGTATAGTATAATGCATGTTACTTAAAACTCCTATGATCTAAATAATAAAGCGGTGCAAATGTTATTTCTTTGACTTGTGTTTCATAGACTAACCAGACTTTTATTTCTCCTTTATTAAAATCCTGACAGTGACGTGAAGTCAGCGATAAGGAACTACTGACGGTGTTATATTTTTCACAACCAACATCGGGATGAATTGGTTATGAATTATTGAATTCAAGTTCAAGCATATAAACGTCATTTTAATATTATAAGACAAAGACGGTCGATTTTTTTATTTACCTTAATTGCTTTCTAGATTACGCATCTTTACCACATTAATATTAGCTTAAGGGTAGCTAGCTAGCTAACAACTGAAACACAGCAATGAACAGATAAAACACAATAAACTTACCCAAAGATCTTCAGCAATCCCTTAGATCCCGCAGGTCAGCGAGATCAATCCACAGCAAAAACAACTTTGTTTTCCAGTTCAGCGAAAGTCATGAACGGACAGAAGTTTAACATCCTCCCGGCTCCTTAATGTTGCTATTCATGAAGGAACTATGCAAGAATGGCAGTCAATCAAAGTAAATCAGAATATAAAACCCCGTTTTTTAACCTCTAATAACTAACGAAAAAGAAACTTTTCAGAAAAAAAGAGGCCTTGAACACAAAACAGTCAAATAATAACAACATATCACCACAGCATACGGATGTCAGATACATTCGTAAAACGTGTACTTATTTTTTAAAGTCGGACCACTGCCCCAACTAGAATGAATGGGGGAGACAGAGTTTTTGACCTGAGTTGGCGACAGCCACCAGGGAGCAGTATTTGTGGCGGCCTCAGTTCGAGCCGAGCGAGATGACGTCCCGCAAACTAGTAGAAGTACCAGAGAAGTACCTACAACATCTAAAGAAAAGGACACGGAAAACACTGATTACTCTAATTGAGCGGGAGAGCTACACCAAGTATGGACGACAGAAAGGAGGTAACGTTAGAAAACTTACATTTGTAATGTATCTAATTAACATATCTTATCGTCCCCTTTACCTTACAGATAAGGCAATTAAGATTTTTGGATACCTTATAATGTAATCACTAGCCAAGACATCTGAAGACTGTGAAAGCTATAGCAAGTAGCTAACTTGGTCTTGGTGAACACATTGCTGGCCTGAAAGCTTGTATTTGTATAACTCTGCTTATATTGTTTCATATTTTTACAACAGGCGGAGTTACAAAATGCTGCCAGGCGTGTTGTTGCCTTACTTAGGACCGCATTGGCGGATAAAGGTGGGCCATCTTCTCCAAATAGTAAGTGCTTGGGGAAACTTTGTCAGGAGGTTACTGTTGTGAATTGTTTGGAGGTAACAAAATCCTGTGTTTCCTTTTTACTTTGTTTAATGATTTACAAATAAGTGTTAAATCACACTATTTACATTGTTCACATCAATTAATCTGAAAAACCTGTACACTTGTTAATGATTGGGTTATATCTCCTATGTTGATAGAAGGGCTCTAAATTAACAAGACTGGAAGGTGAGGCCGCTGACCTCTTAGAAACACAATTGTGCTCACCAGATATCGAAGACTTTGACCCACGCAAAGCCATAGAAATCTGGCATGGTGACAGCGTGCGCACACCCTGGCCACACTTAGTGAGGAAACGGAAAAAAGAACTGATTTAGATGGGGGCTCTGAGTCAGAGTCCAGACAGTTCACAGAGCACTGACGATGTTTAGCCTTTACATACTGTTCATATTGAAGTATTTCGCAGTATCCCCCATCATAATAAGTCTCTTTACTAGGTACAAGTATACAAGTATTTTCCGGACTGATCTTGGGAAATGTTAACGATTAATCATTAAAAACGAGAACGTAAACGTTTTCCGTGTCAAAAACAATGCCAAAAATAGTTTATTTTCCCACTGAATCAAATTTTCCTTCACAACAATATATATATGACAGCATTGATCGCATTGAGGTGTTCAATACTGTAAACACTCTGAATATCAACTTGTGGAGCAGGCTCATAATCTCTGCGGACATACAGCCAAGAGTGAAGTCAAAAGTGAAGGCTCAGACTTCAACAAGGGAACTGAACAGAAACATATTTTAGACTCACTAGTGTCAAGTTGCAGTACATTAATATGAGCAGTAAATAGTTCAAATCAAAAGATATCCATCTGACATACCCATTGAAGATTCCACTTCATGACAGTTACATTTGGCAATGTGTGCCATTAAGATAAACACACATTTTGTATAGCCATTAAAAAACATACTTTATCTTACACACATCGTGAACATACTTGTTCATCACTGATACATACACAGACGTCCTGACTCCTGACCTATTTTTTACAGCTTCATGGATGTTATAGATAGCTTTAAGTTGTTTTCACAGATGACGTGGTTCAGGGAGAGCAGGGGGCAGTACGAAACAGGCAGCCTGCTACACAGGGACAGCATCAGATTGCCCCTGGCAACAGCGAGCAGGCTGGGACAAGGCAGCCTCAGGTAGCCCAGGGGCAGCAGCAGCAGAGGACCCCTGGCTTTCCTCGTACTGCAAGAAATAGAGTGGAGCAGAATATGGCCAGGTTTGGATCTTTAGAGGGATTTTAAGTTTTTCCTTTTAATCTGAGTTAGGGAGAATCCTGTTCGTCTTAAAGTCAGTGGTAATTTGAGGTAACTCTTCAATCAACTATAATTCGTTGTTTTCTTGAAATGCAATGTAAACTATTGACATTTTAGTGAAATTCTATCAAACATTTGCCAATGTCTTTTTCTTACTCAACTCCTCAGCTCTTTCCCTAGCCTATTCAAATCTGGAAGAGGCTGTACACCATCTCTGAAGAGAAAGGCTACCAAGTCCAACTCGATACAGTTTTTTCTGTTGGACAAACGGACCGAGCGTACACCAAAGTCCTCTGAGGAAATGATGCTCCTCCAGGCTGGACTTGGCAGGAGGACTCTCAGTATTCCTGAAAATGCTGACCATTCTGAGGTTAGAGATTAAAAACATGACGTTTTTGGTCTGTGTTACTGCACAGGGTCATTGAAAGTTTTTTCATTATGTCATAGATATCTAAGTTACTCTTGGAAACATACTCCAAAATGGTGGAACTGGAAGGGGCCTGGATGCTTTACAAAGCTGCTGGTAAGACAGAGTTACTATAAATTAGAACCGCTTAGTGCTATTTAAGAGTTAATTTTTTGTTGAAATCCCAAAATTTAAGGGGATTTTAAATTCCAGTTGAGCTTGATATTCCATATTTACAGTTTTTTTTAATGCGTTTTTGAAATTATTTTTTACGGTAATTGTTCCTCATTTCTTCTTTTAGTGATTCTGTGCTTTAAGCTAGTACACCAGTATGGTTAGCAGTTGGGTTAAATGTGCCATATTAGGTTTGACTTGACTGGTCGAATTTCTTTATACATATCCGAGGTACTATATGTTTATACATCATCAGTTGAATGAAATACCTATTCTATCAGGTACTTCTCTAATAACAGCCAATTTACATGTGTGTTTGTTATTGATCTTGTTTGTTGTCAGACTTACATGCACAACAGAGAACTAAAACTTTGTCTGTTAGTTCACCTTTATACATATATACTCCCATATAGGAGGATCAGGCCAGCGAAAGCTCGCTGTTGTGGCACCTGAAGCGGAGGGCTACACCGGAAGCTACCTTGCTAGAGCTTCCGGGGGAAAAAGCTGTCTTTATATTTTGCCTATACAAGACACTCTGGACACCAGCCCCCTACCCTACACTTCTACCGAGTTTGAGAGGATGCCTAAAGCACGATGTTCCAGGTGTCATAAGAATATGCCTGTGCAGCTGCTGGCTCTGCATAGCCAGGAATGCATGTCAGGCAGTTTTTGTGAGACAATTGACTTAGAGCAGGTAATGTTATCCAAAAGCAAAAATGTGATATCTGCCACTATTCCCGAAAGCCACATCATTTTGATTTTCTTTG
This sequence comes from Notolabrus celidotus, assembly GCF_009762535.1. Lineage (NCBI taxonomy): Eukaryota > Metazoa > Chordata > Actinopteri > Labriformes > Labridae > Notolabrus > Notolabrus celidotus. The sequence continues at coordinate 30,788,705 of NC_048284.1, read as the reverse complement.
TGTTAGAATTTGGACGTTGATGTGGCGACAGAGGTTTATGTGTCTCCTGGAAGAAACAGTCTTGGGAATGTAAGCTCTGTCATGTACTGTAGCTATTTTTTAGTGCTTTTATTATTGAATGTGTCATTTATTGACATTTTTCCTAAAAAAAAAAAAAATTATAGGTATCTCCAGGGGTGCAGCCATGCTTCAGCTCAACTCCAAAAGAAGACGTTAAGGTAAATATACTGGTCAGCTGGTCTGTAATAGTATAGCAGTTGATGAATATTTTTTCAGACCTTTTTGCTGTTTCTGTGTTTTAAAAAGGTGGCCTGTCCTCTGTGCTGTCAGTTTTTCCCTAAACACTATGTGGAAGTACATGCCAGCACTTGCGGAGAAGGGTTAGAGAATTATTTTCTATCTAATATTATGCACAAATTTTTTCACTTACTTTATTAAATAAGTTTTATGGCTCATAGTGTACAGCATGTATAGCCATAACGAGAACATTTCTCTGATGAAAGCATTTTACCTGAATCTTCTATTCCAGTACAATGCGCAAGAGACGTATGACATTGACTCTGAAAATGAGGAAGCCCCCTATGCTGTGGATGAAGAGCAACCCACAGAACCTGAGAAGCAGTGCAACAGGTATTGCTATTTTTTTCTTCTAATTGTCATACCATAATCTTATGTTATTGACAAAAATTTCAATAACTGATACATTTTCCATTAAGTCTCACCAAGGCCATCGAGACCATGACGGAAAAAATTGACACATCAACAGTCTTCAGCATAAGCATTACAAGGGACGACATGTTCAACAGGGGTCTGGCGCAGTGGAAGCGTCAGAAAAAGTCTTCCCCCAAAAACCCATTCAGAGTGACATTTATTGGAGAATCTGGGATTGATAACGGTGCCCTCCGAAAAGAATTCCTGACTGGTACGCCTTCCTATTCCTCATGTTTTATACAAATGCCCTTTTTTTTATTATTCAATCATTTTTTCTCAGGTTACATGCAGTTCATACCTAAACATTACTCCACATGATCTATGCAATACATTGAAATATATAGTGGCTTTTATGAGGTTCTTTAAGTATTGATCCACTTTTCTTAATGGTAGAAATGATGTCAGGGATTGAGGAGCACCTCTTTTAAGGAGAGGGTACTGGAAAAACACCGAAGTACTCCATCACAGATTACCAAAAAGAACATTTCAAGTATGTACAATTGTGTTCTACTATTTAACATTAAGGTTTACATTTTTAGTTACGGTCTGTGCACTAAATTCAGTTTTGTTACTACAGGATAGCAGGAGAGATCATTGCGGTAAGCATCAGCCAGGGTGGTCCACCACCCAACTTTTTAAAAGAGTGGTGCTTCAATTATGTTGCAACTGGGGTGATGGAATCGGATGCAATTTGCAAGGAAGATGTGACTGATCCTGAGCTCCGGCAACTCATGGAACAGGTTCTGTGTTTCTTCTGCTAAGATACAGATTTATTTTTGCAAGATGTTTGTATCATACAGTGTAGTTACTGAATTTCCCCCTGGGGATCAATACAGTTATATCATATCTTATCTTGTCTTAGTTCATCGACACTGCTCAGACGTGTTAAAAATTATGCATTTTAAATCAGCAAAAGATTTGCAATATCTTCATCATTGAAACTGTTTTCAATCCAGGTGATGATGGCAGAACCTGACACTTTGGTGGACCTCTGTGACAAAATTGCTGCCTGCGGATACAATGGTCCTGTTAGGGAGGACAGGAAAGAAACAATAGCAAAGTGTGTGCTTTTTAGAAGTGATAATGTTCATTGACATTTTTCCTTTTTCCTTAGTTTTAGTTTTTAAAATCCAAAATAAATCTGCATTTTCTTTTTCGCTTTGAATTTTTCAAATATGTTTTGATATTAATTGCAAATAATACATTTCCCCTTCTTTTTTTCTTTTTTTTTTTTTAAATTTTACATCTGTTACTGACTTATAGTGCCATTGCCTTGCACTCTGCCGTCCGAGTCATTCCAATGCTTGAGCAGATCCGTTCTGGGATGAAACTTTACGGATTGTGTGACCTGATCAGGCAGCAACCAGTCATGTTCCGCCAAGTGTTTGTGCCAGGCCTCTTGGAAAAAGTCAGTTTAATTCAACAGCAATTCTTAGCTTGTGATTCTGAGCTTGTAATACTAAAAATGTAAAATTTTGTTTTTCTTTTCTTTTTTTCACAACCCTTAGCCCGACGCTGAGTTCATTATGAAATCTCTGCACCCAAATTTCAGTGAGCTGGGCTCACTGAGACGCCAAAAGGAGACGAAACTTGTCAACTTCTTGCAGGATTTCATGCAGAGATTTAGGTATCTTTTTCTGATTCTTACAAGCACTGATGGAAGACCTAAGCAGATTCTTCAGTTAAGTATAAGTCAATGCAACTCAGTGTGAAAACACTGATCTATAGTATTCTAAAAATGGACATGCACATTATAACATGAAAAGTAAAAAGTCGACATAAAACAAGATATATTATGTGCAGTACAATGTACAACATTCTGAGATGAAGTGAAGGAAAGTGATTAAGTTGCATGGGATGGCCCAGTGCACAAAGGTGGCTCTGCTCTGCTGGCGACCCTGACTCACGTGCTGCCGCTTTTTGCCTGCTTTTTCTTGTTTCTATCAGATGGAAATATTTAAGTTTGTACAATTACCTCAAATATGTGCCTAATTGCAGTCGTTCTGAAGATTATTCAGCAGGACAGGTTGGGGTCCAGCCACTAGGAGCGCTGTTGCAGACATTGCTGAGTAGTCTACCAGTTAACGGGAGTGAAGAAGCTGCAGCATAAAGCCGTGTTCTAAGTCTGCAGAGGTTTTGGCGTGCGAGCTGGCTTCACCGTTGCCGCTTCGCGGTTGACTCGCCATTCGTTTCCAGTGTGTGCATCCAGAGAGATAACCACACACACACACACACACAAACAACCAAAATAAAGTGCGGTGGACTGGTCAAGAGTCTCCAGCGTCCTTATTCAGTATAAGTCTTGGGGGAATTAGTGTTGCATCCTGACCGATGCACATTTCGCGATTATACCTAAGAGCAGCCAGCTTGTAATTATTGAGCCTCCACAACAGCAGTATTTACAGAATAGAGCGTACATTCTTTAACATTGAGATTTGCAGTCAAAAAGTCTTAACTATGAATAGTTCTGATCATTTTGTGAATCAAAGAAGGTGCTTAATGTGCAGTTGAAACTTTTGATTAATACCTCAGGACTCTCAGGCTGGTCAACGTTGGTGTGCATCAGTCCAATTTGCCACATCTGTTCTGGACTGCGGTTTCCTTCAGTGCTGAGTGGATGATGGTTCCAGCCGACCACAAATGTCCCCATGTCTGTCTGAAGTCTCGGAAGAACTGTGTAGTGTACACAGAACAGGTCCTCAGTTGATGAGATGTCCAGCAGTCCATTGTCCTCCAAGGAATGCAGTAATGAGTAGTACTTGCTAGTGACCAAGACGCGAACATCACGCCAGAGAGGCTCGATCCTGTAAAAGAGAATAGTGTTAAGGGGGAGAGAGTCTTCTTGGTGATCAAAATTACAGTAAGGTTGTTGTTGTATTTGTGTCGGTGTGTATAATTGAGTCCAAACAATCTGACATAGAACTTTACCTCTGGTTATTTACACTTTTCCCAGAGATGAAGCTTCCCCGGTCGGTGCCACGGACAGAAAACATAAATCTGGCAATCTGGACATTCTCGACTCCCTGGTCTGCTCTGACCCTGAAATGTGCACAGATTGAAGGCCTGTCACATACATACTCTGTACAAGAATGTCACACTTGCCTTTAGTCTGCAAATTCACCTTGAAGGAATGCCATGATTTTGGGTTGCCTCCAAAAAGAAGTGAAATGCAGTTGATGAACGGTTGTTGGTTGCAGCATTCAAATACATCACCTGCCCAAGAGATAAAAATATGTATAAAGGGATCATAAAGGTCTTAAAGGGGACATATCACGCTTTTTTCATCAATATATATTGGTCTAAGAGGTCCCCAAAACATGTCTTTAAAGTTAATGCTCAAAAAAACACTTTGAAATCAGATTTTGGCATGCCTGAAAACCCCTCTTCTTCATTCCTCATCAGAACACTCTGTATTCCCTCTGACCACGCCCCCTCAGGAAGTGGATGTGCCTCGGCTCTCCAGCACGTTGATCTAATGTTTACATGTTGGCTGAATATACACGGCTGCTCAGAGATCGCGTTACTTCAACCCTCTGAATCTGATCCTGACGGAGAGGCGCCTGTAGCAGGACCTTTCTGAACAATTGGTCATAGATTTAGTGTTTCTTGTTGTTTTATTTATCAGTATGTAGACGTGTGTCTTGGTACACAGCTACGAACATGTAGCTATGTGGCTATGCTAACTAGCGCTAGCACTTATCCATGATAAATAAAAATCATCCACTAGATCTTCAAATCTGCAGACGTGGGGAGTAAAACCGACATCTACCAGAAAGGCAGCAGGACCTTTTATGAAGGATTGGTCACAGATTTAGTGTTTCTTGTTGTTTTATTTGTCAGTATGTCGACGTGTGTCTTGGTACACAGCTACAGCTACAGCTACAGTTACAGCTACAGCTACAGCTATGAACATATAGCTATGTGGCTATGCTAACTAGCGCTAGCACTTATCCATGACAAATAAAAATCATCCACTAGATCTTCAAATCTGCAGACGCGGGGAGTAAAACCGACCTTTGTGTTTATTAAGACAGCCTACAACTAGCATGCCTCCCTCCTAAGCTCCTTGTTAGCACACATTTGTGCAGGTAATGAAAAACGGGGGAGGGATTCAGTATTATTTTATACAGTCTATGGGCTGAACAAGCTCCGAGCTCTGACTCCGTGACAGACCAGATATTGCTGTTACGTAACAAAAACACGGAAGTCTGAAACGGCTCGTTTCACACACATTTACAGAAAGGTGTAGAAATCAAAACAGGGACAGAATGGATTTTTTTCATTCTCGGGGGGTTTGTAGACATGCCAGGGACACATATTTCAGGTAAAAAAACATTAAAAAGTCAATTTTGCATGATATGTCACCTTTAAATCTAGCAATTAATGGTGTCAATGGGAAAAAATGTAATTTAGCTCATTTTGTTGCTGACACTCACTTGCGTTGCATGCTGTTGGAATACAGTATAAGAACATAGCATAATTTTGTGTGTTTGAGTTCGAAAGACAGACACAGTGGGAGATAGACAGACACACAAAGCGAAGACAAGAGCTTATTGTTATATCATGCTATCATTTTTACATTACATTTTTCAAAATTACATTTGGATAGCCTGACTTTGTTTGCGTTTGTGTGTGTGTTTGCAAGTGAAACATGCTTTACCTTCCTTGAATAACCATCTATTCCCCCAAAGATGACAATGTTGTATCTGTAAAACACAAGAACAAACTGTAATGGAAATATGACAATGAGGTACTTTGACATTTGGACTGGAAGATTAAGGGGATATTTTTGATCTCTTAAAATGAATATATACGTATATATGAATATATATGTATTATGTATATATATATATATTACTACCTTATCAGTTTGTGGTTTGTGTCCACATGCACTAGTGAGAGAGGCCCTCGAACAGAATATGTTCGCCTCACAACACAGCCTACATTGGCCAGTCTGGAGAGGATGCCGATTGCATCCACTCGATGCATTGAGGCAGCCATTCTTTTCCACTGCACGCGGAAACCCAAGGACAGCATCCTTCCCATCACCATCCTGTAACCAGCAGTGGGCATTTCATTCTTGATGGATAACACCAGGTTATCCAGCTCCTCATCATTAATGGTAGTGTAGAGTTCAGAAACCGATAAGCCAAAGTCTCTTGTCCTTCGAAATACGGTGCGGGCTGAGACACCAAGAAGTTTGGCGATGCAGGGCACAGAAAGGTTGGTCTGTAGCATTTCAACCAAATGCTGTCTTTCAATATCAAGCCTCGGACGTCCTGGCAAACCCGTAATTAATACCACAGCTGTCTCAGGAGCGTCTGAATAAGTTATTCTGATGAGTCTGAAGACCTCCTTAAGTGCTTCAACGATTTCTGTGAGAATATCAACATGTCTTGACAGGGCTTGTAAGAGATAAAGCTCCTGTCGGCACACAAACTCCAAGAAATCCAGGTTGAGCGGTGTTTGCAAGAGTGCAAGCTCAAATTTGTTCAAAAGTCTCTCCAGGATCAGACGTTTCAGAATATTCTGTGAGGGACAATGAAAGACATTTAAAGAAAATGCACACAAACATATACTGACAACTTTAACAGATTTTGCAAAAATCCTAGAATCTGACGCCTGGAAAAGCTATACTCCCACTTTTACACACTGCTCAGTCAAGTACAAGAGGCTTACTGTAATCAGGGCCGTCCTCATAATTCATGTCAATAACTCAAAACACAATATGTTATGTAAGCAAAGTACATCTTACCTGAGCATTAGAAACAGCCATTTCACCGTCTGATGCTGAAACAGCGTTTCCTGTTGCTAGGTCGTCCGGCAGCACTAACGCTTTCCTAAGTGGTGATTGTAGGCTTTAAAATTATCTGTGTTCTTAATATTTGCTCTCATTCAACAGTATTTCAACAATAAACTGTAAATCGTTTGATGTAATTCATGCCAGATCATTAGCAGCAGCTCCAAACTCGTTAATTGTACCTTCAAAACACGTGTTAAAACTTTTCTCTTCTGACCGCCGTCCACCATTGTTGTTGACAAAGCTGTCATCAGAACCTCGCCCCTTCTTGATTTTGATTGGTCGGGGATCTAGGAGCGCAGGGAGATGACGTCACATGTCCCAACATTCAACACGCGAAATCAAAACAATGCCATATTGGCAGGAAAAAGCGCGAGTAGAAGAAATGCCAGCAGTGGGATAGTGTCTCCGTGTCTGCAAACTATGGTAGAGAGCTGTTGTGCGCCAGGATGTCAGAAGAAACGAGGAGAAGGGAAGGGGAGAGCATTTTACCGCATTCCCAAAGATCCCGATAGACGACACAAGTGGATTACAGCCATAAAACGGGCTAGAAGCGAGCAGAAGAAAAGTGAGCGCTGGGAGCCCTCGAACAACGGATTCTGTCTGTGTAGTGAACACTTCATATCAGGTACGGAATATAACGATTATTAAGCTATAATATCGTATATTTCCCTGCCTGTAATTATAGTTTCTGGCAGTTTTATGGTTGTAACAGGCGAGTTGATCCCATGTGTTATGACTGATTTTGCAGGGCTAACAAGCTAAAACACGGAAGCTAAATACGTGTTGCTCACTCAACTACGAGAAAACAGAAAAAACATAAGGGAAATAAAATGATTGCTCACATGCTAGAATGCTGTAAGTTACTGCATTTATAGGGAGAAAGGGAATATTATGTGATCGATTAAAGATTTTGTTGATAGGAGTCTGATTTAATGCATTCATTAAACCTGTAACTTAAATAAATGTGCTTTTGTTTAGGAAAAAAGGATGATAACCCTATGCAACCGGACTACGTGCCATCAATCTTTAAACATGTGCCATCCCCAGAGAAGAGAAGAGAAGAAGGAGAAGGCAGCTGGATGTGTTCAACAGAAGGCAGAAGAGCAAACTCCAAAGAATTGAGCAGGCAAGGAAATCATGGGCAGCAGCAAATAGCCCTCTCATAGACTGTCCTGAGGAAAGCAGTACTACTCCTGCTGGAGTGGAGAGTCTTGCAGGAGAATCTCCAGAAAAATCGGCCCTCAATGAGCCTCAATGCACTGCTATATATGTTGTTAAAAGAAAAAAATGAATAGAATTGGACTAAATGAAATGAGTCTCAAAAACAATGCTTAAAATGTTAACATTCTTACTGGTTTACCAACCTTTTCAGTCCTGATAACACTTTTTAATTTTGTAGCTCCTTTTCTGAAACATAAAGGCTGATTTATACTTCTGCGTCGAATCGACGGCGTAGCCTACGCCGTAGGTCCGCGTAGCTCCCGTACCTACGCAGAGGCCTACGCACGTAGCTGACGTGCACCTCCTCCAAAATGTAACTACGCGTAGAGCCGACGCGGACCGCAAGCTCTGTGATTGGTCCGCTCGACGGCTTTGTCTTTCCCGCATTCACAGCACTTCCGGGATCCCGGATATCGGCCACACATCGGCCGTGTATTTCATCTCCTCCTCTCTATTCTTCATTTAATCATGTCTGTATGATAAACAGCAACATGTATCAGCTGTAGATTAACATAACACGCTCTGAATCGATGTGGAAAAGTAAACAGAGATCGTAGCGGGACCGGAAGCAGGCGACCGGCTATTAGAGAGACCACACTGCCCTCAAGCGTTTCGGAGGAGAATTGCTGCGCGACACAGACACATCGACGCACAAGTATGTGGGGCTCATGTCCGCGTCAGCCCCTGCTGCGTAGGGGCGACGCAGAAGTATAAATCAGCCTTAAGTCAGACCTGACATCATTTCAGCAGTATATGCTTACGTTAATTAAGCTCAGAATTAACTTGTCTTTTGACTTTCTTGCCGATAATTTTGCCATTGATTCGCCCACTTATTCCAAGCTTTTAATGTGTGACATTAAACCAGAGTAGGTAAGTGGTGGCCACTGTACACATCAATATACATTTAAAAAAGAAGTGTGGGTATTTTGAAATAACTGTAAATAAATCATAGACAACCATTAACAAACCTGTTTGTCTCTGTTTCTTTCACTTATGTGATTTCTTTATGAGAAACTGATGTGTTACCAGTTTATAACCACCAACTATAAGTTTAATATAAGGCCATCACTACTGACTAGAAATGCAGTTTTTTGTGCATGAATGACTTTTCTGCAGGAGGGACATATCTAGTGTTTTGGAATTCCCTTCACAAGAAGACAGGTTTGGTGAAACTTTTGTACTTCACAAAAACCTGATGCACAGACATGTTCCCAACTTCAGACTCACGACAGTAGCACCACTGTTGACTATTACTAGTGAGTGCTGGTTTTGGGGCACAAAAATACTTTGCAAGCAGCTCTGGAATTCTACATTTCTTGAAAAAGTCTTATAGCAAATTCCATTTCCTTCTCAAAAAAGGCCACATCTGGTGTCACGGGTTCCACAAAAGGTGAAGTGCTTTCCTTTTCAGTCCAGAGGATAAAGTCACAATATGGTTTGTCACTAACAAATAGCTACATTTGCACTTGGTAATAGTACGCATGGTCCTTCTTCAGTGTAATGTTTTCTTGCTCCTATTTTGCAAGGCAAAAATTTGCAACACAGTGAGCTGCCTCATTTAAAGTGAGGTCCTTGGCACAGAATGCGCACTTTATTTCTAGGACATCGGAACCACAGCAGCTGCAGGACACATACCCATCAGGTGATGCCCCAATAAATGGGGGTACAGGTGAAATCCTAAATCCAGCTGTTTCCACCAGGATATTTGAGTGTGAAAGACGATGCTGCATTTCATAATATTTCCTTGACAGCTCCTCATGCTTCCAGCCCCATCTGGAAAACAATAAAAGTATGTTAGATATATTTTACACAGTGCTAATGCCAAGCAGGAACACATTACATTATATCCAACCTGGTAGCCTCAGGGTTGAAGCTATGAGACTTTTTGGTAGCATATTTTCCTTATCAGGGAAACTGAGGGCTTTTTGATGTCTGTCTTTGTGGCTGCTCTGAAGGAAGATGCTGTTATCTTACCACTTCTTTACTCAAACCAGATTTTGGACTTCAACTGTGCTTGAGTCTCCTCCTCCACAATATCACTTTGAAAATTGTACACACAATAAACATCATCAGCAGCATTTAAGTCAGCAAATGCACATGATTTTTACACTGACAACATGTATATTTAAGAACATGTTTCCTGTTGTATTTGACAAATATCAGTTTTCAGCTTAATTCAAACAATAATCCTAAATAATGTACCTGCTCTTTGGTCACACATACACGTTCAACAGCTCTTCTGCTTTGCCTTGTAACTCTGCTAGGCTGGGATCTCTTGCCTGTTTGTCGTAAAGATTTGTGAGGGGTTCTGGTAGATCTGGCATGACAGCCTTTGGCACATAGGATGAGGCATACTCTCTGATAACAGAGAGAACCGCTGGCTTTATAGTCTGTCTCTCCTGTGTACAGCTTTTAGAGAGGTTGCTATAGAGCTGGGCTTGCTCATCAGGGGTCAGTGGTGGGAAAGCTGGGGGAATGGACGAGTGACCTTTTGAAGATCTCTCTTTCTCGCATCTTTGTGTGTTGTTAAAAATGATGTCCTTTCCTTGCTGAAATTCCACCTTTTTCAAAGACTGCTGACTTGGTGTAGACCATTTGCACTTTTTAGATGTGACAGCTATCTTTCTCTCTTCCATTGTTATGATGCCATACTCTAAACAACACAGCTGATACATGGGAGCAGCTCTCCCAAAGTCTAGCAGTGCAGTTGTAGTGGGCTCCTAACACAACTCCATCATTCCTGACAACCACACATGGCTTCAATTGACAGTCATGCAATCTTTCACCTGTAAATTCAAAAACCGAATGCATATCGAAGAAGGGTTAGTAAGCTGGCATTAGGTTACGTTACCCTGCCTGTTGCTACATGCTAATGTTATCTAGAGTTACATGAAGGAACACTTACCCTGCCAGTGATGATGACGCTATCTTTAGCAGGTAGACACCAATGCTGAAGGTTCATCACGAATCCAGATGTCGTTCATTTTTACCCCTCCAGACTTTTAAAGATTCCCCCGAGTAGGACGACGGAACGTTAGTTGTATATGTCCGGATACTGTAGATCTGGAACCTTGTCCTTCCTCATGGCTGACTCGATAGATGTAAAAAGCACACCGGGTGCATTATACGGGTCGGTTATGTTTAACCTATTGAGTTTTGTGTGGTATCGTTCAGTATCAATGCGATTGAAATGCGCAGTAAATTCCGAAGGCTTGAGCTGAAGCTGGCGCCATTCATTGTAGCTGTTGCTACTCCTGCATACATGACGGCGTAAACAAAAATTACGTCCAGAGCTCTGGGAGAACTAAAGAGGAAAGTGTCTCCACTGTAGAGAATTACATTTGAGGCTGTCGATCTTGGAAGATTAGCCAAGGAGCTCGTTAATAGCAGCTACTCAAGTCCATGTATTCTTCTTCTTCTTTGTGTTTAATGGCGGGTTGCAAACAGCTTTCAGGTGCATACCGCCACCTACTGTACAAGAGTGTGTATCAACATGTCATTTCTTCATTAAATTCTTCCTATCAGTCTTGTGTCCATGTCCATGTGGCATGAGACGAACAATAAATAACAAGGTGAAAAAAAAGGCCCAATCAGAAAACACAGGGACTCAGCCAATCACACCCAGACACCATTGTGACTGTGCCCGCCCACTGTGCCCGCCCCCCGACTGACAAAACTAAAATATACTTGAGCGCGAGCAGCTCTGTGACCTGCGAGCAGGAGAGACACAGCGCGCAGGGGAAACACCCGCGCGCGCAGATTAAATCTGTGAGCGCTCAGTTCAGTTCTGCACGTGCTCTGAAGGTAGTTTTCCTCTCACAGGCTGAAAATTTGCTCTCGAGTAGAGAAATGTTGCACGTGAGTGATGTGTTTGCGCTCACAAGGACAATTTTTCTGCATGGGTCTCTTTGATTTGCGCTCGGGTTACACTTCTCCTCGTGCGAGAATCTCATCTGCTCGCGCGATAGTTTTGTCACTGTTATAACGCCATACTAACCCCTTAGTTTGACCCTGTATACTCAGAACAGAGTGCAGGTGATGTGTTTTTAGTGGTTCATTCCATGGAACACCATACGCTTTAAGTGATGATCTTAACTGAAGATAAAGAAAAAATGATGACCCAGGTAAGTCATAATACATACGGATATCATTAAATAATCTCAGTCCTTTCTGATTAAATATATCTGCCAGTTTGTGTACACCTTTAGAAGACCATGATTGTGATGAGAAAGGAGTCCTCCCAGTGAGTAACGAGTAGTTATTAAAAATTGGGCTGTTAAGATGCCATTTAAGGATAGTTTTGGACCCTTTTTCTACATTCCGCCAAGTCGACAATAAAAAAGATATAATCGGGCCAAGGTGTAGTTTAGATTGTCTAAGAGGAACGTTCTAGTACACTAGATCCTCTAATCTATGTGGGGAAGCAAGGTTTACCTCAATAGGCTTCCAAGATACTACTGCCTCGGAATTGAGCCAGGTAGAGAGAGGTCTCAAAACAAAAGACCAAAAGTAAAACTTAAAGTTCAGTACTGAGAAACCACCTTTAGATTTGTCCCTTTGCATTGTGGACATCTTGACCCGTGGACGTTTACCGGCCCATATGAATTTTGAAATTAATGAATTAATTTTATTCCAGTAATTTGTTGGGGGAGGAAGAGGTAGCATAGATGAGAAGAAGTTAATTCGAGGGAGGATATCCATTTTTACAACTGATACCCTGGCCTGTAAAGATTTAGGAAGGTGAGTCCACCTGCCAAGGTCAGATTCAACATTTTTATATATACCCAAAAAGTTTTTGGAGATAATTGTATTTAGTGTGGGATATATTTCAACTCCAAGGTATTTGAATTGTTTAACAATAGGGATATATGATGGTAATGAACTCAGTGATGTACAGTCATGGCCAAAAGTTTTGAGAATGACACAAATATTACATTTTCACAAAGTCTGCTGCTTCAGGGTTTTTAGGTGTTTTTGTCAGATGTTTCTATGGTATAATGAAATACAATTAGAAGCATTTCATAAGTATCAAAAGCTTTTATTGAGAATTACACAGAATTCATGCAATAAGTCAATATTTGCAGTGTTGACCCTTCTTTTTCAAGACCTCTGCAATTCTCCCTGGCATGCTGTCAATCAACTTCTGGACCAAATCCTGACTGATGGCAGTCCATTCTTGCATAATCAATGCTTGGAGTTTGTCAGAATGTGTGGGTTTTTGATTGTCCACCCGCCTCTTGAGGATTGACCACAAGTTCTCAATGGGATTAAGATCTGGGGAGTTTCCTGGCCAAGGGCCCAAAATCTTAATGTTTTGTTCCCCCAGCCATTTTGTTATGACTTTTGCTTTATGGCAAGGTGCTCCATCATGCTGGAAAAGGCATTCTTCATCACCAAACTGCCCTTGGATGGTTGGGAGAAGTTGCTCTCGGACGACGTTCTGGTACCATTCTTTATTCATGGCTGTGTTTTTAGGCAAGATTGTGAGAGAGCCCACTCCCTTGACCGAAAAGCAACCCCACACATGAATGGTCTCAGGATGCTTCACTGTTGGCAAGAGACAGGACTGATGGTAGCGCTCACCTCGTCTTCTCCGAACAAGCCTTCCTCCAGATGCCCCAAACAATCGGAAAGGGGATTCATCAGAGAAAATGACTTTACCCCAGTCCTCAGCAGTCCAGTCCCTGTACCTTCTGCAGAATATCAGTCTGTCCCTGATGTTTTTACTGGAGAGAAGTGGCTTCTTTGCTGCCCTCCTTGACACCAGGCCTTCCTCCAAAAGTCTTGGCCTCACTGTGCGTGCAGATGCACTCACACCTGCCTGCTGCCATTCTTGAGCAAGCTCTGCACTGGTGGTGGCCCGATCCCGCAGCTGTAACACCTTCAGGAGACGGTCCTGGCGCTTGCTGGACTTTCTTTGGCGCCCTGGAGCCTGTTTGGCAACAATTGAACCTCTCTCCTTGAAGTTCTTGATAATTCGATAGACGGTTGACTGAGGTGCAATCTTACTCGCTGCTATAAACTTCCCTGTTAGGCCCTTTTTGTGCAATGCAATGATGGCTGCACGTGTTTCCTTGCAGGTAACCATGGCTAACAGATGAGGAACAATGGTGTCATGCACCATCTTCCTTTTAAAGTGTCCAGTCACTCAATCATGACAGATTGATCGCCAGCCTTGTCCTCATCAACACCCACACCTGTGTTAATGTGTGTGACACCTGTGTGTCATTGAAATGATGTTAGCTGGTCCTTTTGTGGCAGGGCTGAAATGCAGTGGAAATGTGTTTTTGGTGATAAAGTTCATTTTCAAGGCAAAGAGGGACTTTGCAATTAATTGTAGTTGAGCTGATCACTCCTCATAACATTCTGGAGTATATGCAAATTGCCATTATAAAAACTGAAACAGCAGACTTTGTGAAAATTAATAGTTGTGTCATTCTCAAAACTTTTGGCCATGACTGTACATTGGTTGAGTGGTAAGAGAGCTGATTTTGTCCAGTTTATTTTATAACCTGACAAGGAGCAAAATTTTTCAAAGGTGCTTAAAATGTGAGGAATTGACATGGAAGCTTTTTCAAAGTACAACAAGATGTCGTCAGCATATAGCGAAATTGAGTGTTTAGTATTATTGAAGATAATCGGGGTATTAGATGGATGTTCTCTGATAGATTGTGCCAGTGGCTCGAGTGACAGAGCAAATAGAGAGGGACTTAAGGGACAGCCTTGGCGGCAAGAGCGTGATATTTGAAATTGGGAGGAGGTAATACCATTTGTTATTATCATAGCAGTGGGGTTTTTGTAAAGTAATTGTGCCATTTTAATAAAATTAGAACTTATTCCAAATCGTTTCAGTACTTCCCACAGGTAGTCCCACTCTAGCCTGTCAAAAGCTTTTTCAGCATCTAGGCTAAAGATAGCGCTTGGAGATGTAATATCTTTTGCAGCATGGACAATGTGCAGAAGTCTGCGCATATTGTCTGAAGCTAATCGTGAATTAATAAACCCTGTTTGGTCACAGTGAACCAGCTTGGTCAAGTATGGTTTAAGACGGGAAGCTAAAACACGAGCAAACACTTTTATGTCAGTGGTAAGGATGGAGAGGGGTCTATAGTTACTGCATTTAGTTGAGTCCTTGCCTGGTTTAGGAAGTACAGATATTATAGCCAAATTGATGTCTTTTAAAAAACAAGCCTTTCCGATAGAATAATTAATCATATCCAAGAGGAAGTGACCTAGCAGATCCCAAAATGTTGAATAAAATTCTGGGGGGATGCCATCCCACCCTGGAGATTTTCCCTTTTTCATTCCTTTAACAGCTGTTTCCAGCTCTGCTAGTGTTATAGGGTCACCTAAATTATTGGATTCCTCAGAGGATAGGGTGGGGAGTGTCACATTTTGTAAAAAGTTGTCACACTGAAGTTTATCCAAGGAGATTTCAGAGGTATAAAGTTTAGAGTAAAATGAGTAAAATTCTGCATTTATCTCATTAGGGTTAGATAAAACTTTGTGATCAGAGCAAATAGATGTAATGCATGCATACTTTTCCCTTTTCTGTAGACTAAGGGCGAGCAGGCGACTTGGCCTGGAACCGTTAAAGTAATGAAGTCTTATGGACTTGTGTATCATAAATTCAGCTCTGGCTCTTAAAAGGGTGTTTAATTTTGTTTTAATGACTTCTATTTGTTTTTGCCTATCCTCTGTAAACCCCATAACTTGTTGGCTGTGTTCCAGAGAGTTTAAGTTATTCTCTAAAACATCAATTTGACCCAGTCTAATTTTATTAAGGTTTGAGGAATATGAAATTGTTGTGTTCCTTATACAACCTTTAATGGCACCCCAAAGAATCCGAGGGTCATCAGTAGACCCTGCATTATCAGAAATGAAATTTGTAAAAGCTTCTCTAAAGTAATTACAGAAGTCTTTGTTTTTTAACAGAGTTATATTGAAGCGCCATCTAGTGGCTCTTTTGGGTGCCTGCGCAAGTGATAACTTACTTGTAACTATTCTATGATCAGACAACGGGCTAGAGAGGATATTAACATAATGAATGTGGGAAAAAGTATTCGGGCTGACCAGCAGGTAGTCTATTCTGGAATAACACTTGTGTCTATTGGAGTAAAAACTGAATTGTTTGAAAGTAGGGTTTGCAGCTCTGTATAAATCTATGAGGCTAAAGTCTGATATAAAGCCATGAAAGGCAGACATAGCGCGGTTCTGAGAGTAAGGTGAATGACCAGAACGATCGAGTGCCAGGTGAGCACTGTTTCAAGTGTGGACTGTCAGGGCATTTATCTAGAGGCTGTAGAGGACAAAGACTGGTAGGGAAGTCTGACGGCATGAATGTGACAATACAGACTACCAGGCCCCCGACTTCACAAACCCCTCGCCAAGCTGAACCAGATGACAGAGTGCATGAGCTTCTGTGTGATCGCATCAGGCAGCTGGAGGCGGAGCTTGAGAAAAGTGGTGAAGCCAAACAGACAGTGAGTGCCACTTATGCCAGCCATCTCTCCCTACACCGTCAAGCTAAACTAAAGGCTCTCATCGGGAAAAAGTGCATCGTGGATTGTTTCTTTGATGGAGTAGCAACACAAGCCCTGTGGGACACAGGTTCGCAGGTAACCATCATCAACGAAAGTTGGAGAAGTTCCTGTCTTCCTCACACTAAGCTACGCAGCATGAATGAGCTTCTTGAAGAAGATGAGACTCTTGTTGGTAAAGCTGCAAACCAGACAGTCATACCATTTACAGGCTGGGTTGAACTGAAGTTTAAATTAGGGTCGAGCAGAAGTCCACAGCCAGAGTTACATGTGCCAGTCCTCGTCTCAAACCAGCTAGGAGCAGCAGAGCCACCAATTATTGGCTACAATGTTATCGAGCACATGGTGATGAATGGAATGGAGCAGCACCCAAAAACTACACCTGCTGTGGTAAGAGATGCTTTCTCAATAGACTGTAAAAAAGCGAATGTGTTGATTCAGCTGGTGCAGAGCCAAGACCAAAATGACAAGGAAAGTGTGGTGAAAGTTGGAGGACTGAAGACAGTAATTCCAGCAGGACAGACAAGAGAGATTAAATGTTCTGTGAGGACTGGTCCCCTTTCTACAAAACAGGAAGTCCTTTTTGAGCCTGAGGAGATCCCAAAATGGCCAGAGGGGCTGACCCTTACAGAGACTGTCATCTGCCTGTCAAAAGGAAACTGGTCTAAAGTTTCTATCCCTGTCACTAATGATAGCAATCATGACATTACTCTCACCCCTCGAACTGTTTTAGGTCAAATACAGCAAGTGAAGTCCATTTATCCAGTACATGTAAGACCTGCCTGCACCAATGAAAACACAGCTGAAACAGTAAGTGCAAGTGAAAAGACAGACAGTGAAGCTTGTATTACTAAACATCAAAAAGAGGGTCGGAGACAGCAGAACATGTGCAAACATGAGTTATGGGATCCTCCAGTTTCAGTTGATCACCTGACACAAGATCAACAAAAGAAAGTGAAACAGATGCTACGTGAAGAATGTAATGCATTTTCAAAGGATGAGCAGGATGTCGGATGCATTCCATCTTTGCAGCTGAAAATCAGACTGAGTGACACGACTCCTGTAAGACGCACCTACACCTCAGTACCAAAACCGCTACACAAGGAGGTCAAGGAGTATTTGGAGGACCTGCTAAACAGAGGATGGATTAGAACATCCAGGTCTCCATACTCTTCACCTATCGTCTGTGTGCGTAAGAAGGATGGAAGTCTGCGTCTGTGTGTGGATTACAGGGAGCTAAACCAGAAATCCATTCCTGACTGTCCCCCCATCCCTCGAGTGCAAGACATGTTGAACAGCTTGAGTGGAAGTTCATGGTTTTCGGTACTGGACCAGGGCAAGGCGTACCACCAGGGTTTCCTGGAGGAGAGCAGCAGACAACTCACAGCCTTTATAACACCGTGGGGTTTGTACGAGTGGGTCAGGATTCCCTTTGGCCTGTCCTCGGCTCCAGCAGAGTTTCAACGCAGCATGGAGGAATGCCTTACAGGTTTGAGAGACGAAACATCACAGCCTTATTTAGATGACAATCTTGTACACAGTAAGACTTTTGATGATCATCTGCATGACATGAGAGAAGTGTTACATCGTTATCAGGCACACGGAGTAAAACTAACAGCTAAAAAGTGTGAAGTGTTTAAAGACAAAGTCAAATTCCTTGGAAAGATTGTATCAAAAGACGGCTACTGCATGGATCCAGCTGAAATAGTACCTGTGCAAGCACTCAAAGATCACAAACCTGAGACTGTTGGAGACCTGAGAAAAATGTTAGGATTCCTGTCATACAATCGCCAGTATATCCCCAACTTCTCAAGCATCGCCAAGCCTTTGTACAGCCTACTAACCAAGGAGAAGACTCCAGGTTAGACTTATGGCTCAAGAACACTAACTGCTCCAGAAAAGAACTACCACCTCCATTCTGGAAAATTAGAGTTCTTAGCAATGAAATGGGCAATCTGTGAAAGATTTCGAGAGTACCTGTATTACACACCTTCATTCACTGTCTACACCGATAATAATCCTCTAACCTATGTTCTGACCACAGCGAAGCTGAATGCCACAACTCACAGGTGGATTGCTGAATTAGCAGACTTCAACTTCTCCATCAAGTACAGGCCGGGGAAAGTTAATGGAGATGCTGATGGCTTGTCACGTATGCCGCTGGATATGGAGCAGTACATGAAAACCTGCTCACAGGAAATGGAGCCAGAGGTAATTACAACAGTTACACAGACACTCCAACTTGAATCCCGTGAACATGAGCCCTGGATGTGTCCAGTCACAATTAAGGCAGCATGTACTGATGTAGAGCGTGAAAGAGTAGCATCCCCAGTGAAAGAGATCACCATTGAAACACTCAAAAAAGCACAAGAGGATGATTCCATCAATGGAAAGGCGAGAGAGTATGTCATTAAAGGACATTGGCCTAATCTGAGAGAAAGAGACAGGCGTGATGACATCTCTGCTCTCATGAGAGAGAAAAACAAACTGTATGTTAACAAAGATGGCATCCTGTACAGAAAGTCAGTGACCCGAGATCAACTAGTGTTACCAAAAGCATTCCATCAACTTATCTACAAGGAGTTACATGAGGAGATGGGACACCTCGGAGTAGAGCGAACACTAAGCCTGATCCGTGATCGATTCTATTGGCCTCATATGCAACGAGATGTGGACCATTATGTGACCAAAGTGTGTAGCTGTTTGAAACGAAAACGCCCAAACAAGCCAACCAGAGCCCCACTGGTCAATGTAGTGACCACTTACCCGTTTAAAATGGTCTCAATCGACTACTTGCATCTGGAGAGCTGCAAAGGAGGATATGAGTATATCCTGGTTTTAGTTGACCATTTCACTCGCTTTGCTCAGGCATATGCATGCACCAACAAGTCAGCAAAGACAGCAGCTGAAAAGATCTTTGGAGACTTTGTACTCAAGTTTGGATTTCCTTCAAAGCTGCATCATGATCAAGGCAGAGAGTTCGAGAATAAGCTGTTCTCCAAGCTTGAAGAGTACAGTGGCATTCAAGGCTCCCACACAACACCTTACCATGCAGCAGGAAACGGTCAGGCTGAAAGATTTAACAGAACTCTGCTGTCCATGCTAAGAAACTTGACACAGGAAGCCAAAGCAGACTGGAAGAGCTCCTTAGCTAAAGTAGTGCACGCATACAACTGTACTCGCAGTGAAGCGACAGGATATGCCCCATACTACCTCCTATATGGTAGAAACCCCAGGCTACCTATTGACATTATGTTTTGCCTGACACCAAGTGACCAGAGTACTTCTCACAGTGACTATTCTAGTAAGTGGAGAAGTAGGATGCAGGAGGCATACAGGATAGCATCAAAGACTGCTCAGAGTCAGCAAAACAGAGCAAAGAAGCTTTATGACAGAAAAAGTTATGGAGTAGATCTTCAGCCAGGATGTAGAGTACTGGTAAGGAACTTCAGGGACAGAGGAGGACCAGGAAAACTCAGATCTTACTGGGAGGAGCAAGTTTATGTTGTGGTGGAGAGAAAGTACAAAGACAGTCCTGTTTATGTTGTACGACCAGAGAAAGGCCCAGGAAAGACTCGAGTCCTGCACAGGAATCTGTTGCTACCCTGCCAGTGGACGACAAGCCTGTGAAAAGGAAGACAAAGACAAAGTCTAACACGGACCAAAAGAGAAAGCGGCAGGAATTACGAAAAGACAGTGAGCCTGACAGCAGCTCCGATGATGAAAGCAACTGGAGATTCATCGCCACACATCCAGCAGAACTGTCCAACTGCACCAGGAGCCAGATGAGAGTGGAAGCTTAGAAATTCCAGCCACAAGCAGCTGAAAGACGACTGGAGCGAATCAACGATGGAGGTGACCAGCTAGAGAGGGAGGATGTCATCAGGATGGAGCCAGAGGTCGAGGATGGAGAGTCCGCAGAGGCAGAGCAGGTTGTGTCTTCAGATGAAGCAGATGAGATGAACTCTGAGGGGAAGTCGTCATCTGATGAAGCAGACGAGAAGGACCCTGAGCAGCAGCCAGCTCCTGCAAGAAAATATCCTTTTCGACAAAGAAAACCACCTAAGACACTCACATACAGCACGTTAGGTCAGCCATCAGTCATACATAGGAATAAGTGATGTTTGAAGCTTGATGTAGCAGTAAAAGACAAGTTCATGGTCACATGTTGAGATCATTGTTGTGACAGAGTGATAAAAAGTGAAGCTAAAGTTCATAGTAATGGTGTAAAGCTAAAGCTAAAGTTAAAGAAAGAAAACTGAGTTCATGTAGGATGTTAATGCACTTCAAGTAAATGTGATGAGTACCAGAAATAGACCACAAACATTTAAGCATACAGTGCACATGTGGGTCTGTAAATGGGTTATAGGTAGGAATAGGGTTATCACCTCCAGTCAGAGATACGTGACCTGCATAAATAGCAGAGTAGCATTTGGGTATCACCTGGCCAGTGATGTCTGTTGCTCCCCACATGACATGAAGAGGGAGATGTCTGTCATGTGTCGAACTGTTGCTGTACAGAGAGTATCTTCTTAGGACTGACTTCCATTTATCTACCTCTGTGACTCACGAGTTGAAGACTGAAGAACTCTGGGGAAACTCGTGGTTATTAAAATGAATTTATTGTTGAAAAATAAGTCACTGAAAACGTTAAAAAAAATACTGCGCCAAAGGTTTTTCCTGTTTTGGTAATTTATATAAAACTCTGCTTGTGTGATTACAGAGTCTGTGCGGAAGAATCATGTGGGCCGTCTGGCCACGGATGAGGAGACCTACAAACACACCATAAGGTAGGGCTGCGATTAATCCAATTCAAACCGACATCGCGATGTAATGGAATGCAATTTTCAAATCACAAAGGCTGCGATTAAAAAAAAAAAAGTTTCATGCACAGTGACGTAACCTTAAGTGACATGCATGCAGTAGGTCCCGTGGTGAATCTTTCAGGTGGTTTGCCGACGACCAAAAATCTCTGAAGAACGAGACACGTGCGAGAGGGGGATGAAGAAAACAACTTCAGCCACACTAAGTTTTGATTTGTTGTTTTGTTGTGGACATCTTTAAAAATGACCTCAGCAGAAGAACCGATCATATTGAGGCGTACAGAATAATCAACACGCTGAATATCAACATGTGGAGCAGGCTGATAAATAATCTCTGCAGACACAGAGTCAGTGAAGACCCAGACTACACGTGGATTTACTGCAACAGGACAACTGAACTGAATCATATTTCAGACTCACAGTGTCCAGTTTCCTGTCTACTCGTTCTTTTAGTGTCTGCAACATTCTTGCCTCTTATTGATTATGGTGATGTCTTGTACTTGGGAGCCTCGGCTAAATGTTTGTTGTCTTTAAATAGTGTATATCACTCCGCGCTGAGGTTTGTCACGGGTTGCAAACGCCTCACTCACCACTGTGAGCTTTATGTCAGAGCCGACTGGCCATCCCTGAGTGTGCGCAGGCAAACACATTGGCTTCATCTAATTTACAAATGTCTACTTGGCTTGGTCCCAATGTATTTATGTGTTTATCTTCAGATATCAGGAAGTCACTATGCCTTGCGCTCCTGCGACACCTTGCGGATGTGTGTTCCCCGTGTTCGGACAGAGTTCAGTAAGATAGCGTTCAGTTTTGCTGCTCCTACTGCTTGGAATAAACTCCAGAAGGACTTGAATCTGTCGCATCTCATCTCTCTGGACACCTTTAAGTCTATCTTAAATGAAAGAAAGACCCCAGACGGTGCCTGTGTTTTTAAAATGCTGTTTTACATTCACAATCTGCACTTTACTTGAAAATAAGTTGCACTTTTTAAATTATTATTGTTTGCTTCTACATACTGTCTGCATATATGTTCCATGTTGTTGAGTTGTGCCATTTATTCTGACGTGTGCTGCTGACCTCTTGGCCAGGTCGCCCTTGAAAATGAGGTCTTGACCTCAATGGGACTTATCTGGTTAAATAAAGGTTAAATAAAAAAATTAAAAAAATTCAGAGAAAATAAGAATGCAGTTAGGTGTCAGCTGGGAGTGAAACCGCGTCAGAATCATTCCGGCAGCGGAGGAAACAGAGAGACCTGTTACGCAGCCCGCAGCCTGCAGACCGCAGCCCGCAGCTGAGCGTCTCTTCTGCAACTCCTTCAGTCTGCTAGTTCACATCGAAACGTGCTTTAAACTTCAAACACTTGTTTAGCAGAATTTTGTGAAGTAGTTGTGATTGAACGCTCACAAGACTGCAATTCAAAGTATTTAGTAAGTTTACAACTGTAATTCAAGGAGATAAATTGCTGTAACTCCATGAATTTCCCCCTAGTGGGACGAATAAAG
The DNA here is from genome assembly GCF_009762535.1 of Notolabrus celidotus. Classification (NCBI taxonomy): domain Eukaryota; kingdom Metazoa; phylum Chordata; class Actinopteri; order Labriformes; family Labridae; genus Notolabrus; species Notolabrus celidotus. Next base: position 30,766,105 of record NC_048284.1, on the reverse strand, counting down.
GAGTATCTTATCTTATCTTAAATAAACCGTCTTTCATATTAATTCTTCATTTGCCTTGATCTTAACATAAGTCTATGAGAAAGAACAGTTTGTGTATAATACATCTGATATTGTTTGTTATAATACAGATTGAATTATTGTTTGTGTTTGTTGAAGAATACATGAGAAGATGACCTTGAAAAAACAATTGCATATTAAATCTCAATATTAAGGAAAATAATCGCAATTAGATTATTTTCCAAAATCGTTCAGCCCTAATTTTTTCCTCCATCTCTTCCCCCCATCACCATTTTTCCAGCCCTGACATCCAGACAGTTGGTGCTGCCATGTTGCTTACAGCCTCATTTTTCTTCTTCTCTTCTTCTGCTAATATATTCAGGCTCTTCTTTTTCTCCTGATACATATTCGCTCTTGATTGTGGCTGCCGATTAGCCGGCGCGGCGGTGGCAGTTCATCCATCGGACTTAAAGGTTCCTCGCCACTAATTCTGACAGTCGGGTCAAGTAGCGGAGGGGCCCATTAATTGGAATAATGAAGTCTTCAGCGAGTGATCATCAAAGACTTCAGAGTGCTATTAATCCTTTAAAGAAATCATCTCTTTATTTTTAATGTTTAGCTTTATCGTCCAGCCAGCTGCTGCAACATCTCATTTATCCCCGACTTAATAAACATCATGCATGTATGATTTCTCTCTCTCTGCTTTATTTACTTCCACGTCGTTTACTTCAATCTGTCCTACAACTCTCTATACATCACGTTGTTTGTTTCCCTCTACCCCTCCTCTTCTTTTCTCTCTGTCCTCCCACTCCTGCTTTTTCTTTACTCTTACATACTTCCTCTCTGTCCTCTCTACTCTTGATTCCCTCCTTTCTCTGTTGCATCAATTTGAATGTTTATACCTAAAAAGACTTGGGACAGCAGGAATCTGGAGGGACATTAGGCCATGTTACATGACATAAAACATATCTGCTAACATATGAGGCACTGTCAGACAGCAGCTAATGTTATTACTCCGGCTAAAGAACATTCACACTCACTCAAATGTGTCCAAGATGTTTGTTTATATCCCTGACTTAAAAATCAAACACTATCAGGTGGTTAGATTAGCTGAAATGGGGTTAAAAAGTGATGTTAGCTGTTGCCAAATGTGTTCCTGCAGAGTTGTATTATAACTGTCTGTTCTTGACTACTATCAGAAACTATCCACATATTTTATCATGTCCTGTAAGCATGCAACGCAAAGCACTGTTTCCTGCAGTGTCCTGCAGAGCGATGCAAAGTAACACAATGCAATGCACACGATGACGCGACCTTAAGGGCCTTAAGCATCCATTATTATGCAAATGTATGCAGAACTCTTGGCTATACTATCTACAACGCCAATGAATTACAAAAAAAATCCACCCTCATTTTAAACCAGACTGTAAACATGTTTGATTCTGAGGTAAATGGCATTTTAACATGGGTGTCAATGGGGATTCATGGCTTGTGGAGACAACCTCAAGTGGACACTGGAGGAACTGCAGCTTTTTGCATTTCTGCATGACTTCATGCTCCCCATATTTTGCTGTTTGGGGCCGAGTTTGTGCAAAAAACTATAAATAATAAATGTGCATGGCCACTGTGTTTTGAATCAAAACACTGATGTGTCCTCTGGTTGAGAGGGAATGGCTTTGATCTTATTCTGGAACGCAGCGTCACAAAGTTGGACCGTGACATCTATGACATCAGGCTTACTGCAGACTATAAACCAAAGGTCTCAACCAGATCTTCATCACCACTTCAAGTAGTCTAACTACCAGTCGGTACTTTGCAAAGCCTTCAGAGCATTCACAAACCTATCCACTTAACTCTTACATCCAGACGCTTCTAGTTAATCTAAAGCAATGGACAGAAGAAATAGAAACCAGAGGAGGTGGAGAAACATGGAGACAGCGAACAGCAACGTGAGAGACCACGGCTGGCAGCCTGAGTCCTCCGTGAAGGAGGACGAACTGTCTCAGCTGAAGGCAGAAAACGCTCGCCTGAAAGAGCAGCTTGAGGAAGCTCATCATCTGCATTACCTCCGACACGTCGCTGCAGAGAAACAAGCAGGAGAGATGAAGATCCAGCTGGATCAGGCTCACTTTGACCTGCAAAATGCAAAAAACAAAGCTGCAGCCTCTGAACTGAAGCGAACCATGATGAGGCAGAGACTCATGAGGCAAAGCACTACTGCCGCTCATGTTTCCACAGCAGACCAGGTCACCCAGAGCCAGGAGAAAGACACATCAGAGCTGATTGTGCAGCTGCAGGCGGCTCATGAAGACCTGCAGAAATGCACTGAAAAGCTTCAGGCCAACGAGGACAGTGACGAAGACGCTGAGGAAGAGCAGCGGGACAAAGTCAAGGCACTGAAAGCTGGCATCTTCAATCTCGGAGAGAAGCTCCAGCAGGACCAAGCTGCCTTACTAAAGAGAGCGACCAAGCTTGTTCCCTGCACTGAGGGCCAGAAGAACCTGTCAGAGGAGGTGGAAAATATAAACGTGCACCTCCAGAAGCTCCAGATGGATGTCCTGATGCAAGCCCTGAGTCTGAAGACCCCTGGAAAGGAGAAAGCAGCTCCTAATAAGTACCTGTGGGTAAGGACTCACAAGGACCAGGAGCAGCAGACTGATCAGCTGCAGGAGACCACAGAGACTCTCACTGTGGAGCAAGATCTGCAAAAGGTGAAAGAAGAAGCTGCGGAGGAGATGAAAAACATGCAGACTGCCTTCACCACTCAGCTCCAAGACCTCCAGAAGTTCAACAATGAAATCATGGCTTCTGAGAGGGAAGCATTGGACCAGCTGAAGCTCCAGCAGGAGCAGTGGAAGGAGGAGAGGAGCTCCTTTCAGAACACCATCCAGCTCCTCCTCACTACCCAGAAGAAGAAAAATGAGGAGTGGACGGAGACAGAGAAGGAGATGGTCGCCAGAATGGATGAGCTCGACAGCAGGATGGCAGAAATGACTGCTAAGAAAAAGAAGAGGAAGAAAAGCTGGCTTAAGAGACTCTTCATGTGCTCCAGCTCTGAAGACACCATCTCTGAGTCACACTGAGAACATCTGAATGTGCAAAACAAAAATAAAAATACATGCATCTTATGTTTTATGTCTGTTGAGGTTCATAAGTGTCATTTTAAGGTCAATACAACATTTTTAAGGTGTGGTTACTTTCTCCTCTGTCAGGACATGCACGTGAAAACATCTTTAAAATGTTTTCACCTCTTAGTTCGTCCTCACTGAGTCACATTTCAACATTTTATGAGTATTTATTTTATTTGTATTTGTTTGTGAAGCACTCTGAAAGTTTGTGACATGAATAAAAGAAACCATTACCACTTCTTCTATCAATATTAAAACCAGCGTTATTAACTTCAGAGGTTTGTTTGGTGTCTCCCGTCTGAAGAGTGCATTTTTAAAAGTCACTTTTTTATCACATTTAGAGGAGTATTTGTGATCTTCTTCACATTTCATTTTGTTGTGAGAAATACATTAAGTTAAAATCACTGTTAAATCCAAATGCTAAATCTAAATCTAAATGTTAAATATAAATATAAATATTAAATATAAATCTAAATGTTAAATCTAAATCTAAATGTTAAATGTAAATATAAGGAATGGGCCAAAATACCAGCTACAGTGTGTGCAAACCTGGTGAAGACTTACAGGAAACGTTTGACCTCTGTCATTGCCAACAAAGGTTATGTTACAAAGTATTGAGTTGAACTTTTGTTATTGACCAAATACTTATTTTCCACCATAATTTACAAATAAATTCTTTAAAAATCTTACAATGTGATTTCCTGGATTTTTTTTCTTATATTGTCTCTCATAGTTGAAGTGTACCTCTGATGAAAATTACAGACCTCTCTCATCTTTCTAAGTGGGAGAACTTGCAAAATCAGTGGCTGACTAAATACTTTTTTGCCCCACTGTACCTGTTAAAAGGTAGTTTTCCTTACCAATGCTCATGGTGGATTAAGGTAAGACTGAGTCTTATCCTGTCTTGGTGTTGGGTCTCTGTTCATAATTTGACATAGAGTGGTCTAGACCTGCTCTGTTTGTAAAAGAGTCTTGAGATAACGTTTGTTGTGATTTGACACAATACAAATAAAGATTGATTGATTTGTTGTCTTTGACTGACAGATGTGATCGTGTGTCGGAGCTTGTGAGAACGTTTTTCACACTTGGTTTTCACAAAAATGGATTAAAAAAAGGTTATCTTAAACATTGAGATATTGAATATCCTTTTATTGACATTATTGCTGTCAAGTATATTTAATTTCAAGTAAAATCATATAAACATATGGATTGGGTCATAGGACAAAAGAAGCCATGTATCTTGATCTAGACAGGAAAGTAGAAGTCTTTGGTCAACATGGAGACGATGCAGGGGATCTGCTTCTTGCCACTGAATCCAGGGAGGTTGGAGGAAGACTCAAAGTGCGTTGCCACCTTGCGGTTGACTCTGGTCATGATCTGCATCAGCTCCAGCTCTCCACTGCACCCATGCAACATCTCACACAACGCCTGAATGAACCAGGAACCATTGGATGTGTTTCTCCAAGAGTAGTAGCCTGCAAGACAAACAACATGCAGTATTTCTACACAGCTGTGTGAAGTGTTTGATTCTGCTCGCTCATTTCACAGCAGTAGCCTCGTATTTCTAACCAGCAGACCCATTTTACGCAGGTTTCAGGGTTAACTGTTACAATGGAGGCAGCTTGAACAGAGTGTGACTATTTTAAACAGAAGAAATAAAATCATTGTCTTTTCTACGTCAGCCACTTCTTACCTGGAGCCGTAGAGAAAGCATAAAGGAAATCTGCCTCCACAGGAATCCTCTCTGATGTTCCCTCCGATATGCTGTCAGTCTCAATGCCTCCATCCAGGTCTGAGCCACGGCACGCCTAAAATGACAGGGAATCCAGATCAATAAGCTGTGATGGTATTTTATGTTAGCATGGGGACCCTACAGAGAGGCCATGGCTGTTTCCGAAACGGCCTGCTACATACTACTTACTAATGTAGTAGGCAGTAGGTATTGCCTACTACATACTGCGTTTAAATTTAGTATGTAGTATGACTGTTTTGTTCGATCTGTCATGCAGCATGCCGAGCCAGACTTCGCTGGATTTCCGGTTTTGGAAAGCGGAAGTACACAATGGCGAAGCCGATAAATAAAAAGCTTATTTAGCATCCATTTATGATTTAAAAAGTTAGGAAGTGGTTTATATGTAATTTGATAACTTTCACAGCACCCAAAAACGGATTTCCTCCCGTCAAAAAATGAGGAAAAAGAAAAAGCAGAACGTGCGCTGTGCATTATGGGAAACAGTACGCGAGGCAGACTGGTCTGATGCATACTGTGAAATTTTCCCGAATCAGTAGACATCCGGGGAGTTTTGGCATACTGCAGATTTTGCTCTTGTTCACATACTACTTACTACATACTGAATTTTGGACATATCAGTACGTACTGCTAGTATAGTAGGCGATTTCGGAAACAGCCCATGTGTTTAAGTTTCAGCCACTAGAGGTAGTTCTCATCCACTCCAACATGTTAACTGTGAGTTATTCGCAAGTGTTCATTAATAGCATCTTTGTTTTGTGCCACAATGAGCCCAGAGTTTTGACTTTTGCACATAAAAATGATCGACTTGTATGTCTTTCAGCTTGGCATGAAATAGCAAAGTAGCACCTGTTGAGAGTCCCTCTGAAATCTCACACGTTATCATCTGGCGTTCTTACCGATCACCTGGCTGTGTCTAATACTTGATTCTGATTGGTCAAAACCTGATAACAAAGGTTAATCATTCTTAATAGCAAGAGTAATACCAAGGACACGTCGTGAAGCAACCTCAAACCACAGCTAAGGGTGAGCTTTGGCAGTGTTACAGGACTGTTGAGTGAAAAGAAAAGACCAACAGACCTAAAAGTTACAGGAAGGACTCCTTGGGTGCGGCTGTTATTTTCTGCATCTGTTACAAATGCCAATGGAGAAACGCTGATTTGACTTTAACATGTATGGAAATGTTTCATATGATTTATAACAGGACAGCAGAAGAAGACTTTATTGTGAATAAGCTAGATTTTATGTTAATTCGATATATAAGAGTTTTTTAAAGAGGTATAAATATACAATTCATACCCTATACGTATCCGTGACGTCATCCATTTGCTTCTGAAGCGCTGTTTTGAAGCCAATCGTCGGCAGGAGCCATAATAGAAATGATAAAGTCAACCTAACGTCTGTGGAGCTAGTGTGAGGTAAAGAGGTGGGCTTTGAGCCTCCTCACCAACAGCTAGTGTTCCCACCTGTCAATCAAGTCAGTCATGCCGTTATTTGGGCAAAACTTGTCATTTTAATATCTTCTTAACCAGGGTGTTAAAAAAAAAATCACCCCCCGTACAGTGTGTGCCGATGGAGAAATTAGCTCCTCAGACCGCATTTGTTTTTTTGAACCAGTCTGTAAACCTGTTTATTTCTGCTGCAAAGATCATCTTCTTTGAATGGGTGTCTATGTGGTTTCTGGTGTTTCTGCAGCCAGCGGATGCTCGATGAACTGCAGTTTATAACACTTCCGCATTGGCTTCATATTTTGAGACCGGAGGTTGCCGCTTAATACAGTATGAGGTTATAAGAGGCCAAACAGACATTGAGTATTGGTTTAAAGAAAGTTCTGATTCCTCATCTTTCACCTTTATATCTTTTATTACTTTCCTGCAAGTCAGCCTCTTATTTCAGTCTGTCTTTGAAGTGATTTCCTTCATACCGTTAGTTTAACGACAAAAGTACAGATACTACAGACCCCTTTCTATTCAGAAAGGCTTCGCATTATGAAAAGACTGACAACTAAGAAAAAGAATGCCCCAAAAACAAGTCAATGAGTACGATTGATATTACATTATTAGAGCAGATCTCTGTGGCTCATTATGTTTACTTACTCTCATGTTTAATGCAGCCAGTGTCTTTGATTAGTGGAAGCTAATGTACAGGCAGCTTTAGCATGTTCATTTTTAGCCAAGCATCAAAACAATTATAACATACACATTTCAAACAAACAGTTTATTCTCTATTGTCATATATTCAAACCTCAAAATGATCTCCAACAGCCATAATGTGATTATCTATCAATAGTTATGTTTGTATATCGTTTTACATTCAACAAATCTGTGAATATATTGTCCTTCATAAATGTGTTACTACTTCAATGTCTTTCCACACTGCCTGGAATTAAATAATGGTTAGTTTGTATTGAAACAAAATATATTTAGAATATACGTGTTGGCCTGCATTTTTTTTATCCTCATCAGCCAAATAAAGTAAACACTGTAGATTGTAACTGTGAAGAAATCTGAGAACATGACACCAGACACATGTTGGTTTATTTACACAATCACAGTTTGGGATTATTGAACCGACCTGTATGAAGAAGAGCTTTGGTTTCCCCACCAAACTCCTGCAGCGATCTCCTTTAAAGTAGTTAGTCAGATTTTCTAACTTCTCAAAGCCGTCAGTGCCGAATATCACCCCCTCGTCTCCATGACTGAGCAACACGCATACAAATGATGCATTATTGCTGTGGTCCTCCTGGGATACTAGACACACACAAACAAAGACAGGAACTATTAAATCACTAGTCTGCAAAAACTCTTTCATTTTATCTGTTGTGATGTGGAAGAGGAACAGTGGTGACATATAGGCAGTTTTAGCTCTCATGCAGCAGGAAGCTGTTCTGAATGATAACTGCTCCAAAACTCACACACAAAAATGACAATTAAGGAGAAACCACACGTAGATGCTGCTATGCCCCAGTGCTTATAAATGCAGCACCTGATAACAGATAACATACAATGCACAGTTTTAACAGGGCTGTGATGTGAAGTAGACATAACTCACCACTTAACATCAGCTGTTTTATCTGGCTCACAGTCTGATCGTTGGCAAACCTTATCTTGTAGCCCAGATCGGAGAAGCATTTTATAGCCGTGGCACCATCCACATCAGTTCCATTACGAGTACTCATATCTAGAGAGATGCACAAGAGAATAATTAGAAGACTTTCAACATCAGCATCTACAACATAGTCCAGAGACAATATGTCATGTGCCTCACTTTCGGTCAAGACTCAACCAGAACCTTCAGAACTGACGCTTCTTGCTTTAGAAACTCCGGTTAGCTAATGTTGGAGCTTCATTTTGTTGACATGTGCAGAGAGGAAGAAGGATGAAGTCCACTTCAGCTGCCTGTTTCAGCAGCTGACATTTTGATTTTTGATGGTAGAGAAAGCACAGGTGCTCTTAACTTCTACAGTTCTTCCAGTGAGTCAGCAGAATCAACATTGTTCAATAAGTCATGCACGACTACATGCATTACAATTGTTTTCATCATCATCATTGTTTCAGCAGAACATGTGATCATGTGATCATGAACTGAGATAGACCAGGGTATTCATCTGTTTGGGACTCTTCTTTAAAGGTGACATATCATGCAAAATGGACTTTTTAATGGTTCTTTACCTGAAATATGTTTCCCTGGCATGTCTACAAACCCCCCGAGAATGAAAAAAAATCCATTCTGCCCCTGTTTTGATTTCTACACTTTTCTGTAAATGTGTGTGAAACGAGCCGTTTCAGACTTCAGTGTTTTTGTTACGTAACAACAATATCCGGTCTGTCACGGAGTCAGAGCTCGGAGCTTGTTCAGCCCATAGACTGTATAAAATAATACTGAATCCCCCCTCCGTTTTTCATTACCTGCACAAATGTGTGCTAACAAGGAGCTTAGGAGGGAGGCATGCTAGTTGTAGGCTGTCTTAATAAACACAAAGGTCGGTTTTACTCCCCACGTCTGCAGATTTGAAGATCTAGTGGATGATTTTTATTTATCATGGATAAGTGCTAGCGCTAATTAGCATAGCCACATAGCTACATGTTCATAGCTGTAGCTGTAGCTGTGTACCAAGACACACGTCGACATACTGACAAATAAAACAACAAGAAACACAGAATCTGTGACCAATCCTTCAGAAAGGTCCTGCTGCCTTTCTGGCAGATGTCGGTTTTACTCCCCACGTCTGCAGATTTGAAGATCTAGTGGATGATTTTTATTTATCATGGATAAGTGTTAGCGCTAGTTAGCATAGCCACATAGCTACATGTTCGTAGCTGTGTACCCAGACACACGTCGACATACTGATAAATAAAACAACAAGAAACACTAAATCTATGACCAATCGTTCAGAAAGGTCCTGCTACAGGCGCCTCTCCGTCAGGATCAATCAGATTCTGGATCAGATTCAGAGGGTTGAAGTAACGTGATCTCTGAGCAGCCGTGTATATTCAGCCAACATGTAAACATTAGATCAACGTGCTGGACAGCCGAGGCACATCCACTTCCTGAGGGGGCGTGGTCAGAGGGAAAACAGAGTGTTCTGAGGAGGACTGAAGAAGAGGACTTTTCAGGCATGCCAAAATCTGATTTCAAAGTGTTTTTTTGAGCATAAACTTTAAAGACATGTTTTGGGGACCTCTTAGACCAATATATATTGATGAAAAAAGCATGATATGTCACCTTTAATTGGTGTGCTTACTTGTGTGGGGGTCAAAGTTTTTGTTGTTGATGATCAGACAGGTTCCCATGCACGGGTAGTCCATCCTGTATCGGTAAGGGTCATGGTCTGCTGCTTTATAGCTGATGGGCATCTTTAGACTGCCTGCAGGCTCTGCATCCTGCCTGAAAAGTTACATGACATAGAAAATACAAACATAAATGGATGCACACCATGAAAAACATGTTGTGTTTCATATTCATGAGGCTCAGTGGGAACTTAAGAAACTTGTTTAACAACCATCTGATGGGATGTACAGGGAAATGCTCAGGATTTTTGGAACATCCTAATAAACAGGAGGATTTTGTTTAAAGTAGTAGCTGTATGAATACATTGTAGAGTGTTCAAGCCAAGCTGCAACCTCCGGTCTTAAAATATGATGCCCATGTGGAATTGTTATAAGCGGAAGTGTTATAAACTGCAGTTCATCGAGCATCTGCTTGAGGCTGGCTGCAGAAACACCAGAAACCACATTCACACTAATTAAAGGAAGATGATTTTTGCAGTAATAATAGACATGTTTACAGCCTGGTTAAAAAAAACGGCTTGGCTCATTTAGGTACATGACTGACCTGATTGTCAGGTGGGAACACTGTAGCTGTTAGCGAGGAGGCTAAAGGCCCGCCTCTTTAGCTCACACTAATTTTGGTTGACTTCAGCATTACCAATATGGGTCCCGCCGAAGATTGGCTTCAAAACAGCGCTCAGGAACAGATGGGTGACGTCACGGATACTACGTCCAGTATTGATACAGTCTATGGTTCGAGCTAGCTTAAATCTTTCATTGTAAGATTAAACAGAATGTATGTGTTTGGGTGAAATATGAATGTGAAACTTTCACCTCGATTTTGGCCTTCACTTTACACAGCTACCACTACTTCCCTAAGCAACCATAGTTCATAGTAACACAAGACTTCCCTTCAGACACAGGTCAAAGGTCAACATGGCTTTGTGCACAAGTGCCAATTAAAGTCCTCTCAGTGTTCCTCAAACTGTTTTGTTTTGCAGTGTCCGACCAGGAGCAAACACCTCGTCTGTCTAAAGTCTTTAACAGTTGGAAACAGCGGACAGCGTGTTTACTTGAACTTGACAAACACATACAAGCAGCTGCGTGGGAGAGGATGCAAGTTGCATCAGACAGTTTCTGCAAGAAAACACCTGCTGAAAAGCAACAGCTACCACTACTTACCTCTTTGAGAAAAATGCTAAGGCATCAACTGTGTCTCCACCACTCTGGGCATCTCTATCCCCACCAGGCTCAGACATGTTCCTACAAACACAAAGGGAAAACAGAAAATGATGCAGAAGATTAAAAAAAATCACCAACATTAAACTTGTTTTGAGATTTTCATTTCTCTTTGTCTTTTTTCCTCGTGTTCAGTCTCTTTCACGCTTGTGCAATCATGAATAGGTTCATTTAGTTATCAGTTCAGTGGTTTTGGCAGACAGGTATGTGGTGTATCAAGAGTCACCGGTCATTTATGGTGTCTTGAGGAGCTGAGATAAATTTCCTTGGACTTGTATGTTGAGCTTGACTGAATGAACACTTGCGAATAACTCTCAGTTAACATGTTGGAGTGGATGAGAACTACCTCTAGTGGCTGAAACTTAAAAACATGGCCTCTCTGTACAGTAGGGTCCCCATGCTAACATAAAACACCATCACAGCTTATTGATCTGGATTCCCTGTCATTTTAGGCGTGCCGTGGCTCAGACCTGGATGGAGGCATTGAGACTGACAGCGTATCGGAGGGAACATCAGAGAGGATTCCTGTGGAGGCAGATTTCCTTTATGCTTTCTCTACGGCTCCAGGTAAGAAGTGGCTGACGTAGAAAACAACTATTTACAAATATATGGTTGTTTTTCAAGAAATTGTATCAAAGAGGAAACAGCAAACACAAATCTACTTCAATTAATTTAAGCAACTCTGCAAGAACTTTGAGCTATTATTGAATTCATATCTTCAGATTTATGAGTAACATGTTAGAGCATGAACAGAAAGTAAAAGGTTACATGCCAACCATAAACTAAGCTTGAGTTGAGTTTATCACCCTCTGTTCAAGGTCACATACATTTAAAAAACATCAGAACTTTCTAACTTTACTAGTTATTTGTTTATTAAGTTGAATTAAAGGTTTATTAACATAAATATTGTTTAGTTTGTGTTTTAATAATTTTATTTCAGTGACTCAATGTGTTTGAGTTAAAATGACAACAAATGTGGGTTTCATCACCACCGTCAGATATGTCTCAACTCCATCACGTCTCTGTCGCTGTTCATATTATTGAGGAATAGCTGGTCATATGTGATAAGCTGTCATCTAACATGAGACTGTGTTTTTAAACTTAAAAACATTTGAAGTGCATTTGAAGGTAAGGTTAAAACTCTATTTCAGTCCAATGAAACCAGATGAAAATCTTTATAAAATTAAAACATGTTAAAAGTAGTGTTATTGTGGGCTCTGTCAGCCTTGATGAAACAATCTTTTTTATGTACAGTTTTAAAGTGGTAGCTTAATGTGAGTGTTGTGTGCGTTTTTAGTCTCTGACGGTGTTGACATGAAAGAGGTGATGGGAAGGAATTAAGTGCATTTTGTTAAAAGAGAGAAAAGATGTGAGGTTGTATCAAAGCATATCTCAGTAGCTTAAGAAAGGACAGATTCATACATGTAAATAATTAGTCTGACCATCATGACTTTTCAAAATTGTATCCTGTTTTGTAACACTTCAAGAATCAGGAGGGTCTGTCAGCTTTGGGTTTGTAAACAGTGTCCATCAGTAACAGTGAAAGGAGTAACACAACACGCCTGTTAAATTCTACACAACTTCTCTCAGCATTAGTAAACAAAAACGTTCCAAACTCGAACCTCTTCTATTTAATGTTAGCTCTAATAATCTGTCTTCACACAGCTAACCATAAAGAACTCATTGTCACAGGTGAGCTGTCAATCAAACAGCCCTGACACCTCAACAAAGGATTTATTGGCCTTCAATTAAAACAGTAATTAGAGAAAACAAATGACTTGCGGTAACTTATATTTATTGCCTGTGCATGTATTGATATCTCCAGTATTAAATACACAAACATGTAAAAAGCTCTTGAGTCACTGGGGAAATAAACTGATGGTAAAGTTAAACTCTTTGCTTCAGAGTTTGGAGTATGCAACATGGTAACAGTACAGGACATGTCTCATAATGAAACTTCTTTAATAAAACAAACTTGTTTATCAGGTGCTCCCTGAAGTAAACTGACATGTCAGTCCCTCACATGACAAAGACTTTAAATTATAGTTCAACATAATAATCAATAAATTACAGATCAAACAAACCTTTAGTCACGGACGTTGTTGGAGAAACTGTAAGGTGTGTTCAGGTCCTCTTCCTCCTTCTCTTGACTTCATGCAGTCTGTACTTTGAGCCTCAGTACAGACCGGATACTCTGAGCCAATAAGGACTGCGGCTTCCTGATGGGCGGGACACACCACAACACTTCACACTTCAGACAACAGTGGACCAACCTGCCAACCAATTCCTCTACGCGTCCCCGCATGTGCGAGAAACTGATAACAGTGTCATAAAGCTGCTGTTTCTCTTTTAGCTTGAAAGGTGTGTCACTAAACCACTGCTGCAGAGAATGAGTGAACATATCTATAGATGGCTACCAACAGACTGTCAGTATAAGTATGTGCTGACATGTGTTAGAACTTTCCAGCTAAAGTGAAACCAGTTGACACCAGTTCAAAGTCTGTTCAGTAACCCTGGATGAAAGCAGCGTAAACAGTAAAATAAACACAGCATAAGCAGAATATCAGAGAAGCAGAACACGTTTATTTGAACATATTAAAAAACTTTGAACTTAACACATTGCGCTATCAAGGAGGGGAGGGGGCAGCCCATGATTTCCTGGGCGGAGGTGATGACCCTCTAGTGTTCTCCTCTCTGCTGCTGTGCAGCTGGCATACCATGCACACACAGACAGTATGTCAGCACACTCTCGATGGAGCAGTGGTAGAAAGACACAAGCAGATTTTGTGACAGGTGGTTCTTCCTGAGGAGTCTCAGGAAGTAAAGTCTCTGCTGCACCTTCTAAACTGCTCCTGTGGAGTTAGCGCTCCAGGTCAGCCAGAGTGATGTTCAGTCCAACATGAGTCCTTACCTGCTGTTCAACATGAAGCAGTATTCCTGTTTGTCCCTGTGACAGAGAAACAGGCTGAAACTCCTCTGAGCCAGCTGCCTCCATCACTCTGTCTCTTTTTCTGACAGTGTTGAGATACTCAGAGAAAAAGAAGAAGTCAAGGATTCAAAAAGCAAAGGCTGGCTGTTGCTCTGTCCTCCAACATGGGGACTTTATTTTCCTCCTTTAAAGCTCCTGTGAGGAACTTTCTGTTTGTGTTGACTTTGGTGCCCCCCTGTGGACTAAGTGATCTTGCTTATTTTGTCCTATACATGTGTAAATTATGTGCTGTCAATCACCTCATCTGACACCTACCCTCTCACAGCGATTTCAGGCTTTAAAATAACAAAACAGTAAAGATCAATACCTTTTCTAACCATCTTGTTTGCTTTTCTAGGTCATTAAGAAGCATCACTGTTCATTTCAGTCCATTTCATGACCACTCAAAAACTCCTCACAGGAGCTTTAAAAAGAGACTCATTTCTTCTTTTAGCGCTTGTGTTCACTCTGCAGTATAAGAAGCTCATTCTAAATAGACTTTCAATCTAAACAGTGTCTGCAGATAGAGATATGAAGGAGTGGGCTCTCTTCTTCTAAATATGTATGAAGATGAAGTGAAAGTTCTCATATGAGCTCATGTGACCGTGTGAGGCTCTTCTTGGATCCTTCAGTCAGCCAGAGGAGAGGGAGTAGAGAAGTGATCAGCTGTATTTACCTTGATGACACAGGATAGCTGCATGTATATGAAGCAGACCTGTGACTGACAGGTCTGCTGCTTGTCTCAATGAATGAGCCTGTATCTGTGTCAGTAAACCAGTATATCTGGGATGATGAAGCTAAATGCATGTATTTATTTAAAGGGACGGTGCATATAAATTAACATTTCAGCGTAGCATCCATGTAAATATGCCAGAGTTAAGGCTAATTTTCATCTGTAGTCCCCGGCAGGTCAAAATAAATAATGTTTGATCTCAGTGTTTACCCCAGTTATGTAGTTAGTGTCTAACATCTATAACTTCCTGAATCTATCCTCTTCTTTTTCAGAGTGCACTCTGTACAGACCCCTGTGGACAGGAGAGAGAGAGAGAGAGAGAGAGAGAGAGAGAGAGAGAGAGAGAGAGAGAGAGAGAGAGAGAGAGAGAGTGTGTGTGTGTGTGTGTGTGTGTGTGTGTGTCAGAAGGACCGTGCTATGTGTACTCTATGTCTTCAAAATGTTATCTGATCCACTCAACACTTGCTCTGCTGTGGAAGACAAAAAAGGACGGTGTAGATGTGATAGTATGAAGTATTCATGCACTAGTTGGGTGCGGGGCTATGCGTCGGGGAAAACAATCCTTTCCACACAGATTTTAAACTCTGATGCTGATGCGAACAAGCTGTCCTGTCCTAAATTGAGTCATTACAGTCAATTAATAAAGAATGAGACTTAAATAAACAGATCAGGATCGGATTATTGTCCATATGTTATAAAAGACTGGACGAATGATCCCACTCACAGCTGACAAGAAATCTCTTCACATTTAGGTAACTATAACGTTAAAGTTGCTTTAGTGCTGATTACAGACAGCGGATCACACGGACAACCAAGCTCAACATCCAGCCTGATGTCTTGTAGTCACAGTGTTCCTTTACTCTGCTCTGGTTGGTAAATAAAACTTTATATTCAGATTGTTTAGTTTATTATCGTGTAGAGGGGCACACAGCAGCTCTTCTGAACTATGCATCAAAGTGCCATCTAAAATTGAAGACCTCTCAGAAGTGAATATAAGACTTAGAAAGACATTTTAAGGCTTTTTATTCTGAAAACTTAATTTATAACTTTTTAATGCTTTTCAAGGATTTTAGAGAACCCTGTCTGAGATGCTGCAGGAACGCTTGGCCTCGTCTCAGATCAAGTAATCGGAGTTTGAGTTCAGATCTCTCCTTTTTCTGTAAAAACAGCTGCCTCTCCATCCTGAAAAGACAGGAAAGGTCATTGTGAGTACTTGGAAGATACCGTTGTTACCGTCGCATCATACATCTAATTATGCATCTCACTGGCTTGGATCTGACTTATTGAAAGAGGATTTTTTGAAGTAACAGTGCAGTCAGATTATGAAAATGAAAACTGGTGTTTGAACCGCTGTGCTGCTCGACCACTCACCTCATCATCTCATGTTTGGCATCCAACAATCTCTGTGTCTTCTTACGGATCAAAGATCCCACCTGACGCACAAACACAAACACCAAACAAAGGAGAGCTTTAAACACAGACCACAAAAAGTGATATGGAACAGGACTCTCAGTCTGCAGTCACACCAGCTGCACCATGATGCTGCACAGCACTTCGGATCAGTGTTACTTAAAGCCTCTGGGAACCCGAATCAACAAAAACTTTATAACTATGATATTTATAGTCATATCTACATACTATTATATTGCTTAAAATATTAGAACTGAACTTAATTTAATTTTTAAAATATTATCTGTCATGTTTTTGATAACGTTCTGACGCTAGGTTAAAGCTGGGGTTGGTAATCAGATTTAGATACACTTTTTGTCATACTGGTTAAAATGATCTTTATGTCCTGATGGCAATCATTACATGATGTGTTCTTAAAAAAGAGTGAAGAAAAGCTGCTATCTACAGCCGGAGTAAACCTGGGAAAACACCAACCAATCACCGTTTTTTGGGTGCCAAAATTTTAAACCATTCAAATCACGTCCTGTCGTTCTGCCCGCCTCCTGTGCGTACATTTCCCCGGCGTTCACTCCCCTTCCCCGGCGTTCACTCCCCGTCCCCTGCCTCTGCTTCCCCTGACTCTACTGACTGCCCCTCTCGCTCGACCTCGGGCCTGTCCCCTCTGACTCGATGAGGTGCTTTGCTCAGGACTGTAGTCCGGATCAGAGTCTAAAAAGCTCTCACCACGGGGCTCTGACAAGCAAAAGAATGAATGACATTTAGTAAGTCCTACAGAAAATATAGATGTACTGTAGCGTCCGTCCGGACGCTGTAGGGATGACGAGCCGATTCGTGAACACGTTGAGTTTTAATAACCGGTCACTGTCGGCCGTGATCACGCCAACCAACAAAACAACAATCAATGTTTGAACGAATGAAGAACTTCTCCTCTTGTCTCTCCTCTCTCCAGCTCACACACTCTACACCTCTCCTGATGCCTTCACTAACCATCAACACTGTAGGAATTAAGAACATCTACACTGAACACGTTTAACAAACAGTAGAGCTGTTACAGTATTATATGTGTTATAACTTTTCTCCTGATATCGTGTCACTGGTACAACTGGATAATGCTAGCATGATAGTTGTGAGTACTAACAGCAGCCATGTTTGTTTGTGTTTTTAACTTTCACTATGATATGTTTTGGTGAGGACCGCTTTTGAATCAGTCACCATCATATGGTCGCAAGTCAGAGGCGCTCGTGCATGGGGGGGGGGGGGGGGGGGGGGGGGGGGCGTCGCCTTGGAGGAGCTTCGAGGGGAGGAGGGGAGGGGTTAGACAGAGTCCTGAGGAAGTGCTACATTCAAATTCATGCTAGTTTTCCGAGAATACCAACCCCAGCTTTAAAGAAGGCGGGGTTAACTTGGATATCTATGACGACATAAAATATCCAAACAATCATAAAGAAAACACTGAGTCACGTCCACAAATGTTCAACAAACGTTCCTAAAGCCCTGAACTTGGAGACTATGAAGTGATAAAAGTAATAACTGATAGAAGTATTTTGTGACTCAGCACTCAGAGACTGTTTGAAATAAATCATTTTCAGATCCTTGAGATTTTTGGATTCAGATTTGGAGTAGGACGGCTCAATCATGTAGGCTTTGTCTCTGTGCTGCTCCATGTTGCGCTGTGGTTGTTGCCATGGTTTAGTTTGATTGATGTGTCAATCAAAGAGTTAGGCCACGCCCACACAGTCCTGGGAAATGCTCTGACCTGGAAAATAAGCTGTTTTTGAACAGCGTTTTCTCAGAGTTATGGATGTTTATTTCCACTCAGATTTTTGTTGATGCTTAATTACACATTACATTTTGATATTTTATATGAATTTTAAATATTCCAACTCACGTTCCCAGAGGCTTTAAACTAAAGCCAACGTCAGTGTGCTAAGATGCTGGCAGTGACACGGCTAACAAGCTGACATTACTCAGTGAGGTTAACTCCTGTTGCTGATGCTCTTTGCAACAATTCACCTCAAAAGCTAACCTCATGATGTCGCTAGCAGAAAAGTCAGGCATCAACAGAGTCAGTAAGATACATCCTTAAAGCATCACGAGTGGCTTTCTTCATAGTGCTTTCATAATCCAAGTTCATCAGTGATAAAAGCTGGTCGTGAAATGTACCTTCATGTTTTCTCTTTTCAGAACCCTGAGCTCCTTTTGAGAAGAGATCTGAAAGAGAGAAGACAGAAAGCAGATGAATTCTCCTGATGTTTATAAATCATTACATTCATTTACATCATCGGTGTCTTGTTTGTTGGACATGTTTGTTCTGATTTATTGCTGACATGGTCACATCACTCTGTTCAAATACCAACGTGACTTAAAGGCTTATTTTTGAGAGCTGATGTAACATTTCAGACATGAGTAGCATGTTATAAATGATAAATCTGTAGTTCAAAAACTGTGAAACCAGTAAAAGAAAGTTCCCATGTGAACAGGTAGTTGTAATACTGAGAGAGATCCTGACACTGAGACCTCTTATCAGAAAAGAAGCTGCATGAACTTTGTGTATCTCCAAACCTTAGCCTACGCAATTCACCATTGGAACAAAACTAAGCCCCTGTGCAGACGGAAACAACACAGAATACTTTATCACAAGGAGAAGGAGAAAGTCTGACCTTTTCCATGAGCTGCTGTTTAACAACCGTGGAGAAGGACTCGATGGACTGTTTGACTGCTTTAGACTTCACAGACTCCCTGAAACAAACATGAAGCATTCAAACTCTTTGAATGAGAGAAGTTATTGTGCTATAACGAGACATGAGAGGATTCAATGACAGGCTACGACATGAAGGAGATCAAGAGTTTTCTTATTTTACCTGTAATCATCACAGAAATCAGCAAACGCGTCCAGCACAACCTCCAGCTCTGTTCCTCTCTGACGGCCTTGTTTCTTCCTCCTCTGCTGATCTGTGTCCGCCTTGTCTGGTTCTTCAGACGCACTGCCTTCAGACGGGAGAATGAGGAACTTTCAGACTTTGTAAAGAACTGTTCACAATAAAAAATGAAACAACACTTGATCTCTAATAACAGTTCAAAGCCCAGAACACCATCAAATGTTTCAGCTGCGTTAAGGGCACTGTGAGGGCATTGGTGTTTATTAACTCTATATAATCCAGTTTAAAGAATAGGCAGCTGCATGCTAACAGTCTATCATTTCAGACCTAACCTTTACAGAGGCTGTTTGTCTTGCTGAGGGTAAGATGGCTGGATGAACAGAGCCTAAATATTTGCCTGTTAACTTTATACTAAGAGCATGAAGAAGCTCCAGGACAGGGAACTGGAAGGAGAAGCTCGCTGGGTTTGGTCAAAATATTGAAATAAAGAAAAAAGAAATCCTGCTTCAATGTCTAAAATTCAGTAAAAAAGTTTGATATCTTTTTTTTTTTTTTTTTTTGCAAAAAATGTTTCAAAGTTTAGCTGTGCTTCCTTTTTATCTCATGACTACAGTGAAGTTTAGAAAGTGTCTGACCAACAAGGTACTTGTGCTGAAAGAGAGGATGAGCACTCAGTGAAGAAACCCACCTCATTACGTCCTCTACTGATACGTTTAGTAGCCTACCACATGGCTCCTGTTGTCCCCCAAAGCCTGATAGAAAAGACAGACGGGCAGCGAGAGCCAGCACATCACTGGGGTTATCAAGTGGGCTCCTCCCTTCACTGATGTTTCCTTTAGTTCGGCCCACGACACCTCAGAGAGGCTAAACAATGAACTCTGGAGTCCCAGAGCAACCCCCCTCCATGCCAGCTCCCACTGTCCATCATATCCACTAGCAGAACACCCCAATTTAATAACCCAACCCATACAGTACTGCCACGTTCAACGGACCCAGGCTCCGTACATGCTAGCTCCAGGTAGTGACAACACCTATACTACCTCCTCCCCTCGCAGCCCCCTCACCACCCAACACACAACAAGAAGAGTCTGCAGCTAGATGTTAGAAGACAGGGGAGGCACAGCCAAGATGAGATGCTGGTCTATTCTTGTGTGCTCTACCTCCCCCTACTGAAACTGATCTTACTCCTCCTCATCCAGATCCACCTACTAGTTTTGACTGCTTCCTCTGCTATTCCTTTACTATCTTTCTCAGACTCTGTCCATGCACTCCCAGTTCTTCCAGTAGTGGGAGAGTTCATGGTGCTACAAACCCTCTACATCCTACTTCTACTGGACAAACCCTAACCTTCCAACCTCACTGCTCTGTGTCTGCTGCCAACTCTGATTACCTAAGCTTCTTCCTTTCATACACTTCCTCCACTGAGTCCTCCCGAGGCACTGCCAGCTCTATATGATAAACTCTCCTCTGACTGACTGACTAGAGCACCATGTCAGGCCTCAGATTCAAGGAAACGATCTCCTGTGGCACTACAAGTTTTCCTCCCAAGTCTACCTTCTCCAGATCACTGCCTCCCTTTAGGTGTTAAACTGAGACTAATCCTGTTTTCTTTTTACCTTTCTTCAGAGCCAGAAGAGTTCGTCCCCTCTTTTTATTATTTATTAATTAATAAGCTGACTTTAGGGTTATCAAATGCACGGTCATGAACGTGGGATTGATGCCCTCTTGTAACTCTCAGCAAGATAAGCATACCTCTAAGTGAAACATCAAAGTGTCTTCATTGAACCGAGTGAAAACATCAGATCTGAAATTGAATCTGAGCTGTCTTCTTGGTCAGAAGAGCTCTCATGATCTTCTCTCATACCTGATGAAGAATTTCCAGATTTAGCTCTATCAGATGAAGACTTTCTGTTTTGGCCCAAACTGTTCTTCTGGGTATTTTTGGGACTTGGGATCTAAAAAATAAACACACAAATAAATACATAAAAGTTAAGTCTCAGTTTTTTGTGTTTGTGCCGGGCTCTTGGTACAGCAGTCTTCTGAAGTTAGTCCATACCCAGCTTGTGTCATCGTCAACCACCTCCTCATCGGAAGGCAGGACCTTCCTCTGCGTCTCCGTGTCAGATTCCTCCTAGAAGGAAGAAGAAGAAGAAGAGAAGAAGAAAGGTACTTTATTAATCCCCAGGGGGGGAATTCAATTTTTTCACTCGTTCTTTTTTTGGACATGCTACACATAGAGTTTTTTTTGGTATATACATACAAATGCACACACATGCAGTGAACATGCTTAGGGAGAGATGTCAGAGTGAGGATACTGCCGTCAACCAGTGCACCCCGAGCAGTTGGGGGTTCGGTGCCTTGTTCAAGGGCACATCGGCAGTGCCCAGGCAAGTGAACCAGCACCTCTCCAGCCACCAGTCCACTTGTCAAACTTCGTCCACACTGGGACTCGAACCGGCGACCCTTCGGTTCCCAAGTCCCTATGGACTGAGCTACTGCTGCCCCAAAACCCACACATGCACGGGGAGAACATGCAAACTCCACACAGAAAGGCACCTGCTCGACCGAGGACTTGAACCAGGAACCTTCTTGCTGTGAGGTAACAACAATAGCCACTGTACCACCGCGCAGTGGTGAAGAAGCATCATAATGTTGTGTGAGCACCCAAACAGTCTCCACAGAACTGATCACTCAATGGCTGTTTTCGAAACCTCCTACTATACTAGCAGTACGTACTGATTTGGCCAAAAATTCAGTATGTGGTATGTGAACAAGAGCAAAATCTGCAGTATGTCAAAGCTCCCAGGATGTTGTACTGATTCAGGAACATGTCTCAGTCTGCAGGGGACCAGTCTCCCTCACGTAGTTTCCCACAATGCACAGCGCTAACGTTCTTCTTCTTCTTTTTTGACAGGGGGAACTCAGTTTTTAGGTGCTGTGAAAATTATTAAATTCCATATAAACCACTTCTTAACTTTTTAAATCTTAAGTGATGCTAAAGAAGCAGCTTCGCTATCAGCTTGGTCTTTGTTTACTTCTGCTTTCTGAAACCAGAAATCGTGCAACACCTGACCCAGCATCCTGCAGACCAGATCCAACAGAACAGTCATACTACAGACTACCTCCAGACACAATATGTTGTATGCAGTACGTACTGCATAATACATAGGTAGCATGTAGCAGGCCGTTTCGAAACAGCCAATGACTTCCTTTCCTTGATGTGTTTCATCATGCCACTTTCTTTTTTGACATTCTTACAACAATTGTGGACTACTATTGTACGAAGCCCCTGAAGTCCTGTGAGGGTGATCCCTAAAGTTGGCCCACCAGATGTTTGTGTTTACTCTTTCTTGCCACGAGCGATGAACTAATCATAAACATTCACTTTGGCTCCAGTATGCGGGTTGTTCTGTTAACAACAGAAGCATGTTAAGTCTTGCACAGCTATCTTTGTAGCAGTAAAAAGCTGAAGAAAATGTTTGAACACAGGAAGCAAAGATTGAGCTGACTGTTGGACGGAGCTGCGACACCACATAGATCAATGTAGGAGCTTTGATGCAGCTCGTGAAGCATAGTGTTGTAAGTCCAGACCATCATATGTGTGTTTAATATTACATCTGAAGGTTCTCCCAAACATCCAACGTAGATAAAAATAAACACTGTCACTGAGAAAAATCAAAGTCATTTAGAGTGTCTAATTACAGAAACACATCACAGGACGCACCCCTCTACTCCGCACAGCAGAGGGCGCTCATGTCAAACACAGAATACCAGTCCCAGTGTTCCTCTCCTACAAACACATTTTAAACTGTGTTCATTCAATGACTAATAACATCAACACTGCTGCTCTCACTGAGGTTCAGTTGTGTGGATAAAGATAAAAATGATCACCTTATTGAACTTCAAACATTAACAATGACATTCTTACCTGTGGCTCAGGGTGGTCAGACTTTCCCCTCCCTGATTTCGTCTCTCTCTTCCTGTCTTGGTTGACCTGCAGTTGTTTTTCTTTCCTTTTAGGGACACAGAGAGAGACAACTTTGTAGTTTTTTCTTGAATGTCTGTTCTATTTTTTTTTTTTAAATGTTTAAAATAAAGACAACAAATCAAATAAAAAAAAGAGTTCAATTTTTTTAACCTTTTGTACTCATTTATTATTTAAATAGGAACCTATTTATTTTATTGTATTTCCACTATTATTTTATTTATTTATTTTAAATTATTATTATTGTTTTTTTTATTCATTCACTCATTTCGTTTTCTTATACAAACAAACATCACTTGCTTTAATTTTTTTAATTGATTTTTCTGAATATAATGTGTAAAAATTCAAATAAACAGATCTTTGGAGAATAAAAATGGAGTTCCTTGCGTGTTGTGTCCATGCAACATAAGATAAACCTTTCTGTAATGTTTGTGTCCCTGAAGGTGTCATTTTCTTCTTCAAATATTGCAACATGACTTTCTTCATGAAAAGCATTCACCATGAACTCTGTGACACGTACGCCAACTCAGACTGGAGAATGAGCCGTTTATTTGAACTCACCTTGCTGCAGGCATCTGCCCTGAGCTCCTCCTCTTGGCGGGCTTCTTCCTGACCAGACGTTCAACACTGCTGGCTGCTGGGGTACGTGGGTTCTTTTTCTTGAGGCTGCCGCCTGCGTCTGATTCTTTCCCGTCTGCCTCCAAGTCTTGTCTTTGTCCCAGAGGTGCTCCCTTCTTTTTCTTTGTTTCTGCTTCCTTCTCTGGCCTGTTGAACACAGATTGTTAAAGAGAAGCACAAAGCTGCTTCCAAAGACGAACACACTAGTTTCAGTGAAAGAGGTAAATCCAGGAAACAAGTTTTCTTTGATCTTACCCAGCTTTGACATTCCCTCCAGTACTTCTCCGACTCTTCTTCTTCTTCTCCTCTTCCTCCTCATTCTCTGCATCCCTCTCTGGGTTCTTCCTCTTCGCAGCATCTCCACGCTGCTTCACAAAAGTCTTTTGTGTCTTAGGGATTGGTTTTCTCCCAGCTTTCTCTTCCTCCTTCTGACTCTCAGGGACATTTAAATCCTCCTCCATGGCGGTACTGTGCAGAGGGTTACCTAGACAAAACAAGATGGGTCTGGTCAGCTTGAGAGTTCAACATCAAAAAAATGTCTAGATCGGGACAGAGTGAGGGACATTCAGAAGAAAACATGGAGAAAATGCTGCACTGAAATGTGCTTCAGTAGAATAATGCAGACTGCCTCAAACTGTAACACAAGAGTACGAGGAGAGCAAACACGTGCATGATTAAAAAAGTGCACTGGAACTTTATTGATTTGTATTCATGAGACTCTGTGTTAATGGGCCAAGTGTCCTGGAGGCAGTATATGCCCTGTGTGTGTGTGTGCATGCCTTCGTGTGTGTGAAGCTCCCACTGTGTGTTTACGTCTCGTGCTTCTGCATTATCATGCAGGATTGATATGAGAGCACAAAGACATCATGACAGAGGAGCTGTGTTATGGAGCAGTTGTGGACTCTCAACATGAAAAGGGCTTCTGCATGATAAAGACTCACCGAAAGGTTTCTGCAGTCCCTCCATAAAGCTGGCTCTCTCTATCGCAGACAGGTTGGGGGAATCCATATCAGCCACATCTGAAGCTTTCTGGGTCTGAATTCAGCAGAAAACATCGAGGGAGTTTGAATGCAGGATGTAACAACACACACTGTTAATATATATAAATAACTGCATGTTTTTTTTCATATTTCTTATACCGTATCATTCATCACTCACCTGCATCTCAGTTTTTTGTGTTTTGGCTCTTCTGCCCTTTTTGGCGCTGTGGAAACAATGAAAACATCATCATGATCAGTTTTTGTGCCTGAACGTGGTCTAAATGAAGCTGATACTGAGGTTGACATCCTCCTCACTTATCACAGCCTTCAGTCTGCTCACTGATAACACATCTTCTCTTGACCAATGCTGCTTCAAGACTGTTAACCAGGTCCAGTAAAACAACCCTATTCTCCTTACATTGGCTGCCAATCAAATTCAGAATACGGTTTAAAATCCTCATATTAACATATAAAGCTATCCATCATCAAGCACCCTCATATATCTCTGACCTGCTCCACCCTTACATCCCCAGTAGACCCCTCAGATCCTCAGACCAGGGTCTGCTTGCTGTGCCTCCTTTGAGGCTGAAAACTAAAGGTGAGCGTGCCTTTGAGCATGTGGCTATAACTCTGTGGAACAATCTTCCACCACAAGTGTGCTGTGCTGATTCCACTGAGACTTTTAAAAAGCCTCTTAAGGTTAATTTGTTTGTCATGGCTTTTGACCATCATCAGTAGTTTGTTGTTATTTTGTCTGCCTTCATTATTATCTTATTTATTGCACATTTTATTGTCTTGTCTATTTTGATACTCTGTGAAGCACTTTGTGACTATGCTCTGTAAAGGGCACTACACTAAATAAACTTTACTTAACTTACATGTAACAGGAGTGTTAAACCGCCTCACTCAAGTGTGTTAGAACATAAACCTATTGCTTAGTTTATTTCCTTAAGAAAACAACACGTATTGAGGTGTTTCTTACTGAAGCCTCAAGATAACTTGTTA
This sequence comes from Notolabrus celidotus, assembly GCF_009762535.1. Taxonomy (NCBI): domain Eukaryota; kingdom Metazoa; phylum Chordata; class Actinopteri; order Labriformes; family Labridae; genus Notolabrus; species Notolabrus celidotus. Next base: position 30,740,644 of record NC_048284.1, on the reverse strand, counting down.
TTATGATCTGTCTTCTTATATATTTCAATATAGGAGGCTAAAAGTCATTAAAAACAAACAGCTGACTGGTCACTGTGACAGATCTTGGTATACACACACTGAGGTAAATTCAGCCTATTTCAGTGTTTGTTTTAGGCTTCAACAACTCTGAAGACACACATTATGATCATCTAGCCAGAGAAACAGCAGGGATTAACAGGTTTTCACAGGAAACAAAGTAAATATAATGCAATGTAAATGTTTGCTCACGGCTTCCGTAGTTTTATATCGTTCACTCTTTCTGACCTTTATCCTGATAACTCTGACATTACGTACTGATTAGCTTTAAGAAGGTGTGTTTAAATCTGTTTCCAATGTTTTCATTTAGTTAGGATACTTGTAGCACATGAGCAGTAACACCTAATCTCGTCTCTCTCTAATAAACAACGTTACAGGTTGACTGTAGTTTGAACAGACGGTCGAGATTACTCCGTCATATTATTAAGGACATATGTAGCATGGTGGAGATATGGAAAACGTATTATATATATTATATTTCTCACCTCATTTTGACTGAAGGTTACACGTCAAATCTGTCCAAACTCGATCAGAAACCACAGCCTGTAAGATAAACAGCTGAGAGAGGTTCCCGCAAAACATTCAAGTTCCGGACTGAACCATTCCAGACACACAGGGGTGGACGTGATCTGATGGAGACACTTTGTCTTACAAATCAAAAGTTAACACGTCAAAATACTTTATTTACGAAATAACAGCAACTGTAATATATTCTAAGCTGGCATAGCACGGGTACAGCTGAACTGTAATCAAATTAAAGAAGAATTTACGAAGAGTGTAGACCCTAATCTAAAACATGGAACTGGTCCTACGGCGAGCGGAGGGGGTCATAATCCCTATAACCCGCTCTTTCGAGAAGGAGGAGTAAAAAATGTATTGAAACGAAATTAAATAAAGTGGGCAAAAATGTAGTTCAAGCACCCTGACATGACATGATGATTGTATGTATTTTTATTATTTTAGTGCCTCTCGTGAATGAAATGTAAATTTTTATTATCAAATAAACAAAAAGGTGGGAGTTTAATTTTCAGATAATGCTGTAATTTATGTCTTATATACTTTATTTGATCCCCCATTGGGGGAAGTTATTTTGTTACAGCAGCTTACAACACGGGACAGGGGAATACAACAATGTACTTACATAGTTAAAAAGATAATAACAACATTAATAGTAATGATAAAATAAAATAGAATAAAATAAAAATAGAATAAAATAAAATATGGCATATATTACAGATATATACACACTATGTACACTTCTATCTAAAGAATAGATAGTGATGTAAGTTATTACACAGATAAAATTGCACAAGGTTATTAAAAAAACGTACACAGTATGAGAAAAATCAGTGCAGTCTTGGAGCTATTTCCTCCTATTTGAGGCACATTTTCTTACACAGTCTATAATACTTCACCATGTGAAAATAAATCATTTTCTCATCATTTGTAATCATATTTAGTGATAATCTGATTCTGTAACTAATTTACAGTTTCATGTAACAGTCAATCCCCAACGCTCCCTAACGATCAGCGTTACCACAATGCCCATGCCTTGAGTTCAGCATTTGGTTTAGCTTTCTGGAGTCAGAAGGGACCATCCCTGCATCCCAAATATCTGGTTTAAATCTCAATATATATATATATATTTAAAAAAAGATAAAAAGGAACAAGACAATATCAAAACGAGATATAAGATCCTGTCAGTGAAACTGCCTGAAATGGAATAAAAGCAGCGTAAGGGGAGGATTAAAGACTTGAAAAGTGTACAGAATTTGACTTCTCTTAGGGCTAAAATCCTGCAGTCTTTCTGAGGTCCAGCAGATGGAGACTTGACTATAAAAAGAAGACATTATGCTGAAGTGCTTTTAATCTGCAGTCTTTCCATGGTCCAGCAGGAGCAGTCAGACCTGATTTAAATTAATTCAATTCTGAATCATTTCAAACCTGCATTCTTCACCAATTGTGAAGTACTGCAAACATGTCATTTAAGAGCCCTGAAGGGGGAGCCACAAGTGGTTGCAGAAAATGATCTGTGAAAGAACTTAAAACCTGCATTCTATCTGAAGTCCAGTGGGGGGGGTATCTACAGAAATATCATTCTGTAAATGTCCAGCAGGGGAGCCTCCACTGACTGCAAAACATCTAATTTTGATGGACTTAAACCTCAATTCTGTCACATTACCAGCAGAGGGAGCCATTTGGTGGACAAAAAAACATCAAATCCAAGAGTATTATCTGTTAAACTTGCAGAATACAATATCATCAAAACCAGAAGAGGTGAAGAAGGTCCCGCTGTCTGGTAGCATCTTGATTGTTTATTAGCAAATTCTAATTGCGGCCAGTGTACCATGGACGGTCTGTTTAAAGTAGTATAAAAAAAATCATGTATTTCTTTTCCATTTTCATGTGTAAATGTATTTATAATTAACATATATGATATGTTTTGATAACCCCCTGGGGGGTCGCAAGACACAATTGGGGGGTTGTGAGATGTCTTCCAGAATTTTTTTTTTTAAGTTATCTAAAAATAGTACTGAAACGTATTGCGTTCACATGAGAAAAAATATTCTGCTCTGTTTTTCTGAATTAACGAGTGAAAGCTGGGGTTGGTATCCACAGAAAACTAGCATGAATTTGAATGTAGCATTTCCTCAGGACTCCGTCTAACCCCACCCTCCCCTCGGAGCTCCTCCAAAACGACGCCCCCGCTCACATGCACGAGCGCCACTGAATCGCGACCATATGATGGTGACTGATTCCAAACCGGTCCTCAGCACATCGTTTGTGTTTTGCACTACGTCAACTCATGTCTCACTCAGCGGTAAGAAAACACCAAAACATTCTCATAGAGAAAGTTAAAAACACAAACAAACCTGAAATGTACGCGCAGGAGGCGGGCAGAACGGCAGAACGGGATTTCATTGGTTTCTTAATTTGGCTCCTGATGGCAGGGATTGGTTGGTGTTTTCCCAGGTTTACTCCAGCTGTAGATAGTGGCTTTTTCACTCTTTTTTAAGAACACATTATGTATTGATTGTCATCGGGACATAAAGATCATTTTAACCAGTATAACAAAACGTGTATCTAAATCTGACTACCAACCCCAGCTTTAACAAAAGTCTGTCAGAAGTTAGAGAACTGTTGGGAACAGCTGACTCACACTGTTTTCCTTTCATGTTTACAGAAACAATATTAAACTTATAGCAGGTCCGCAGTCATACCTTTTACACATACATATTAATGTATTTATGTTTATTTATTAGGGACAGATAAACACAAGCTGAAAGCAGTGATCTAGTGCAAGTCATTGTGTTTGTAGCGGATACTTATTCGCATCATCTGTCCTTATAGAAACCAAGGGGGTTACATACTGAGCCATTGAAACTGATAGTTCAGAAATGTGACATTTATGGACACTTTTAATGCACACATACTGTTCTGAATATGTTACTGTATATGCTATACTTTAGTCTCTTTCAGATTTAAAGTAACCATATTTTTAAAAATGGCATAACGTGGAAGGAAAAATTGGTCAAGCCAAATTTTCTGCATCTGTTTTAATCACAGTAACATTTGCTGGAGTTCCATTTACACCACAATTTCCAGAGCTGATTAAACTCAGACTGAAAGGCAGCAATCTGACTTTATCCTTTTAATAACAGTGTTTGAACTTCCTACTGTGTGTGGGTGATGTCATTGGAAAAATTAAGCATATTCACCATCGCCTTATTTTAAAATGAAGCTTTTGAACAAACCTATTTATCAGAATCTCCTTTTTAATATCTGTTCCCACTTCCTTTGTTTCCAGTTAGTTTTGTGACTTTTCAGTCATACTTTAAGATGATATCCCTTAGTATCACATGCAGTTAGTGGAAACATGCTGCAATAATCCACTCCCACATTGCCACTGCTGTTTCCTGTGAGAACCTGATCCAGATCTGTGAGAAAAGAGACAATGGGTGGAAGGATTTTTGTTTCTTTTTGCTGAGACTGAGGCCTGCCAAGAATCTGTTAGACAGAAAGAACTGTGTCATCCTGAGGAGGTGCAGCGATCATGTGACAGAAACTTTCAGGGAGGAAACACTGAGAGTTCAAGAAGTCAAGAAGTGTTACTCTGGGGGTCAGAGAAAACAAATTAGAGTTTAATCACACTAACAACCACACTGTCACGAAAGCAAGTTCAGCAGACTCAAAAAATTAAATTGTTCTGTTTTCTTATTGGATTGCTAGTTGGGTGTAGTTTTAAAAATACTTAAATGATAGTCAAAGACAGATGGCATGGATATGTATTTCCAACAAACCACATTCCCACTTGGCTGAGGGATTGTCTCAGGTGATACAGTTGCCTAATGTTTGCTTTGAGTGGTTTAATGTAAGTGAATTTAATGATTTAACTTGAAATATGACCAGATCACCCTCCATATGTTCACTTTTTTATTGTTTCTTTCTTTAGCTGATGAATCGAGACGCAGTGAAACGATGATTTTTCAGATTCCTAACATTTTCATTACTGACAACCTGAAACCTGAACTTCTGCTTCCCACCCTGAGAGTCTTTAAAGGAAAATTGCAGCTGATTAGTGCAGCACAATTTTTTTTGTTATGACTGACATGCTTAGTTAGTGCACCTGAAAAACCTGACTGCCCCAGGGAGTTCTTAGGATGTACAGTACTTGCAGTAACCCTGGTATACCTTCCACTGTTTTGCCTAATAAAAAATTGCATAAAATTTCCTGTGCTAAGTTTTGCAAAGATCTTTTGGTTTTTTTATCCATTCTTTTTAAGACCTGGTTACACAGAGATGAAGCAGGCTTCATCATAGTCATGGGGGCTTGGCTCCACACAGTAGGGATTGCTGCTGAACAAAACTTCTTTGTATTCTTTTACGCCATGACACAGAGCCTAACCTTAAATGGTGAATAACAAACCAGAGAAGTGTGAGTTAGTTTGATTAGTGTCATAAAATCATAACACTAGTCTTCTGTTATTTTTTAGAAATATCCAGTGATGATGTAAAGAAAGAACTCATTCTATTTATTTTACAACCTCTCAAAGCATCACACTCTACAGGAGAGGATGAGGGACACTAAACACTTTTTCTTTTTTTTTTTTTTACCTTAGGCCAGTAAAAAAAAATATATATATCCCCAAAAAATGATTTTCAGTGTCCCTAATCCTCCTCAGTACAAACACACACCTGCAGCGGAGACATTTTGAAGCAGGACATTTTCCTTCAGGGCGACCTTAATGACTTGAGTGAAACAAAGGACCTGAGTGAGAATGACATACCCAGGAGGTATGCAGTCAGACCAGTCCAGTTAATAACTCAATGTAGGATTTGGCTGTTTAAACAGGAAGTGCCTGCAGGTGTGAATTACCTGACCGACTCAGAGCTCCATGAACACTCTCAGGCTCACAGAATAGAAAAACAAACTACAACTTAGTTTTTGTCCTCATCAAAGTTTTGCAGTTTAATCAAGTAGGGATGATAACACATTCATTAAGAGCAGGAACAGATTAAGACTCTGTAAAATGTGTTAAAGTTGTAAACTTTAAAAAAAATCCCTCAAATGTTTCCCCCAAGTGTTCCTGATCAGGTGAGGAAGGGAAGCTCTTTGTTTTTGTTTTTCCTCAATGCACTTGATTGTACAGAATTATTTTGTTGCTACACTTGTGAAATATGAAGATTCATATTAAAGAGCTCCAAAGTTGAATTGATTTAATAGTAGCTAATGATTATTTTTCAAAGAGTTCAGATATTGTCCATGTAAGATATTAACTCTACTGGAATTTCAGTCTGCTGTTTGGAGCCCTCAAGGTCGAGAGGATGATAATTTAAGATTCTTCAACTATCATTATTCACATCTAGTGCTTATATAAACACCAGATAACAAACAACCTCTCTTGGTACAAGAGAGAGCTTCAGTCCGGGTAGGTTTGAATGAGTATTTAAAACCTTTTGTTTAAAAAAGTGCAGAAAGCATGAATGTAGGTTTTCTCCCCTACAATTATAACAGATTCTGAGACCGATTATGTTGTTTTTTATTGTTTGTTTTTTTGCATTTACACAAGATTTTTGAGACCAAAAGATTGTGATTTTTTTTTCAATTTTCTTCATGTTTTCCCCAGGACTTATAAAATAAAATCATAGTGAGGACTCTGACTTTCTTTTTTCATTGAAAACATTTTTGAATTAATACAAAAATTGTAACATAGTTTTTACTTTGCAACTTCTGCCTTAAAAGCAATAATAATGAGATAAAAAAGTCTTGTTAAAAAAAGTTGTTGTTTTGTTTATCTTGTGCTTTTCCAATATTATCATTAAAACATGTTTTAAGTAAAGGTTACTGTCTTTGTTTAATATGACTTTTATTATTACACCATAGGTTTTACCTTGACTCTTAATAGTGCTATTCTCTTATTTGTCATCAGTATTTGCATCATTGTGTATTGTGAGTCTTTTTACTGGGATTTGTTGTCTCCCTACTTGTCCAGCACTTTGGTCAAAGTGATCTGCCAACGAAAGTGCTCTGCAAACAATTCAAACTTAACTTGACTTGACGTGCATCGATACTTTTAATTTACCCTGTTTTCTCCCAATCTGGTTGGTGTTTTCCCAGGTTTACTCCGGCTGTAGATAGCAGCTTTTTTGACTATTTTTTAAGAACACATTATGTAATGATTGCCATCAGGACATAAAGATCATTTTAACCAGTATGACAAAAAGTATCTAAATCTGACTGCCAAACCCAGCTATAATTAAAAAAATCGGAACACTTTTCTCTTAATTCCGAGATAATTAACTCGTTAATTCAGAAAACAGAGCAGATTTTTTTTCATCTTGTGAATGCAATACGCTTCAGTACTATTTTTAGATAACTTTAAAAAAACAACAATATTCTGGTGGACATCTCCCAACCTCCCATTTCTTTCTCATGACCCCCCAGGGGGTCCCGACACACACTTTGGGAACGCCTGGTCTAACAGGTGTGTGATGGAAGGTGCGAGTGTCCACTCAGGGCTTCCGTAGAGCTCTGTGTACAAATTCTGAGCTCAAATTTAAACGTGCAATGTCAATGAACTTTCATAGCCTTGTGCGTTTAACTAAATATATGAAGGGATAAAATACGAAACATGCACATTTTAATATAATGATGGCCTGAGGACTAGAACCCTTGTTACAGCCCAGTGAACCTCCCCGGCTGCTGTCCGTCCTCCTCCTCCTCCGGGTTGTCTCCGCCCTCATACTTTATAAATGAGTGGAGCTCCGTCCAGTCAGCGGGGTTTGCTCGGCTCGTCAGCTGCTGAATGGATGTAACATGGCGGAGAAAGGTAGCAGCAGGCAGCCGTGGTCCTCCCGGTCCACTTCTCCAGCACCGCAGTAGAACCGCCTGCTAGATGCTGGACCAGGTGCGGGGAGCCTACACGGTTTATCGGGACACTACAAGAGGAAAACTTGACTCCAAAATGAGCCGACTCGCAACAGGTAGGAGAGACAAGTGCACGCGAGCAGCCTCTCGAGTAACATGCACATGCAGGATGAGTGTGTGTGTGCAGGATGAGTGTGTTTGTGCAGGTAGACTGTGTGTGTGCAGGATGAGTGTGTGTGTGCAGGTAGGCAGTGTTTTTATCTCATGTATTAAAACAGCAGAACTCCAGATTCAGGACTTTCTAGGCTGCAGCCAACTTCTCCTCCAGAGCGGCTGTGAGCAGGAATTTGTTGGACCGGTTCCTCCAGCGGTCACACAGAAAGGAGGAAATTCTTGTCGGGCGTGTTTTCAATCAAAATAATCATTTCCCCTCAAACCTTTCAGACGTGCAGGAGTCTGCAGAGGAGTGTACCCCCTCCCCACCGCTGCCTGCGGATCATGTGTTCAACTCCGGAGCCGTGTTGTTCCCTGGTAGATAAAACTGCACCCTGTTATCCATGACTGCACTTATTCATACTGTTCATGCTTTTCTACAATAATGCACTGACTCAATTCAACTTAACCTGTCATTAAATGTGACTACATGAGCAAAATGTCCTAAAAGGGTAATTTTAATTTCCTAACCAGAGGCCCATTTCTGAATATTTTTGGGATGAAAATGGAAAAAGTTTTTAAATTCTTCAGTGAGCAGGCTGTAATGGCTTCAACACAACCCTTGCTGACCTGCTCAAAGTCCAACAGTTCTTGTATTTGTCACGGACAGGATCACATCCAGAAATACTGATTTGTTAAGAGAATATTATGATAGTTCTGCAGTAGATTTCATCAGCCTGCAGCAGGGAAACAGGCTGTAATGGTTGCAACCCAAGTGGCAACCTCCTGTCTAAAAATATGAGTCCAATGCGGAAGTGCTAAAAACTGCAGTTCATCGAGGATCCGCTTGAGGCTGGCTCCGGAAGTACCAGAAACCACATACACACCAATTCAAAAAAGCTGATCTTAACAGCAGAAATAAACATGTTTACAGCCTGGTGCAAAAGACGAGTGTAGTCTGGATAGCTCATTTCTCGATCGGCACAAACTGTACGGGGGTGAATTTTTTTTCTTCAGTTTTGATGATATTGAGATTACGAGTCTTCCAATGAGAGGCACAGCTGACTTGATTGACAGGCGGGAACACTGTAGCTGTTGGCTAGGAAGCTCAAAGCTCACCTCTTTACGTCACAATTGCTCGACAGCAGCAATATGGCTCCTGCCAACGATTGGCCTCAAAACAGCGCTTCAGGAACAGATGGGTGACGTCACGGATACTACGTCCATTTATTATACAGTCTATGTTGCAACCTTACACTTGGGGGCATATTTGCAAAAAACAATCAAACCAGAAGCAGGTAACACCGTTCTCAGCACAGCCACCAGACTCCATTAACAAAAACAATCATTTAAGCTCACAGAACAGAAGAGGTGTTGGTCTACTGCTGCCTGGTTGGGATAGTTGGTTTGCGACATTGTGAGACTTAAAGGGCTTAAAACGATTGATCAGGATTCAACACAATGTTTGTGTGCCTCACAATAACATAAAAAACAACAACAGATAAAGGAAGAAGTAGTCCACCAGCTCCTGTGTTCTGACTTATAATTGATCTTTTTTTCAGTGGAGTCTGGTGCCTTTGAATCGGGTGATGAAATAGCTGTGTCTGGTTTCAAAAACATTGGACTCATCTACAGTAAAACTAAAAGACCTTATCAAAGAAGTTTGAACTTGTCATTGGCCCAAACAAGAAACCAGACAGATACCAATTCTGTGCCTACAAGTCAAAATTGCCCCAAAAGTCCAGGTTCAGGAGTATCAGAATTACCCTTTCAGTACATTAAGTGCCAGACCTGTCTTTTTTTGGAAAGGAATATCATCTCCACATGTGAGATAACTTGTGATATCTCTGTACAGGTGCTTTTGATCAACATGGCTGCCCTTTGATCATGTTCCCGTTGGACGCACAGGACAAACTCTCCTCAGATCTCAGCAAAGCAGAAGTTGTGGACTTCATCAATTACTTTCTGTGTCTGCACAAGTACGTGGAGTCAAAAACTATTACAGCATGCATGTTTGTGAGCGGAAGAACAATGAGTACTGATGGTTTGATTATTCTGTCTCCACAGTAAGAAGCAGGTGAAGGAGAGTTTGGTGTCAGTGGTGGCTGATCTGAGGCAGGCCTCGCTCCAAACGACCAGGTTCATTGCTGAGACTCTGCTTCTTCTGGAGGTATGGTGATGATAGAGTTGGCTGATGTGAATACTGGTCTTGTAGCATGTTTCCAGTGATTGTTCTGGAAGTAGTGACCATGCCTGCACGCTGCAAATGACATCAAAACTCCATGGTTTAGGCTCAAAATGGATGTTAATTTTCTGAGGTACTGTATATAATAGCCTGACAGTGGATGCTCCATCAGTGTTCCTCTTGAAAGCAGTCAACAAATGCTTTTATTCTTCATTTTTTTGCTTGTTTCAGTGCTGTGCAGCCCTCTAGAGATAATCAGAATACAAAGGGTAAAAATCGATTAGCCAGTGGAGGGATCCATTCAGTAGTTGTACAGATCCATCAATACTAATATCCAAACACTAAACACAAAGGTTAAATTAATGTGTGAGCAAACTAACCTGTCTAGTCAGAAGTAGATGAGCAACTCCTGTTCTGTGAGGTATAATTACTGGTTTTGTTAAAGGAGTCTGGTGGCTTTGTTTTTGTTAGGATACACAATATTGGATTTTTGCCAAAATCAAAAATGCTGTTATTTTCAAACTCCTTTTGGCCCATACCAGTACCAATATACTGTTTATACACTTTTTATTTATTTAATCAGGTTGAGATTAAAAATCTCTTTTTCAAGGGAGACCTAGCCAAGTAACCTCCATCTCCTCTCCATCAGCAGTGACCTCCATGGGTACATTTTGGGACCCGCTCTTTGAGTTGGTTATCAACATAAGCTCAGTCTTAGCTGCATTTTGGACAAGCATCAGCTCAAGCAGGGTTTTTTTTTCAACATCAAATGCCCTCTGCAGGAAGTCAACTGCCTGTACAACAATTCCAGCTTAACAGTATACATCAGTGTTATCTGCATATAAATAAAAAAGTAGCATCCGATACATTTTTAATGTGAATATAATTTTGACCCAGATTATTCACATAGAGAGTAAACAGAAGTGGACCTAATACAGAGCCCTGCAGCACACCTTTGTGGGTAGACATAATTACCTTGGACGGTTCTGTTCTTTGTCCCAGTTTATCTGTAAATGTGAGGGTTTTACAAAACAGGCTTTAAACGTCCTGAAAAGCTCACTGACTCTCAAACAAGGTTAATATTTATGTTTTAAAATCTTGACGATTACCTTCAAACAGGATCAAACCAGTCAATGAGAGAAGTAGAAGTCTTCTTTACCTCCAGTTCTTGGTGAAGAAGAGACCTTGTGTCTCCCCTCTAAGTTTAACTCGTTCAGACTTCTGTGGTTTTACTTCTTTGTTTTGCGATCAATTGTTTTTTATTTCAAAAAGAGAAGGGCATGACATAGTTCAAAGGCAGTAGTACTGTAGTTTTACTTTTTTCTAGAGAGCTTTACTAAAGCAGGCTGGAGTCAGTCTGGGTTAATGTTTGCTTTCCAGAGAGATCCAGAGAGTTCATGTGAGTTTACTTGAAGTGGTACATTCATAATAACCTTTGCTGACTTAAAGTCTATTATTTTAAATCTTGCAGTGTATGCATGTTTGAGATTGGAGAGAAAAACATCTGATGGATCTCCATTTGTGCGTGATGCAACCTGTTTTAATTTAATTTGTTTTAGTTTGGATTTCAATTCCCCTGAACTCAAAGCCGGACCTAAATGCTTCATTCCTCTTGGTACCAGGCTGGTTGATTGTCTTTTGCAAATAGTGTTTACATCAGGTTAAGTCTCAGGACCTATCAGCTACCATCAGATGATGATATACCACTGGGAATGGTGGCCAACTTTTCAGGCATTCCTATGTAGCCACCAGTGGATGATGAATGATTTCAAGCCAAGACTTCTTTTTCCATTCACAGCATTGTTTACACTTCAATTAGCAACTGAAGAAGCAACTCTGTTTTAAGATTAGGCATAGGGATTAAAACCTGATGTAATCGAAGAGCCAGTTCAGCTTTTTTCAAAGCCAAAAATCTACGACTTATAATCTTATTGATCTTATCCAGCCTGCTAGTGAGCCCCATGGGTCCAATGAGGTGACATATTAACTTGAGTCAAATCACATCATTTAAATCAAATCACTGATGCAACAAGCTTCGATTTTTCTTATAAAGTTTTTGAATAGAATTGAATTGTCAGCCAACAGGTTTGGTCACACTTAACCCAAGCAAAAGATAACAATGAAGTGAAATACCGTTTTTTGCAAAGTAATTTCTTGCAGGGGGGACACAACCTTCAAGACCAAATGTATCAGCATTGTGCATCAAATTAAATCAAAACAAACCACCTATGACTGTCTTTGGCTGCTGCTGAAGGACAATCATCGTGCTCCTCCACGTGAAGCAGCCATACTGACTGATCATAGCCAAACTTTTTAGCAATTCCTGTTTTAAAGAATGCAATCCAATGTTGAAATCAGCAGGATAAAAGCAAGTTAGCTAACGAAACAAGGTGACCTAAGGCTTCATAATGATGTGTTCAAGGTCGGGTCAGTAAAATGACTATTAGGGAGTAGTAAACTAACCTTCCGACCAGTGAAATTCAACCCCTTCAGCTATGTCTGCAAAGCATTGTTTCTCATTGTTTCATCACTCATTCATCTCTTTCTGATGAGTCTCAGTTTCACTGTAAATGTTGAATTACACAGAAGCTTTCCTAAGCAACTTACAAAGAGACTATTTTTCTTGGGATTTACTTGCAGCAACAGGTCTAAGTTTGCTGAAATAACTATCAGGATGTGGAGGGTTAAAAAGTCAAGCTCTGTCGGGTCTGTCCTCAAGAGGAGAAGAAAACTACTATACTACTATAGTTTGTTGGATGAGGTGGGATCCATCATTTCAGATGCATTCAAGAAAGTCAGGAAATCTAAATGCTGATCTGTGTCTCAGAGTAAATGTTTGATCCGGGATGTCATTATGTTGGATTGTGTTCCTCCTGCTTTTGCTCTCCATACGGACAGTTGGTCCTGCATACACCAAAGCCTGCTGATACCTGATTGGTCAATACTACTTGGATGACAGATCTACTACCAATAGAGACAAGAACATTCCTCATACTAAGACTGGTCCTGTGCTGACTATTCTAAGTTTTGATTTAGAATTTGTGAATGGAGATCAAATATAGCTCAGCTGTTTCCTTCCTACAATTTCCTGCAAAGAGAAATGCCACGGAGGGCCAACTCACCTGTTCTGTGCAGACAGCATTCCTCTCTGCTGCAGTATTTTTATGCATTAACCTTTCATATTAGTTAAAGTTAAGTTCATAAAATTGTAGTCTCAGGAGAAACAACTGTGAGCTGCTGTTTCACTGAGTGAATTATGCATGAGCAGGTCTTTCAGTTGGTCCTCTGCACAGTGAACAGAGACGTCCTGAACTCATGATCGCCCTCTTGACTAACAGATCTGTTTCCTGCAGGATGAAGTTATGCAACTTTTCTTTTATTGCTTTGGAGAGATGAAGTCTGATGTTGGAAATGAAGCCCTGAGTGCGTCATCTCTGGTTATCGTGGAATTCCTCTCTCTGTTTGTGTGAGAGAGAAGGAGAGAGAGAGAGAGAGAGAGAGAGAGAGAGAGAGAGAGAGAGAGGGGGGAGGGGGTTGGAGGTCACATGCATAGCTGGTCACATGCTCGGTTATTTGATAGAACAGCTCCAGTGAAATTGCATGAAATGAGCCCTGTTGTGTGAAGGGATGATACATTTTTCCATTCAGATGAGCTTTCTAACAGTGATGTGGTCTGAGTTGCTGGCCTGCATTCCAACATGTTTATCCATTGATTTAATTAAAAACTGCTGTGAAAGTGCTCCTCTGTAATGATTTATGTCTGTGGTGGTCTGCTCAATCTCTTGATGACTTTTGGAATTTTGTTTTCGAAGACTGATGGATCCATTTTAAAGATGCATTAATGGATAAACAATGGAAGCTAACAAGCAAGCCGATGCAAATCAGTAGATCAAACGGGGAGCGCGTCAGGCTGTGAGGCTGTTAAACTTTTCTAAACGTCAGTAGGTCTTAGTAATAATTGGCTACATGTTAAGTAACTTTAAACACCTTCAGATCCCTGTGTCAACAGAGCAGTCTCTGTGTTATTGGCTAATCTTGTGAGGCCGTCTTGTAGAGGCCCTATGTCTACTTGATGGAGTAACTGCAGACAAATGGCACGCTTCAGTATGTACTTCTGTTTTGAAGTCAAAGTTTTTGTTCATTTTGAACAGTCAATAAGAATGAATGCAACACATGACATTTCTGCAGCAGGTGCTTTGGACAAGTCGTACACAACAGCAGCTTTTGCCCACTCATAAAGGGCTGGTAGGACTTTTATTGGTGAAATTAGGGCTGGGCGATAATTCGATAACGATAATTATTGTGATATAATTTTTCTCAATATAAATATTAGAAATTTTCGATAAAAATGTGACATAATCAAATCTGTAATTATATCCCCCAACCACTGGAAAGGGAGAGGATGCTAGTTTTCCTTAAACGCTAGTTGCCACCCAACATTAGACAGAAGGAGAAGACGGCATTGAACAGCCAATCATGTCACAGGGTGAGAGATAGGCGCGCTTAAATGCGTTTGTAAAGCGGAATGTAAACACAGCTGAAACGAGCTGAAAAAATTATCTACAAACTAAAACTTCACAAAAATCTCATCGTACATTAAAGACCTGCTTCCTCTTAGCAACGACAAAAACAAGGGATTCAAGAAGCTCAACTAGATCCCAGACACAAGTTAACGGACCGTGTTCAACTTTCACTCAGGACCAAAAATCTGCCTATAAAATTAAATGGAATAATGATTTGATATTCATCATGATAATTATCGATATTGACTGATATTAAATATGTTATCGTGATAACATCTTTTTCTATATTGCCCAGCTCTACATGAAATACAAAGAAAGAATAAGCCAGAGCTACATGTGATTTAATCAAATCATGGCATCACTGACAGGTTCTTTATGCCCTGTTCTATGTTGCTAGAGATTTTTTCTTTCCAAACTTTCCAGGTCAGATTTGGGTTCCACAACCCACCGCCATTTTTCATAATTTGTCATTTTAAATAGAGAAACACTCGTAAACTCTAACATCTACTTTGTAGCATGACAACATTGGAGGAGGGTTCTGGAGTGCTTGGTTTCAGAGTGCCTGAAACAGACGGTAGTTGAAATGAGTTTTTTAAAGACAACAGTCTGAGATTTTTGAGCCGTACATCATGTGACTAACAAAGCAATCAGAAGGAAAATATAGAGCCTGACCCAGAGCATGATGCCTCCTCTTTAACATGTGTTTCAATCCTGTGTTCTCACCAGCTGAGTATGATTGTAGATCTGACGCCATAAAAACCGCCAGTGGTATTTGTAGTCACATTTGCCCTCAGAATTACCAACAAAGGGCAGTTTCAAAGTTAAAGGGAGCTCTGTTAGCACTCTTGCAGTGATCTTCACATTTGTGGGGTGCTGTTTTTTATAACAAGTTGGACGTATTGCTGAAAACATACCTGATTGCCACTGAATTTCACCTGGAAATCAAAGTGCAGACCTTCATGATGGTGGGGGATCTTAGTGCTCTTGCTCCTGTCCTCTGGATATGTGTTCCACAGTCATTCAGATCAGTATACATCTGAAATACTGACATTCATGTTCTAAAATGGTCTGTTAAGACTTTGTGTACTTTTTGCACCCCTACTAAATGTAGTCTTCATTGTTTTTAGTTTACATGTTGCAGAGTCCTGAATAAACCTTTAAAAAAAACTCAGAGGCAGATAGTATTGTTTCAGCAAAGGAACTAGAGCTGCAATAATGAATCTGTTAACTGATCAATATCTACTGGATCACCTAATATTTAGATGATAATTTAGTCATTTTGGTGTTTAAGTCAAAATTATTAATCTTTGTTGATTTAAGCTTCTTATTTGTGGGAATTTTAGTATTTTTGTAAATGTTATTTTTGAGCTGTGGGTTGATTAAAGAAGTGTTTTGAAGACGCCCCTTCAGGCTCTGAGAAATTTTCATGATATTTTACTTAAATGATTGATTCATCCTAAAATTAGGCAGATCAAATGATGAATACAACAGTTTGTTGGTGCATAAGGGGTTCAGATACAGTGCATGGATACGGTTTAATACAAAGAACCACATTACTTCCTTTTACATAAATTGGTTTGGGGCAATAGACGGCAGTAAATGGAGGGCTTACTGATCTACATTTCTTTTGTTTTTGCCTTGGACCTCCCTGGCAGGTTTATCTGCTGAAGGTGTAGTGGCACAAAAAGATATTCAGGAAATAGACGTGGCCAATATGATGTCACTTCATGGTCTTTGGACTGCTGTTTTAAAACTAGGGCTGGGCGATACGGCCTAAAACATAAAGTCTCTGATTTCTTAATTTCTCTTGTGCTGACAGGTCAGAAATCATCCACCAAACTTAAGTTTTGTCCTCTCAAAATAGATTGAGAGTAATAATAAAAAAATCATGATGTTAATTGCTGCTGTCAGAAGTTAAAGTTTTTGCCACATTGTCAACAGGAAGAGGTGAAAACATTGACTTAATGAATGTGCTGAACTCCTTCCTAAAGATTGATGTGATATGACGTGTGTGATACGGTTGACTCTGGTGTCTTTTTGTTATTTAAAATTTATAACTATTATTATGAGGTTTTGACCAATCAGAATCAAGTATTTAAAACAGCTTATTGATTGGTAAGAAAGCTGGGTAGTTAACATTTTAAAGTACCATACTAAGTTTCCTTCTTTTTGTTTTTTTTCTTCCAGTTGCACAAGCGGACGGTCCACAGTGTGTACATCATTCAGCCAAAAAAGAAAGATGTTCTCAAGCTGTTGCTGAAACTTCTGTCTCCATCAAAGTCTTACACGACCTCTTTCAAGGTAAATAAAAACAGCACTTCCTCCATCTCTGGGTTTGATAGGTTTGGATGGAGGTTTGACTTCTCCACTTTCATCTCTTTACAGAAAGTCCTCCTGAAAGAAATCCCAGAGCTCTCAAACTACATCGACAGAAGCCAGCTAACGGCACCGCTGGGTGGCTACCTCGTTTACTGTCACCACAGCTGGGTCGCCTTCATCAAGGTAGGTTCTATATTTAGCATTCCATACCTTTGTTTGTAGCAACACTCTTGACTGCTCTTATGCTCAAAGTCTGTGTAGTAGAATTGACTGGTGGAGCCAAAACACACATTTAACTTATACCGATAAACAGTGTTGGGAGTAACGAGCTACAAAAGTAACAAAATCACAGTAATGTATTAGTTTTTGCTGTAAGGCAGTAATATAACGCATTACTAATAACATTTCGGTCATATTATACCCGTTACAAATCTCAGTAACGTGTGTTACAACGCATTTTAAGTTGAAATATTTAGGATATCTTTATCATAACTTACCAGACTTTGTCTTTGTCTGCTCTTCTGATTCTGACGGTCATTGTTACTTATTGTATTGAGCCATGAGCCTCTATTGTACCTAATATATTAAGTTGTTTGTAGCCTTAGGGCCTACACAGTCATCATGCTATACCAAATCACCTTTCACTGGATTTATAATTAGCTGCAATAAACTATATTTTAGCATTTTAGAATGCTAGTCATACTTCTGCAGTTATTTTGGTGAAAGTAACTCAAAATAGTGTAACGCATTACAATTCAGAGACAGTAATATTGTAATGTAACTTATTACTTTCAAATGACAGTAACTAATAATATATGATGTATTACATTTTGGAAGTAACTTGACCAACACTGATGATAAACCATCGTCGCTCACTCAGGTGGGTCTAGTCCTCAGCAGATCAGATTCTTGTTTTGGTTTGAAGCAGACACTCACGTTTATGGAAGCTTCAATGACTCTTGTGTTAGTGTTTGTTACGTTCTCTCTCACTGTTCCTCCTCTACTCTGATAATCTGGAGCACACAGCGCTGCAAGAGCCTCATCGGCCAACAGAGCTCACAACGTCACAACCCCTCTTTTTAACATCAGATAACTAATAACAATGAACAAGAAAAATGAGCACTTGGACATAAAAACTAACTATAATTAAACCATTTTAAAGAGAAATGTAACCTGATATTTGATTTTAAAGTATGACCCATGTTCCCTCTGTTAACATGGAGGAGGTTGGCTTTGTGACTTGGAGGTTTTGGCATCACTTTTGGGGAGCTGTCATGTCTTCTGTCTTTTGAAACCTTAGCAATCACCTGTGCCTCTGAGCAGTGATGTAAAAGTTAAATCTGTTTTCACTTGAACTGATGTCAAACACTGTCGTAAAGCCCTTAGTCACATGACTTATAAAGTCCCCTGTGAAGAGTTTCTGACTGGTTGTGAAAATATTTGATTTAATAGTCCTCCTTCTTAATGACCTACAAAAATCAACGGGACAATCAGTATTACGATTGATAATTTTAACAGCTGTAACGCTGAGACGGGGTAGGTGTCAGATCAGATGGTCGACAGCCTGCTGGAGACACAGCATCTTTTACGTTTTCAGAAGCAAATACTCAGCGAATCAAACATTTGACTGCTAAAGGATGAGACTTTTTGTTTGAAAATACTGCCGTGGCATTTACAGGACACGTACAAAAAGAAGTGAAGACGTCTTTGTCCACAGGGGGCGCCAGTATCAACACAGTAAAAATATTAAAGCTCCAGTGAGGAACTTTTTGTCTGACTAGTTATCGTTGCGTTGATTTCTGGCTGGTTTGTTTGTTGACGTGGTCACAAATGATTGCACATCTCTTGTAATATTTCTCTTAATTCATTCATTCATTCATTCATTCATTCAAACATGCATTAAGAGATGGATTTAAATACAAAAAAGGATTAGTTTTATTGGACTTTGCTTCATTAACAAATGAAAAAGGTATTGATCCAAAGATGGTCTGAAAGTAGAAATATGAACTAAATATTTTTCAACACACCAGGAAGTATTAACACCATTTCTCTTAGTTTAACAGAGATTCCCTTTTAATGCTCAAGTTCTGCTCCTGCTTTTATCCTTTTTAGTTTATGATGGTGTCAAACATGATTTTGCAAACACCCTCCTGCACAAATCCTCTTTTTCAGGTTCAAAAATGTGTACAGGGGAAGAGGATAATTTGAATCTGATCCGAACACGGCAAAAAGTGCAGGATAAGTTTTCAAAATATTGTTTCATAAGTCGGCTTAAAGGTCAAATCAGGGAAATGTGCATCAATGCTCTCTTTGATTGAGCAGAAACAGCCGTAACAATCTGGCAGATAAACTTATGTAATCAATGAATGACCATACCTTCATAAATCAGCCACAGGGACTGTTTCTGTTTGTGAAACGCTTTTCTATCTGCATAAATCAAAGCTGAACACATGCAGCTGTCTTATGATCAGTCAGAGGGTTTAAACACAAGCTGATACTGTCCCACACACACACTCACACTCACACTCAGTGATTCTGCTTACGTCCGTAGTAGCACACAAATAAACTCTCTTCATTTTGGCATTCAGCCGAAGTATTTACTCCGTCCACACTCTGGCTGTGTGTGACGGAGAGCATGCTGGGCTCACTCAGTCAGGAGATGTTCATTTGTGAATTCATTCATGAGTGGCCTCGTCTATTGTCTGTTACCTTGGTGAAGCGCGAGTGAAAGCCCGGCGTAATCAGCTGACCTTATTAGCAAGTGAAAAGAACCCCTCTTTCCATCACATTATACATTCAGACATGTTCAACACAGGCGTTTGACCACGATGACAGTGTTCATTAACCGTGGCAGCTCTCTGCCTATAGGGGACCTATTGAGGATGCTGCTACACAATCTCCACATGACCTACTTCTGGATTATTCAGGGAGCCTAAATCAGTGAAGCCTTACAAAATAAAAGCTTTTAGATTTATTGAAAGTTCTAAAAAGTTATCAAATTAAAAGGCTCATTACAGTTTCATTAAACCTGGACATATTTTTACTTGTTTGGTTTTAAATGGATGCACAAATCCCAAACTAGTTGGTGCAGCGGCAGATTTTAAAGCAACAAAAGATGACCGATGGGTACAAAAAGTGTTTAAATCACTCTTAGAGATCGCTTCAAGTCGATTAGACAGAGTCCTGAGGAAATGCTTCATTCAAATTCATGCTAGTTTTCTGTGGCTCCCAACCCTAGCTTTCACTCCACTGCAGTGAACAATGTAAACCTTCAACAAGACTCCAATTTATCTTTGCTTGTGTCATTTCTGAGTGTTCACGTTACCTTGCAACTGGAGAAGGTCTTAGATAACAGTTTTAGGCTATTGTTGTTAAAATGAGGGCTGAACATACTACAATTTCACATTTGAGCATCTGAACCATTAATTAGCTATGAGTCTTCATATCAGGGCTTTCAGCACTTAGCAATTATATGATGCCACTTACACACCTGATAACTATAGCTGCATTAAAATGACATGAGATCAGTAGAAAAACAAAGATGATTTATGAACTATAAACTATTTTGTCAGACTGTCTCTATTTCAGCTCAGAGTATAAGATCCTGTGTGATGCTTTGTCTCGTGGTCCATCATGTATTCAAACGAAGAGCTTTCTGATGTGATGCTAATTAACTCCAGTTGTGAGAAACGTGTGCTGTTCTTGATCAAAGTCCACTTAAAGATTGCTGAAACCTAAGCCCTTATTTTTGCATTTAATCCTTGTGCCAATTAATCTCATGGCATAAAGATCAATAGATGGATAGGTTTGCGCGTATATACGTCATAATCCCTTAATAGGTTATTGTGGCGTTGCAGCAGCAGGTTTTCACAGCCATTTAGAAGACTGATGGTTAAAAAAACATATTTGTTTTGCTCGAGTAGATTGCTTCTGTCTGCAGGCCATCATGGCTGCAAGGTAATCTAATCAATTTATGTTCACTGACTGTGCTTATTGTTAAATACAGGATTGTTCAATATGGAGAGCACGTTCAGTAAAAACAATAAAGAACTCCTTTTTAATTCTCTGACTGACACCTACAATCCAGTTTTTGACTTTCTCCTGGAGGTTTTCTCAGCCTGCAGCAGGGAACAGGTTGATCCAGCTTGAAGGAAACTGGCTGAAAGTGCTTACTTTAGATAAATTAATGTATCAGAAAAAAACTGTTAAATGCAAAATAATATAATTTATTTGACCAGAAATATCACCTCTTACATCTCTTTAAAGCCACCAGACTGACAAAAACAGGGAGTTGTTCTCCTCTGTTAATCTGTGTAGTCTTATGACTGGAGTGTGTTTTTAAAGTGTTAGTTTGGACCAGGCACAACATTTGTCAAACATGCAGTTACACAAAAACACAAGTCATTTTTTATTTAAAAACAAGCCTCAGGTTTTAATCAGAATTATCTTTTAAAAACTTGCAGCTGCAGCAAATAAGAAGTGTGTAAAGTTTCTGTAAGGGTATTGTTTATAACACACTCACCATCGGCTGCCTCGGTCTCCTTTTCATGATGATTCATTTTTTAGCAATTTTATTTATAAAGCACATTTCATTACACGTAAGCTCAATGTGCTTTACATGGAGAATTAAAAACACAATAAAAACATAGAAAAACAATAGATACATCAAACACAGCAAATAGTAATCAAACAAACCTGACCTTGCTTCTGTTCTCCTCCGTGCAGGAGATCCATGGGTTCGTGCAGGAGTTCCTCTCTGTGGTCCAGCGGCTGCCTGCGTGCATCTCCACCCTTCAGGCTCTGTCGAGGCTCCAGCTGCCCTCCACCTTCAGCGAACTCCAACAGTTCTGCTCCACCAACGAAGCCAAATTCCAGCAGCTCAGGAGGTCAGGGTTTCAGATGTTGTTCTGCTCTTCCTCCATCAGGCTGACGATGTTTTAGTGTCAACATCTGATGATTTATGAGCTCAAAGAGAAATGAAGCTCAGAATTTCCCTCTACCTGCAGCGATTTATAAATCTTGTGTAAATCAAATATATTTAGTTTGTACTTTATGAACTTGACTTTTTATCTTGGTATGGGATTGTTGTGATACACTGCATCATTAACAAGTGTTGTCCTTGCATGGATCACCTGCCATGCTCTTGAAAACTTGAGTGTTACTGTTAATAGGGGGAGGTCACAATTCAGTTCAATTCAATTCAAACAACTTTATTAATCCTTGCAGGGGCAATTTGTTTGGAGCAGCTTTTACAAAAATAATAACATAAATACAAACAGAGACGTACGGACAACAATGAATTGTACATTGAACATCTCATCATATTAATTAACACTTCTGTAAATATGCAAGAATTAGCCAAAAGGCTAGTTTACATCCGTAGTCCCTTTCAAGATGTTAAAAAGGCTCCCTAAAAAGATCAAGATTAAACAAAAATACAATAGGGTAAAATAAGATAAAAATAAGAAGGTAGATGAGAAACAAAAACACAAACAAACAAAAAAGAGAAGAAAAGAAAAGTACAAATAGCACCATATGATTTAAAAATGACTAAAAGCTACATAAGACATGATATGACCGTCTTTGAGAAAGTGTCCATGGACATAAAATACATGGAGCAAGACAGCCAGGAAGCAGCAATAAAGAAATGTTACAACAGGACAACATTTAACAGTGCTGTACACATTTGCATCAGACAGTGAATATCAATCATTAAACTAGCTGCATGCAATTCAAATGAAGCAACGTATAGACTGAGCAACAGATGAGCACAACGAATAGACAACACAAGTAAGCAACAGTAAGTTAAAACACAAGACAAGTTCACAGATGGCCGACACAAGGTGGCAGCAGCAGGGGGAGATTTGGTTTCTTCCGCTGCTTCAAATGAAAACTAAATGAGCAGGATGTGTTGAGCTCTCTGATAGATGTTGATATGTTGTTCCATTCTCATGATGCTCTGATGGAGAAGGCTGATTGACTAAAAGCACTTTTTCTAAGTGGAATAACACAGTCCCCTCTCATGACTCCTCTCGTAGTGTGATGCCGATTAGTTCGAATGCTAACAAAATCGCTAAGTGGTGGGGGAGCCATGCCATGTGTGATTTTGTAAAGGAGACAGGCATTTATGTGCATTACCATGTTTTCCCAACTTAGGAGGTTGTATTTCTTTAAAATAGTGCAGTGGTGGAATTTCCTTGGTTGTTTGTCTAGAACCTTAAGTGTTTGTTTATACAAGGTCTATAATGTTTTCACTGTGGCATGACTAGCTTGAGACCAGATAATGTTGCTCGTTAATTTTAGCCACAATAACCATGAGGTGACATTCTGTTATCTTCCAGCCCTAGTCTGATATAGGATGTATTTTTCAAAGTACACTACATTAGTGGGCCTCTCTTTTGAGCTACACCCGAAACTAAAGGAGGCATGAATATGTTGAAGCACATAAAAAAAAAAAAACATCCGTAGATGAATAGCATGAATTATCCTGATTGCAGACTCTATTGTCCATGGAGACAACAAAAGTGACATCGTCATTGTTCCTCAGCAGAGCAGTGAGAGGCCGGAAACACACTCACCCGTCTTTGTCTTCAGCTTTGCAGCAACAGTTTTCTCAGGGTTTAAACTCTAATGAAGAACTTGAATAACCTGTGTGGAAAACAAAACACGGGTTTATTCAAAAGCAACAGAGCTTTACGTTACAGCGGGTTAGCTTCCTCTTAATCCAAAATGACGCACAATAAGTGCATTCAGCCGGTGGATGCAACCTTAAAAAAAGCAAGAATCATGCCGGTTCATCTCATTGGACTGTTTTTAAGGACTGATTACAACCGTGACTGTTAATAATGATGTTAATCTGAAGGTTGTGGTTCCTCAGGCTGCAGGGACACGTTGATGTTACATTTAAGAAGTGTATCATCAGTGTGGGTTACCTAACAATGAAACAAAACTCTGAATTGTCCTGAAAGACATCTTGGTGTAACCTCTTTGAACTCCTGTGTTTGTTTTCAGAGAGCTGGGGCTGGACAAGCTGCTGACTCGCTGTGAGAACATTCTGGAGAAGCTGCGTTACCCAGAGAGCGAGGCGAGCTACCAGGCGATGGCTGGCACGCCGCTCTTCACTCACACGGCCTTCGACATGCTGCAGAACCACAGCAGGTACAGAGGGACTCTGAACAGACCGCGGCCCTCAGACTTTCATCTTAATCCTCTGTAACAACACACACCACACATACCTTACATCAGTGCTGCTGTGTTGCACAACAGCAGCACAGAGCCTGACACAGTGTGGGTCTTGTTGGAGGATTGTTTTTGTATCCTATCAACACAAACATAGCTGACATTTCATGGTTGAAAATTTCTTCTTTTCCCAGAAGTTTAGTTTTATTGACCCAAATCACAGAGGTCTGCTCTGGAATTGTTGCATTACAGTGTTTCTGGTATTTTAAAACCTGGGACTTGTTTTTTAAAACTTTTTCCTACATTGTAAGGTTGAGATTACAACACTTTATTGCTACATTTCTCCATCCGTCAGCCATAAACATGCTATCATGGCTGCAATATGATGCTTGGTGGCTATCAACAAGTTAGTCGGCTAAAAAAGGTGTGATTTAGTCACCGTCAGGCTCAGATTGTTATTCTAAGTGTCTGAAAACATTACATTAATGAACCCTACAGAAGTAAAGACCATTTTGTTACAGAGGATGAGACATTTTTGCAAGAAACTGATGTTACATCACTTTTTGTTAAGATGCCAAACTTTGAGGAAAAAACAAGAATCTAACCTTCCAAAACAAGAGAGTTAATGTTCTTCTGCTGGCTTTATTGATGACAGAACACAGAGTTCGAACCTTAGTAACCGTTTGAAAACACTGGAGTCTCACAATAACCCAAAACAAACTAACCATGCAAAGTGAGATAACAGTGTTTGACATGGAGTCTGAGCGCTTTAAACAGAGAGCCGTCAATCTGCCACTGGCAGACTTAATCTAATGGAAAGGATCCATACAGAGAGAGAGGGTTTTACATCACACTTTGTTTGCTTAACTTGTTTTTTTTTTTCTTTTGAAATATTTGAGTTGGACCTGAACCATCCCTTAATATCCGTAAAGTCACACAAAACACAAAATCACATTGACTCATTGAGGCAGCTGTTGACCAGAAACTTCTGTGTTTTGCAAGGTTTAATTTAATGTGTCTGTCGATAGTCTAGGAGCTTTGAAGAGCTGGATCCAGCTGCAGGTTCTGTTTTTTAAAACTCTTACTCATAGATGAGAGCAACTCACCAGTACTATGCCCTGAACTGTGACCTGCAGATGTACATTAGTATTAAGATAACTCTGGTACAGTGCATCAGATGATAACATCTATGTTTGATATTGTGCATGGTCCCTTTTACTGAAAAAAATATAAAAAAAATATTGATTAAATAAAACATCCCACCCCCATTTTGGTGAAAGCAGTCTATATAAAATGATGGTGGTAAACATAGGCTCTATAAAACTTGACATAGTCCTAATGACGTCATTTATCTGTTTCTGAAGCAGAGTTTTGAAGCTTATTGAAAGAGTTAGCTATATTGGAAATGCTGACTCAACCTAAGAGACAAAGAGGTGGAGTTGAGGCGAGCCTTTAGCCTTCACGTTAACCGCTACAGTGTTCCCGCCTGTCAGTCGAGTCAGCCGTGCCTTTTAATTATGAAACACATGTAAGTTTAATATCTTAAAAACTACTGAGTTATGAAGTAACTCAACCCCCTGACAGTGTGTGTCGATCGGGAAATGAGCAATTCAGATCTAAATCATGTTTTGAACCAGGCTGTAAACAAAGATCGTCTTGTTTGAATGGGTGTGTATGTGGCTTCAGGGGCTTTTGGAGCCAGCCTTAAGTGGACACTCAAGGAACTGCAGTTGTTCAGCTTCATTTGTGAAGACCGGATGTTGCTTCTTGTCAGTAAATGGAAATTTTGTGGTCCATAGCTATTTAATTACCTGAAATAAGAAAATTGTATAATTTAAAGGCTGTTGAGAGCTGTAGTATAAAGTCTAGTCAGGAAAACATCCAGATGATGACTATTCCAGCCAGTCCCACTATGGACCCACAGATCAATATCCAGTTTGGATCACAAAACCTCATGCCCACTAAGTCTGCCCGAAATCTGGGTGTCATGATCGATGACCAGCTAACCTTCAGGGTTCATGTTGCCTCGATTGCTCAGTCCTGACGTTTTTCCCTCTATAACATCAAGAGGATCAGATCCTACCTGACAGAACACGCAACACAGCTCCTGGTTCAAGCTCTTGTAATGTCACGCATTGACTACTGCAACTCTCTACTGGCAGGCCTCCCTTGCATTCACAGTTAAACCTCTGCAAAGGATCCAGAACGCAGCAGCACGTCTGGTCTTAAACCAGCCTAAGACAGCTCATGTCACTCCCCTGCTCATCTCGCTACACTGACTTCCAGTTGCAGCTTGCATCAGATACAAAACTCTAATCATGACTTACAAAGCAGTAACCAAAACCGCTCCAGTTTACCTTGAACCCCTCATCCAGGTCTACTGCCCTTCTCGCCCGCTACGCTCAGCCTCTGAAAAGCGCCTAGTGCTTCCAGCACACAAGGCCTCAAAATCACTAGCTCAACTCTTCTCTTGCCCCTAAATGGTGGAATGAATTGTCAAACTCCATTCGATCTGCAGAGTCCCTCTCTACTTTCAAAAGACAGCTAAAGACCCAGCTCTTTAGGAAGCACTATGCACTTAGCTAGACTGTTCTCCACTGTTGTCCCCAGTGGCAGATTGTGTCTTCCAGCTACAGTTGACTCGCACTGTCCTGCTCTACTCTGGGAATCTGTGTTCAGCTCTGGAGTGACCCAGCACTTGGTACTTCCGTCATTATTGTGGTGAGGTTAATTGTTGATGATGATAATGGAAGGTCTTAAATTGGTTGGTTGCTTCATTGTAGATGTTCCTTATTTTGAAAAAAAAAAAGAAAAAAAAAAAAAATTCCTTACTTACTTTTGTGCATTGCCTTTACACTGCTTGGCAGTACCTGCACCCAAATTGACTTGAAGCACTTTGTTACTCTTACTGATCTTGTTTCCTCTTGTCTAGACCTTTGCTTGTGTTGCTCTTGTTCTCCTATGTACGTCGCTTTGGATAAAAGCGTCTGCTAAATGACATTGTAACATTGTAAAATTGTATTCTGATCAGCGAAGCAATATAATGTTTAGGAAACATCAAAGTTGAAGGGCTTACATTCGTGTCTCCAATATATAATATGATGATATAAGACAATATGATTATAATATGACAAAATGAAGAGTATATCATGTAAATAGATTTTTTTGGATAGTTGGAAGTTCAAAATGCTACACAACGGTGTTCAGTCATGATGCTACTCACGTCTTCTCACCTACCTCCAGTTCTAAAGCAGCGCTTGTTTTCATGGGGATGGGGGCGTGGCAACTTTTGCTAGTAGGAAGTGACGTCTGACTGCTCTCATCCATTAAAGAAATCTCAATCCTACTTTTAGAGATTTTCTCTGTTAAACTGTGAGACCCTTGGAGGAACAATCTGAGCCTGTCAGTGTCAAAACGAGATCTGTTGGGGCCAAACGTATGATCATAGCATTTTGGCCTGCAGCACACTGGTGGTTTGAGTCTTCAGCTGCCTTGATTACATTGTTTGTTCATGTTATTATGTGTAAAACAAACACCAGAACTAACTATTGAGAACAGTAAAATAACACAAGAAACTTTACAGATGGAGGCAGCAGCAGACCTGTGCTCTGCAATCTGAATGAACTGTTTTATACATGGAGTTTGGCTGAGGAAATCTATGGAGCAGTTCCTAAACTCTCTGATTATTCTAATAACTATTATCATACATGTGTTGGGGCACAAAGATTAACTTCAATAAACACTAGTCAATTCTCATTTAGCTTTTTATGGTTGTTGTTGGTGATTTGAACTGATGATGAAGATGAAGGTGTTATTAATTATGAATCATGTTTCAGGATCACAGCAGCTGTGGAGAAAGTGGAGTTGTTGTGGCAGCAGGCGTTCTCGAAGGCCCGCCAGCAGCTGCAGGTGTGTCAGCTGAGGGAGGATTCTCTGCAGGTGAGTCAGATGCAAAGACAAACTGTGGCTCCTTTTGTGAAAGCTTGAAATCAAAATGGACTAAATGAACAAACATGACAAAGTTGGTGTGATGGCATATTGAGATATCGGCATGATAAGAGAGAGACTCTTTTTCTGTCAGTCAAAGATGTAATCTTAGATGTCACCTAGCTTTTTAAAGGTGTGATAACAGCCTTACCTTTGTGCTTGCTTAACACTGTTACACGTTCCCTGTCCTCTTCTTGGAGCATCTTTTCAAACATCTCTTTGTGCTGTATGTGTGTGTGCTTCCTCTGCTTCAGGTCACAGAGCAGATCAAGACTCTGTTTGAAGAGAAGCTTCAGTCGTACAAAATCGAGATCGCTCAGGACGGAGCCAGAGCAGCGATGCTGGTGTCTGACTTTGAGATGTCTGTTCACACTCCTGCTGTGGTAGGTGTTCATTTATTTACTCTGTTTACTTTGTGAGACATGACTCCAGTTTACTTTGGATTCAATAATTTTTTGCCTCTGTGCTTCAGGTAGAATTAACCCTTTATATTTCAACAATTAATTTGTTCAGTAAAAGAACGATCACAGCGTCTGAGGACACTGGGTTATGTTCTTAAGCAAAGTCCAAATATCCTGCAGAGTCTATTTAAAGCTAGTTTTGCAGTTACAGATACAAAAATAGTCTGTAGACATTTATCACAGAAAAAATCAAATCAGTAATTTAACTTTGACCAAATATCACAGTTCTGTCTGAAAGTAGCAGAGCTGATCTCAGTCCCTGTCTTTGCTGCCTACATCATGTGTATGATTGTTCAGGTTAAAGACCCCAGAATGTGTGTAGTTGTCTAATGAGAAATGAACATGAGGCAACATATTTGTCATATCTGTGTATTTGGTGAACTGTAGGGATCTTGGTTGGGTCCACATGTCTTTTAACGTAAGAATATTTGTCTACTTCACTCATGTTTGCAGTCATGTTGCCTCTCGCTCTGACTGTGGGGTCCTGGTGGGACTGGGACGTCTTCCCTTCAGCATGCTTATCATACTACCTGTTCTTTCCTGTGTTTAACTCACGCTGATGTTCACCTCGCTCTCCTCCCTCTCCTCGGGTCTCTAACAGGCTCTTGTCCGCTGGGCTGAAGATGTGATCCACACGCTGTCGGAGGTCGTGCTGTGTGATGGGCTCCCCGCGGAGCGCTGGGCTCTGGATCTGGAGAGGCTGAAGGAGAAACTTCACTCTGCTGTTCTCTTCATCCTCCAGACACTCCGAGCTGTTTCCAGCTACCATCATTACTACAACAAGGTAGATCTCTCATCAGTGCATCGCACTCTCAGACACTGCTGTACAGTATGAAGGTGTTGGTGCTCCTGTTTTGTATGCCTCTGCTCCTCCTTATGAGGAAGTATGTTTCTGTTCCGTCCAGTTACTGTGAACACTTCCTCCAAGTGTTCCTGAGATGTCATTTTTTAAAAACGGCGTCTGCTATTGATAGCTTGGCTTGTCCCTCCTGCAAATGAGCGTGCTGCAACCATTGTTACGAACATGTGTGTGTTGTTGAATCCAGAAGTTCAAATGCAAATTTCAAACAAAGGAGCCCTGAAACTCATGAGACTGTGGATGTAGTGTCAGTGATTTCCCCCATCGGTTGCTGAAGAGGCCTGTTGAAGCCAAAAGATGGTGATCAAGTTTCACAGGAGGATTAAAAACATGGATTAAGATGAATCACAGAGGTGAGATAAACCACCATGAGGTGCATCTGTGTCCTGAATCTGTCCTCCCCTCTCTCAGGCCTGCTGCTGGTACCGTCTGGTCCTCTGTGAGAACTTCCTGCAGGAGCTGCTGTCAGGGATAAATGGAGGAGGAGATCCAGCACAGAGGCAGAGGAGGAGCAGGGGATCGAGTCCTGCATGGAGACACAAGATGTCCTCATTCCTGAGAAGGAATCCTCCTCCTGATCTGGAGGAGCTGGTTCATCTGGCTCACCTCTCCTCCGTCATCCCAGATGAGGAGGTGCAGCAGGAGGGGAAGCAGATCTCTCAGAGGTGAGAGGAATCTGTGGCTGTCCTGTGTTTGTTTTAATGCCGTAGACTCTCATTGGTTTGTGAAAGAGTCATACCTGAACCGACCACTCTTGTCCCGACCCACATGGTTCAAAGTGATCTTCTGTCTTTTCTCCCTCAGGTGTCTGACTCTGAGGAAGCTGCTCCTCTCCTCAGACCCCGTGTCTGTGGCTCACCTTCAGCTGGCCCTGCAGTGGCAGTACGAGCTGTTACGGAGCAACCACGTTGATCCTTCCTCTGCTGATGGTGCTACAAACGGATCAGCTCAGGATGTTCCCGACCTGAGGAGGTGTGAGAGTGTTAAAGGAGCAGCCGTTCTTCTCACAGCCTCTCCTCCAGCTGCAGTTCCTGGGTCGGTGTCAGCTGAGGGTAAACCCGCCTCCCTCAGCTCCTTCGACTCAGGCTTTGATGGAGCTGGGAGCAGTCAGCTGGAGATCAGGGACTCTGTGAGACCCGCTCTGATCCAGCCTCAGACCAAGCCTCAGACCCACAGAGAGAACCTCTGCAGTGTTTCCGACTGCGATGATCTCAGAGAGGAGTTTGACTTCGGCTCCGTGGGAAACTCCTCCAGGGCGAGCATCCAGATCATCCCCAAAGTCTCTGTGGAGTCTCTAAACTTTGAAATCAAAGTGAAGCGCTCGGCTGCTCTGCCCAGTAATCCCTGGCTCAGCCTGCCAGTGGACGATCTGGAGAACTCGTACACGGTTACGATCACGCAGAACCCCACGCTTCAAAAGAGAGACCTGCAGTCCAGCAGGTGTCGGGACCAGCCCACTCAGACGGACGTGTTGAGCAGCACTCAGCCCTGTCGGACTCAGACCAGTGACTGGATTCTGCACTCACAGAGCAGTCTGGAGGACCCTGAACTGAGTCCCATTCGTAACGTCCTCTCCAGCACCATCACAGACCAGAGAGACAAGTCCACCTGTACCACTGAAGGTATCCCCACGCTGCTCTGGGACTCTTACGACCTCCATGACCAGGAGCAGGACTCTGTGGATCGGTAAAGCACCTCTTACTTTGACTACAAAATAAATCAGAACAGTTTGGGTTCAGTGAATGCAGCCCACTTTTTAACTATGAACTGAACCCCAAACCCCCTGAAGTCCTGGTGCCTGGACTTCTGTGTGCTAGTATTGGTTCTGTGTTTGTCTAAAGATTACAGATGATGATAATTTGATATGTTCACTGTAACGTTTGTCAAAAATAAATAAAGAATCATACTTTCTCTTGTTGTTTTGCAGCCTGATCGACATGAAGGACTGGGATGTGAGTGAGCAGGAGGGTTTGATGGAGGTGGAGAGGATTCTGGACAGAGCTGATGAAATACTGGAGGTGAGACTTACTGCTGCAGTTAACGATGATGATCCCATAAAAGAGATCATGAAATATCCAGCACCAGTGAACGGAACATGAAGTTTTTAATCTGCATTGTTTTTTTTTTCTCGTGTGTGCAGAAAGAGGAGAACGTCCTGGCTCAGGAGGCGGTGCTGGACGCTCTGCTGAGGTCAGAGGTCAGGCACGATCAGTGGCCTCAGTGGGACAGGGAGATCACGCCCGGGGTGGTACGTTAAATATGTGTTAAAAATACTTTCAGTTAAAAGGGGTTATCGCTCATCAGTAACCTTTGTGTCTCTGTTACATTATTGATTCTTCTTTTTCTTTAACTCTTAAGATATTTTCACTTCTTTTGTGCGAGGATGATAAACTGAGACAGAGTTTCTTTTTATCTGTCTTGCATTTTCTTGAATGTGTTTCTCTTCCTTCTCTTTTAACTCGTCACAACACAACACATTTTTTTCTTTCAATAAGTTCAAACATAGATTTATTCTTCCAGAGACTTTAGGGCAGGCATGTCCAAAGTACGGCCCGGGGGCCAATCGCGGCCCCAGGTCCATTTATTTATGGCCCCAAGCTTCCATCTTAAAACATGTTATTTATAACAAAGAAATTAATCACATTCTGAGTCATCAGTACTGGGAATTCTGCAAGATGGCAATAAAGAAGAAACACAAGAACTCTTAAAGTTGACTGGTTTTCAAATGAATGTTTTTTTATCATGATGTGAAAATGTTCTTGATGAACATTAAAAGTTAAGAAGACACAAAAGAGGACACAAGACAAGATCAAAATTATGAAATTGGGCAGAAAAGGCAAAATTTGATGCTTAAAAATTGTTCAAAACAAATGATTTAGTTTTAAAAATGTTGTCTGCTGGTCAGGAAAGTCTTAAAAACAACATGAAAAAGAAGTGGGATGAAATCCAGATCGTGATCCTGCCAAAGAAAAAAAAATGAGTCAAAATTTTTCCCACATTGCCCAACCCGAATGAAAAACATTTTCCTCCAGAAGAAGATAAAGTTTGCTAATGTTTATGTGGCTGGTAGAGAACTGAGGACTCCCTAATTACTGATTTATTATGGGGAAAAAAAATGTTATTAAATACAGTTTATATATAACTTTTATGATTACTAAGTCTCAGTAGGAGCCACTGGCCCCGAGGTATTCTGACAACATCAAATGTGTCCCTCTTTGAAAAAAGTTTGGACACCACTGCTTTAGGGAAACAGTTTTTTAAACTGGTTTAACTTTGAGTTTTTTATCTAAATAATAATTTGATTTTAATTTAGTTTAATTTAAATTCTGAAAACAAAATAATCATATTTAAAAAACATTTTATCTCTTCACAAAGTTTAACTTCAGTAACAAACCCTGAAGTAAAAATGTATTCTATTCTAATTTTAAACCTCAAATCTTTTTTTCATCATGACTAGACACTTCATTTTGATGGATAACACTGTGGTAGTTTTAAAGAACTTTATAATTAGCCGTAAACCAATCTGAATGCAGTTTGTTTTTATTTGTTTACTTGTTTTACCGTATGACATCACTTGTTTTCATGGACTGCTA
Source organism: Notolabrus celidotus (assembly GCF_009762535.1). Lineage (NCBI taxonomy): Eukaryota > Metazoa > Chordata > Actinopteri > Labriformes > Labridae > Notolabrus > Notolabrus celidotus. Next base: position 30,707,959 of record NC_048284.1, on the reverse strand, counting down.
ATAGTTTAATTTTGTGTGACTGTTTTATCTTGTGGAGAAGTTTTGGATGAATACATCATCAGTATTTAAAACAACTTAATCTAAATCAGACACTCTGGTCTGTAATTCGGTCTTACAGTTGCTCTTATACACACTAAGGGTAGAATATTAGGGTACTGATATAAAGTAGGAACAAAAAATGGAAAAATACTGAATATAAATAGTTTATTCTAAATATTCTGATCTTCTGTTGTAATTTCTGAGTTTATTTAAAGTATTGTATACAAGGAGCAAACGGTAAGTATATACTAGCTGTTAACGATATTGCAGAGTGAATAAAGTTAGTGCTATTACTTGAAGAGATATGCAGGTTATAGAGGACTTTGTAGCTCCTACACTTAAAGGACTCGGAGATGTGAGTCATGATTCGTGGTGTTGACTTCATTGATGGTAGGTCTCAGACTCGGGTTCACAAACAAAAACAAGTTATCAGTTTCCGTCCCCTGTGACTCAGAGATAAATGTATACCTTCACTGAACTGCAGTTTACAAACCCAGTTTAAACACTGACAACACGTCAGCTCCCCAAAAGTGAAGTTGTTTTAGATAAATGTTGTCAAACATGGTTTCTGTCTCACTTCTCATCACGCTGATTTATGTCTTAGTGCTCACGGTTACTAAAGTTAACTTCTGTAACATGAAGTCCAGAATATAAGTCGTACCTGTGAATGAGACAAGTCTGTATTTTGGGGGGCTCACAGAGGGACAAAGGTTTAGATTGTCTTCATGCATGACGATTTCCACAAGTCCACAACGTGCAGTTTCTGTGCAGCGGTGTAGCTGTTTCTGTTTCCTTGTTTTTCACCTTCCTGCTGCTCAGCCTTTGGTTATGTTTACTTGTGTGACCAATTCTCCTGGAGTTGCTCCACCCACCTCCTCTGGTCATGTGTTATCTTAGTATTAGAAGTCTCTCTAATCAAACCAGAGATCCACAAAGTGTATTTACTGGATGATATAACATCTTTTTGTTTTAAAAGCGTGTACCCTGGCTTTACTTTGGTATTATGGGTGAAGACACGCTGTCCATCTCAGTTATTTTTTGTAAAGTGACGGTTTAGAAGATATTAAGATTACGACTTTTTGCCGAAATAAGAACATGACTGACTTGACTGACAGGCGGAAACACATAGCTGTTGGCTAGGAGGCTCAAACCCGCCTCTTTACGTCACACTCTTTTGGATGAGTTCAGCATTTCCAATATGGCTCCTGCCAACAGTTAGCTTCAAAACAGCTCTCAGGAACACGTCACAGATACTACGTCCATTATTTACACAGTCTATGGATGATGCCGGGTTTTTTGCATTGTTTGTAACGTTTGTTTTTTGTGTCTGTCGTTTTGTTTATTGTTGGTTTTTATTTTTTATATCTTTGAAATAAACACGTTAAATTCTCTTCTCAGATGTCGTCCAGTGAGCTGGCTGAAGCCGGTGTCCTTGGCCTCGACGATGACCTCGAACCTGCAGAATCTGACAACCTGAGTGGACCCAGATCAGCTGGACCAGCTGATGAAACTGAAGCATTTGAATATGGCACTGCTTCAGCAGCAGCTACAGAGGCAGAGACCTACAGAGACCTGCTGTCAGAGCTTAGACAAGTCCAGGTCCTGGATAAGCTTATCATGGAAGAGAACCTCAAGATCCTTGAGCTCAGACGACGTGAAGAGAGCCCAGCTGAGGAACTAATAAAGAGCAAACCTTTGGACGCAAACGGGCCTTTTAGTGTGAGCAAAGAGAGGGAGACTTTTCGTTTACAGGTGGAAAAAGAGAAGCTGGAGGTGGAGAAACTTGAGAAGAGTTTAAACAAAGAGCGTAAAATGAAGAAGCACAAACACAGAGCTACAAAGGTGATCAAATGTTCTATACTGGAGAAGGCCAGAAGTGAAAGCATGGAGGACCAAACTCTCTGTGATGAGATGTTATCAGGTAAAAGATCACAGAGGACACACTCCACGGTTCAGGTTCACAGTGATTCCCAGGACGAACATGAAACTGAAACAGGTCCTGAAGTTTCCAAAGATGCTTCACAGGAATCTGATTTACTTCCAGATTCCCAAAATCAGGATTGTTCCTCTGAAGCCGAGCCAAAAGAATTAAACAGAACTACCTTCATTTGTACCTCTGAGTCAGAGGGGCCTCCTGAAGAGCCGGAGATCAAACCTCAAGGAAGCGTTACCAAAGGAGAACCCGAGAGACCTGAGGAGGACGCTGCCAAACCAGAGTCTTCTTTAGCCAATGAAACGAGGCCGGATGATGGAGCGTTTGACCCCGGTGGGAATTCACACCTTCCCCCTGTACCCAAGCTAAGAAAGACTTTGCTTCCTGTGAATGACAACCTCACAGAACTGGATACTACTCATTCCCCAGAGCTGCAGAGTCCAGCTCCTGTCTCAGTCCCTCAAGATCCTGGCCCGTTGAAGTTTGATTTCCAGGATGAAGAATTTGATGCAGTACCAGAGAACTTGACTTCAGGTGTTGATCACAGCTCGGTCTTCAATCCTAATGTGAAGGAACACAGCAACAATAACAACAATAACCATGCAAACTCAGAGGTTTCATCACAAGACTTACCTGACCTGACCTCTGAGGATGAAGAGGACACACTGGTGGGACCTGCATTTGAGCTGCAGACAGATCTACCCCCAGCACAAGAAATCCAGGCTCAGCTGCATCCCGACAGTCCTCTGTACGAGTTTGACCTCAGAGGAAGAGACAAAGATGAAGAAGACGATGAAGACTGGCTGGATGGTGTTCAGAGATCTGAGATCATGAGGATATCAGGACCGAGGTCACCTGGGATCCAGGCCCAGCTGGACATCAGCATAAGAGAGGTGAACTTTCTACTGTTGAATGTAGGGTGGCTACTTTTTAAGTTGTAAGGTAGGTACTTGTCAATAGTAAGTGTATTACCCACAAGTGGCGGCCGCTTTATTGAGTAACCGGGTGAAGAACCCGAACCAGAACATGATTTAGCTAATTAAAAGAAACTCCAAACCAAACACTGATGCCATCTAAGTGTTTATTTAGGACTTCAGCGCTTTACTTTGCTTTCAGAAAGTCTGATCATTCTTATACCATTCTTCGATGGCACACGTACGTGTTCCCCCCGCCTGCAGAACACTGATCAGCTGATTGGTCTTCAGACTTTTAAAGAGACAAAAATGCAACAATGGTCCACATCATATGTTTACCTTACTAAAACACACTGTGTGAGCTGCGCAAGGGGAAGACTGAGCTGAAATAAACTCTACACACATCACTGTCAGCCTCATCATGTTCAGACTTTGGCGCTTCAAACAATCTCAAACTGAGACGCAGAAATATAAAAATTCACAACATCTCGTGATTGTGCATCATAGACCCGACCAACTGATCGGTTTGCTGCTGGCAGAGGAACACACGTGTGTCTGATCCACAAAGCACCGCCAAACAAAGTGGCTTCCTGATGGAAAATAGAGTTTACTCTTACACTGACATCAGAGTTAAGGTTGGACGTTCTTTAAATGAGCTTGGTCACATGGAAGCATTGACCCTGTCTGCAGAGATTCATAGTCTAGCTTCGGATATGCTTCTCCGTCTGGTTTCTCAACAAAGAGGCAGAGCTGACCCAGATCCTGTGCCGGTAAAACACTTGATAATTACAAGTACTTCATACAACCAGACTTCATACAAACCAAATATCTCTTAAAATTGAGCTTTTGTAAAGATTTTCAGGTAAATCATTCTCAGGTTTGTGAGAGTAAAGTGAACCTCAGTAAAAAAGTAAAGTCTATGAAAATAAGAAGCTGACTCAGAGAGCCAATTGAACATCTGACACTTTGTCTCATTCCTTGTTATCTCTCTGATCAGTGAACGTAGTCTCGGTCCTCTTCTTCTTAGTTTTCTGCGTCCTCTCCGTCCTCTCCGTCTCCATCTTCGTGTTCTTCTTCTACATCTTCCACTTTGAGTGCTTTACCTTTTTCTTTTTTTTTCTTCTCTCAAGTCCACACAGAAATCACAAATATGAAATTGATACCATCTCTTCTTCTTCTGAGACATGAGAGGCAGGCAAATATTAAACGTACTATAAAGCTGGAACTATTGGTGTCAGTGAAATATGACTCTAAGTCTGTATATGGAGTCTATAAAGTGATGTTTCATGTGATTTAAAGGGGACATATCATGCTTTTTTCATCAATATATATTGGTCTAAGAGGTCCCAAAAACATGTATTTAAAGTTTATGCTCAAAAAAACACTTTGAAATCAGATTTTGGCATGCCTGAAAAGTCCTTTTCTTCATTCCTCATCAGAACACTCTGTTTTCCCTCTGACCACGCCCCCTCCGGAAGTGGATGTGCCTCGGCTCTCCAGCACGTTGATCTAATGTTTACATGTTGGCTGAATATACACGGCTGCTCAGAGATCGCGTTACTTCAACCCTCTGAATCTGATCCTGACGGAGAGGCGCCTGTAGCAGGACCTTTCTGAAGGATTGGTCATAGATTTAGTGTTTCTTGTTGTTTTATTTATCAGTATGTAGACGTGTGTCTTGGTACACAGCTACGAGCATGTAGCTATGTGGCTATGCTAACTAGCGCTAGCACTTATCCATGATAAATCATCCACTAGATCTTCAAATCTGCAGACGTGGGGAGTAAACCCGACCTCTGCCAGAAAGGCAGCGGGACCTTTTATGAAGGATTGGTCACAGATTTAGTGTTTCTTGTTGTTTTATTTGTCAGTATGTCGACGTGTGTCTTGGTACACAGCTACAGCTACAGCTACAGCTATGAACATATAGCTATGTGGCTATGCTAATTAGCGCTAGCACTTATCCATGACAAATAAAAATCATCCACTATATCTTCAAATCTGCAGACGTGGGGAGTAAAACCGACCTTTGCGTTTATTAAGAAAGCCTACAACTAGCATGCCTCCCTCCTAAGCTCCTTGTTGGCACATATTTGTGCAGGTAATGAAAAACGGGGGAGGGATTCAGTATTATTTTATACAGTCTATGGGCTGAACAAGCTCCGAGCTCTGACTCCGTGACAGACCGGATATTGTTGTTACGTAACAAAAACACGGAAGTCTGAAACGGCTCGTTTCACACACATTTACAGAAAGGTGTAGAAATCAAAACAGGGGCAGAATGGATTTTTTTCATTCTTGGGGGGTTTGTAGACATGCCAGGGACACATATTTCAGGTAAAGAACCATTAAAAAGTCAATTTTGCATGATATGTCACCTTTAAGTCACCAGTCACACGATTATTTTTTAATCACATGATTTTCCAAAGTTAACTCAGTAATCTCTAATTAATCCCACATTTTTTTATCTGTTATAAATGTAAATTTAACAAGTTTTCTTGGATAGCTCAGATTTAACTTATTTCTCTAAACATGTTTACAGATGAGTGACTTTAAGACCCCTGTAGTCCTGGATACAGGGTCTGGATTAATGAAAGCTGGATTTGCAGATCAAGACCTCCCAAATGTCATATTTCCAACAATTATTGGGCAGCCAAAATATGAGGTGAGGTTGTTTTATTATACATGACTTTTTAATCGCTACAAAGAAGCCCTCTTCAAATATCACTTGTAATCTGGAGAGAAGGAGATTAAACATGTTGTGTGTTGTTTGTGTTTGCAGGAAATAATGAACGGTAACCTTGATCGAGAGACTTACATCGGCCATGAAGCTCAGCACATGAGAGGAGTCCTGGCTCTGAAGCATCCCATAAAGAATGGGATGATCCAGAACTGGGATGACATGGAGAAGGTGAGAAGTACAGAGTTTGATATTCATGTGTATGAGTAGATTAGCAGCACTTGAGCAAGGGCACACATTTGATGTCAGGGTGTTGTGGGGGTCACTAAGGTGCTGTGTCCACTGCTTCTGCTTATTACACTTGCAGCGCCTATTTTCTAGTCAAACCCAATGTGATTCAGCGTTTCCAGCACTGAACGTCCTCAGACTCAACACCCTCAGACTCAGCCAATTTTTGTCTCAGCGCTCTCAGTTGAAAGCGGTTCAACTTTTGGAACATTTCTGTGCTCATCAATATCACTTCTTGATCACCGACCAATCAGAATCAAGAAGGGGCGGGACTTCTGACATCAGCTTTGTCAACAACAATGGCGGTGGTCCGTACAAAGGAGAAAGTTATCACACTCGTTTTTTCGAAGCACAAGTTTAGAGGTGCTGCTGATGCTCTGACACGATTTCTATCAATAGTTTTTACAGTTTCTTGATGAAATGTCGTTGAATGAAAGTATGAAGCATACAGAGCATTTAAAAGGGAAGCAGAAGGGCTGCTGGACTACTTTCATAACCTAGCAACAGTAAACATGGGGGAGATGTGCTCTGAAATTGAAGTTGTGGGAGCTCCCAGCACAAAAAACCCTGTTAGTGGACACGACACCTAAGAGAGCACCATCATTCCTAAACTTTGTTCCAGTTTTCTTACTTTTTTTCACATCTTTGGGGGTTTCAATCAAATGTTCACTTGACTTAACTCTGCAGTAACTTTTCTAAAGTGATGGTTTCTCTTTCAGATTTGGCATTACACCTTCCAGCTGCTGTGTGTGGACCCAGTGGATCATCCGGTTCTGCTGACAGAGGCCGCCATGAACCCCTTACAGAACCGTCAGCGCATGGTGGAGATCATGTTCGAGTACTTCAGTGTTCCCTTCACCTACGTGGCCATGCAGGCCGTTCTGGCTCTTTACGCAGCCGGGAAATCCTCAGGTATTTTGGTCCACCTCTGTCTCTGTGTGTATTTGGAAGTAGGCGTTCATTGTTCCCGATGTCATTATTCCCTCGCTCTCAAGTCCAGCCTGAGACCACACTAGCGTTTTTGTCACAGTGTTAACAGGCAGAGGGGGATTGTGACATTCTCCTTACCGCTCATTGATTTGATGTTTGTGGTCATTTTGTCCCTGGTGTCGATTTTGCTGTTGACAATGAATCCTTGATACATTTTGGGATTTTGTCCAATCAGAGTTAAGTATTTGTCACAGCCGGGTAATAATTAATTCTAGGAAACCACCTCAATTTGAATCCACTCTGCTTGTTTCTACGGCTAGATTTAGACCATATTTCCCTCTGAATGATGGAGTAAGTGTTTAATTTCTCTCTGCTGTCCTGTAGGTGTTGTGTTTGACTCTGGAGATGGAGTGAGCCACAGTGTGCCGGTGTTTGAGGGATACTGTCTGCCTCATGCAGTGCAGCGCTTCCCTCTAGCTGGTGTCGATGTAACAATGCATCTTAAAAAGGTCTGTATTTGTTTTTATGATGTTATTTATCAACCAAGAGATGTTACACTGACTCTGGTGTCTTGATTTGATTGCTGAATAGTTCCCTGTTCTTGTGCATGAAGCTCCTGCAGGAACAAGGCGTGTGCATGCGCACCACAGCAGAGATGGAGATCGTGCGGGAGATGAAGGAGAAGTGCTGCTGCGTCGCCCTGAACTACGAGTCTGAGCTGAGTCAGGGGAGGTCGTGCTGCAGAGAGATGCATTACACCATGCCTGATGGACAGGTCGTCAGCGTTGGCACAGAGAGGTTCAGGTAACTGCACATCATGTCCTGTTTTAGAGGGACACTCAATCCACTCAATGGGGCTCTATTAGAGATCCTTAATGACATGACACTCAGGATCTTTGAACATGATGTTTCAGCAGGGTCAGTGGAATTACATATAATTTATGCTCGTATTACAGAAAAATGTTTTCTTTGCAGACAGGATTTATGGTTTTTATATTCACCTGGGCCCTCGTTTCACGTTCACAGGTCTACATGACTTATACTGTAGTGTCAAAAAGTTTGAGAATTGCTGTCATAGATTTCTTCAGCCTGCAGCAGAGAAACAGGCCGTAAAGGCTTCAGTGTAACCCTGAGGTGGTCCATCCAGTTAAAGTTCTTGTCTGTAACTCTACACATATTCTAAAAGTCCAGTTTTAATCAGGCTAATGTGATAAATAGGTTTTTTTAACATCATGTAAATGAAAAAACATCTTAGTTTGACAGTCAAATTTCTCAATGTCAGACTAATGTAACTAGTTGGAGTTGGGGCTGATTTTCTTTTGCATGTATACACCTCAATCCTGACCCCAAAATGGCCTGGGAGTTCTGCGCATGCTCCACAGTTGGCATGCCAGGCTTTGACCTGGAAGTCAAACTGCATAAATATGTAGAAAGTAAAGCATGACATGTGTTCAGCACCTGCAGGAAAGGAAGGGCTGCCTTCCTCTGTTCAGAGCAGATTCCTCAAACAGCACAGCTACATTTTCATTTCTCCTTCTCTCATGCTCTTCCTGCTTCCTGCCCCCCTTTTCTGTTCAGGGCCCCTGAGATTCTCTTTAAGCCCGAGCTCATCGGACGGGACCATTACGGCATGCACGAGAGCATCTTCAAGTCAATCCTCAGCTCAGACATTGACCTGCGGCGCTGCTTCCTGGGAAACATTGTGCTGTCAGGTAACAGCTGATGATTGTTACGGTGTTACACAACAGTCTGAGGGTTCAGAGGTGCTCTCCAGCTGAGCTCAGATTCCTGTTTGACTTTGATTTGTTTGGTCCTGTGTTTGAAGGAGAAAAATGAGGGCCTCAGAAAGAGTGGAGAGGGACAATTAACGAAAACGCTTGTACACCATTGTAACCCAGAATAAGTCAGAGATTTCCAAGCACTTTGGGTTCTTGAGGTATCTGCCTGTTAAAGGACAGACAGCTGCAGCCAGAGATGAGCTGTGGCTGTTCGGTATCAGTGGCTCAAAAAGGGCTTTACCTTGTTTCTATTGTTCATTATCAATGTCTGATTGTATTGTCTATCCTACTTTGTACAAAATGATGCACTGTACCCTTTTTTTATCACAAGATATCACATTGAAGAAGCAAGGAAAAATGTCTTGGCGAGTTTCTCCTCCATTGTTGTTGTTTACAAAGTTGATATCACAAGTCCTGCCTCTTCTTGATTTTGATTGGTCAATGGGGGAGAAGTAAAATTGACAAGCCAGCGATGCTTTAGACATATTTCAGTTTCTTTTTTTATTTCCTACTGTAGGAGGGAACACCCTGCTGACCGGCCTACCTGAGAGACTCCAGGCTGAAATCAAAGGACTAGTCCCCTCGGACATGGGGAAGAGTGTTCACGTCACCAGCCCTAAAGACAGAGACTTCTCAGTGTGGAGTGGAGGAGCAGTGCTGGCCAACCTCCCCTGCTTCAGCTCTACGTGGATCAGTCAGGACGAATATGAAGAGCACGGACCACAGATCGTCTTCAGGAAGTGCTTCTGAGACGGTCTTGCGTGTAATATACCAATTAATATTTTTTATTTCATCAAGTGCAATATACATACAGCTCTGAAACAGTGCCATGGATTCTTCCTTTGTTAATGTTTGTCTGTCCTTTGTTTGTATGTATGTACTGTTTTAAACTTGCCGTCAGTGTGGATCCTGACTTGTGAGCTCTTATTTGACACCTTAGAGTTTCTATTGACACTCAGCATGATATATGATCTGTGCTATAGGCCCTGTGATATAGGCTCTTCTCTTTGCTCTAGTCTCTGTGCTCTAAGCTCTGTGCTCTAAGCTCTGTGCTCTTAGCTCTGTGCTCTAAGCTCTGTGCTCTGTTTTCTAGGCTCTTGGCTCTGACCTCTGGCTCTGCGCTCTAGGCTTTGTGCTCTCTTCTTTAGGCTCTGTGCCCTAGGCTTTCAGCCCAAGGCTTTGTGCTCTACGCTCTTGTTTATACTCGAGGCTCTTTGCTTCATCTGTTGAGATCCACGTACATGGCAAGGTTTAAATTTATTTAATATGTTGTGAACATGCCTGTCAGTGTTCCTAAGGCATCTATAACGAGTCTTAACCTTGCCACATTGGGTTTTATTTCTGTGTCCCGAGAAATGTATTAAGTGAGATTTCTAAGCATAAGTATATAAGCATTTATGATCAAGGGACAAGAATTGAAGCTGGCCTTTGATTGGTGTCTACCAACCTTTCTAAAATAATTAATTAAAGAACATATTAATCGCCTAATGTGCGTACTATATAATCAAATATCAAATAACAGAGTATATTTATACAAAAATCTAAAACACGTTTGTGTATCAAATGTTTATTTTATGTTTTACATGGTGAAAGTTGCTTTAATTTGGAGAGAGGTGGATCAGTGCAGCTGTGCAGAGTTCACAAAAAAAATATGAACAGCATTTAATGATCTTGATGATGGATGATTGGGGCGTCTGTGAGGAAGGACAATGCTTCTGAAACCTTTTTTTTTTGATGATTCATTTTGAGTTTTTTTTCCATCAAATGTTTGCTGGTGTTTTTTTCCCTTGAAAATCTCCTCGTGTTGCCCCTCAGAATAGTTTACTCCCAATAGAAGTGGTCTCCGTCAAATGAAAGATCATTGTGCATAAGTTATGGCTGCCTTTTATGTGAACTGGAGAGGAGAAGTGTTCACTTTTATTGTATAATGTTTGTTTTCTAGTAAACATGAAGCCAAGTCATTGCTCATTAATAGTTATTTCCCAGCTGAGGAGACTCTTGGTCAACATGTCCTTTGTTTGGTCCATGGTGGAAGATGTGAGGTGCAGTTTTGGTGTGTTGATGCCTCTCACTTGTCTGTAGAATAAACAGACGATGTTATTGCTCCTGCTGCAGGTACAGTGTTTGTGTGATGTGTCTTCTGTTTCCACTGATCTCCTTATTGTTTCTTTATTTTCCTCTACATGAGGGCAGTGGTTGTGTGTTTGTTTTTTTTACACTAGTACAGCAGTAATCTTTATTTTCTGTGAAAGGTGTTCCAGTGTTGCCAAAATTGCTGCATTTATCCTTTACCATGAATCCTGAAGGACCCTGAAGCCTCGTTGTATATTTATATTGAGTGCAGGTTTTGAATGTTGTGTTTTTGCATGGAAATGTTTTGCTGCATGTGATTCAGTTACTTTTTTTTGCATGTACGCCTTTTGTCTGGATGTTTTTCGTTGTATTTTGCTTCTCTTGAAGGCAGAGGGTTGTCATGTGACCTCGAGCTCGGCTCTTAAATGGAAATCACTTTAACTGCAATGACTCCAGTCTGAGCCTCGTGTGTGGCACATATTTCTCAGTCTGCTGTGTTTACTGACTCTAGTTTGAAGAAAACAAACCTCTCCTCCTCTAACTGTACTGTAACAGTCTGGACTGAGACGGCAATGCTTCCCCCCAAAACCATGCTACGTTTGTCAAGTCTGTTTTTATAATAAATATTTTAATCATCACTGTTTGTGTCGTCTCTTATTTCTCACAGACTTTAAACACAGTCCATTAGTTAACACATACAGATCTTCCTGCTATTGTTCCACACACTGCCGAAGCAGGACCTGAAGGAAAATATGAAACACCTGCTGGTCAGACACTTAAACAATATCACATCTTCTCCACCTAACTCTGTCACGCCTTTATGACAACACCACTGGAATGCTTAGAGCTCTTTGTCATGTATTGAGCCACATACTGGGATATACAGCAGTGAGAAATGGTGTAGAAGAAGAAGTTTAAAGAAATTAAGATTCACTTTAGTTTTCAGGTTTTGTTCTTGGATAAGGCGCCACCAAAGTTTCTTGGTTTCTCTAAAACATGCATCACAGTCATGAGTAAAATTCTGCTTCCTTGCGACCTACAAATCTCTTTTTCCAAACAGTTTGGGAAGTTGCTCTTCTGCTTTCAGGAGTTATTCAAATTTACCGATTCTGCACCAGGTCGATAAAGCTCAATCTGCTGCTTCCCCTGACAATAAGCTACACATTATTAGAATATTCCAGAGTTAGTCTCATTGGATTCTTATCTATTCTTAGAACTATTATAAACACATTTATTCAGACCTTAATTTCAGCAGCCACATTAAGACAATCACAAAGTCAGCCTATTATCACCTTAAGAATATATTAAGAATTAAAGGACTTATGTCTCAGCAGGATGCAGAAAAACTGGTCCATGCATTTATCTTTAGCAGACTAGACTACTGTAACGGGGTCTTTACAGGACTCCCTAAAAAGTCCATCAGACGGCTGCAGCTCATACAGAATGCTGCTGCTCGAGTCCTAACAAGGACCAAAAACGTAGACCACATCACTCCAGTTCTTAGATCTCTACACTGGCTTCCTGTCTGTCAGATAATAGACTTTAAAATCCTGCTGATGGTTCGTAAAGCACTGAATGGTTTAGGCCCAAAATACATTGCTGATCTGCTACTACTTTATGAACCATCTGGACCTCTGAGGTCATCAGGCACTGGTCTGCTTTCAGTCCCAAGTGTCAGATTGAAACATGGTGAAGCAGCGTTTAATCATTATGCACCACATATCTGGAACACACTCCCTGAAAGCTGTAGGTCTGCTCCAACTCTCACCTCTTTAAATCAAAGATTAAGACTTTTTTATTTGACACTGCCTTCCTATCTTAGCTTATTTTAACCCACTTTAAATTAAAAATGTAATGTAATTTTTAATATATTTCTAATTTTCCTTTTCTGTTTTATTATATTTGTCATTTTAATTGTGTTCTTTTATGACTGTCTAAATGTCTCCAATGCTTTTAATGTTTCAATGTAAAGCACATTGAGTTGCCCTCGTGTATGAAGTGCACTATACAAATAAAGCTGCCTTGCCTTGCCTTGCCTTATAGTGCAATCCAGCTACAAATTGCTTCACAAAATTAACAAAACATTGTCATACATTTTTAACTGAAGAAATGATAACCATATACTCATGTAAAAGAATATGGAATGAAAAAAAAAAGTTTTTAAAATAAATTATATGGATTTAAAAGAGAAACATGATTATGGCAGTTCTGGCTGTATATGTTAACACTGTAGACTCATTGTTTCATTTTTTGTCTAATTTTGATTTTAATTTTTCAATCTGTTATACATCCTGTTTTTATATCTTCAACAGTGAAACTGTCCGCTTTGTTTTGTCAGGTTCCTCCTTGTAAAATAAATGTTTAATCTTAGTACATCTTAATATACATATTTTTTTAAATGTTTTGACTTTGAATTACGTTTTAAATTTCAAATATCAAAACAAGACAATTTCACACAAAGGCGTAAATAACACTTACAGTTTGACAATGTGTACATACAGTGTAAGCATAATTCTGTTTCTATCCAATTCTAGTCTTAGGAAATATGTAAAAAAAAATAAGTAAAAAAGATAATTCAACAAACATAATTTGTTAATATGGCATTTTTTCAAAGGGCCAAAGTTTTTCAAATATTTTGACCTATTGTTTAGAAATTCCTTCTCCTTTTGCTCCTCCTGGTTTGATGGTGTCTGTATTATAGCTCCCTCTAGCGGACAGACTCAGACACTGCACCCCATCCTCACAGTGTTACTGTGGTTACCAGATACAAACGGATACAAACAGCTCGGATGTTGCTCCCTGTATCAGCATCTCATAAGGAATACTTTCTTTAGTTTCTTAACCTTTACCTCAGTCAGTGGAAATGTCTCGAGCTCACGCAGAAAACGTCATCAAAAACATTATCCGTGACATCGTGCGGGACTGTGCGGTGAGAGGACATGCGGTGTCCGACACTTTGGCTGCTTTCATGGTGAGGGAACTGAAACACTATCATGCTCACTGATCATAACGATGATAACAACTTTGAGATAGTTTCCTCCTCCGATCCAGTCTGACACACAGACTCTTAACAGAAACTTACAAGTATTCATCTTAACCCTATAACGCCAAGCGGATCAAGATTCAAGATTCAAAGGTTTTTATTGTCAATTTTCACTGTATATACGAGACATACAGGAAACATGAGATGCTGTTTCTCTCTTCCAGCTTTTAAATATCTAAAATTTAAATATAAAATAAAATACAATAAAATATAATAAAATACAGTTTTATAAAAACAGCCTATGTACACAGTGCAGGTAGTGCAGTGACAGTTTAAAAATGGACAATGAAAATGAAAATATATAACAGTGCAAATGATATTAAGGTGCAGACAGTATTCGAGATAGTATGCAAATAATAATGTGCAAAAAGCAGCTGAGGTAGAGTCCTTGTGTCTGTGTGTGTGTGTGTGTGTGTGTGTGTGTGTGCGTGTGTATTTGATACATCCGTTTTTGAGACCTCTACATCATCACTGTGATATATTTTATTTTTATTTACAGTCTATGTATTCTATCCGTAAAAACCTGATGTACAATCAGATACATGCAGTGCACGGGTAATCCACCAGGTGTGAGTTATTCATGCACCAGAAGGCAATCCCTTGAGACATCTAAAATAGCAGCTGTGGTTCAGAAAACCCACTCGAGGTTTTTCAGGGATATTTTTTTTGTCAATGTCACGTCTCGTTTATCTAGAAGTCAAAGATCTTTGGTTGCGCAGTTAAGATCTGGTATTCTTCCTCTGGCCATTGAGGTCGGTCGATTTAAAAATATCCCAGAAGAAAACAGACTCTGTGAGAGGTGTGATTTGAATGAAGTGGAAACTGGGTCTCATTTTCTTTTGTACTGTACAAACTAGATGACCTCAGAGGAATATTTTTTCAAGAAATTGCCTTTAAAAAGCCTGAAATATTGTAGTGGACTGATGTACAAAAACTAAATTGGTTGTTTGATTTTGACGTGTTTAAACTTGCTTTGTAATAAAAGAAAAAAAGACAAGAAAGTCTTTTTAAGTAGTGTGCTTTTTTATTTGTAGTATTTTCTTTTTCTCTGTTATAATTTTCTCCCTCCGTTTCCTTACAAGGAATGATCGTGCTGTGCTCTCTGACCCTGGACTACACAAATGTATGGTTTCTTGTAAGCACATGCAGGCTGGGCATATGATTGTATGCATGATACAATATTAAAATAAAAACGTCAAACTTTGAAAAAGTTTGCATGAAAAAAACTTTCAAATTTTTACTGAAACTTCAAGAGGAATAGTTACTGGACTGATGCAATGTAAAACTAATTAATATTTCATTACTTCATTTATAGTCAAACTGTGTTGAAAATGTGTGTATCAACATTGATACAGTAGGTATTTATTTGCAGATAATTGTATTAAATTTCATACATTAAGCATTCAATAAAGCAACATGCAGTCTTTTTATTATTTAAGAACATGTTTACATGACATAATGAGGTGTATTTAGAGTAGAAATTGAGATATTTATAACATATATTGTATTTTCATATATGAATCCTGCTGTATCATGATAATTGATGACTGGTTGAATGTTGCCATGACTCCCCAGTTAATAATGATCTTTTGCTCGTTGATTTCCACTAAAAACTGAACAATTCAGAGAAGAATTATACAATTAATTAGGTTTTTTGCTACAGAATAGGTATGACGTTGTTGTGCAATATGAAAATAATATTTCTAGGTTTGAAATTACTTTGGGAAAAATTTGAAGGAAACTCAAAGTTTAACAGGCTAAAAATGTTGTTTTGATATGTTTTACTTCGTTGAAAAAATAAGAAACTTTGTGCAATAAATTTACACCAAAATGCCTCATGTATCAAATAAGATACAAATTAAAACTCATATATAATAATTGCTATTCCAATAAACACTAAATGGTCTAATTCAAAGAATTTGAATTTTCTGACAATTATTTGATGAATCAGGCAGTTTATAAGTATTCTTCTTCATTCTGATATTATACATAAATAGAGTGTTCCTTTTAAATACCCTCAGGTGAAAGCTGTGGTGCTGGACCCCAGGAATGGCTTTAATGTGGATCGGACCCTGACCAAACAGGATGTGCATAAACTAGAAGAGGTGAGTAATTAACAGGATCTCCTTTTATATTCAATCTAAAAAAAGCTGTCGGGTCTCGGTGCAAGTTGAACAGCTTTTTTTGAGAGCGCTGAATCCCCTGATGTTGTCCTCGTTCAGCGGTAGATTTTGCTTGAAGACAGCTGCCCCAGAATCTGAACTACTTCTGCTTTGTCTCTATATCTTTTATAGGCACATTTTATACATATTCAAGTTTCCTCTTTATTTGATCCTATCACCGTTTCCTACAAAGTTTTGCAGTTACTAATTCAGTATTGGCCTGCCCTTTCATTCTAAGTATTACATCATTTCACATACAAACTAACGGTGTACCTCCAAATTCATATGTATGAATAGTGTGACCTCTGTTATTTTCCACCCCTCTCAGACTACTCCTTTATTTCGCTACTGCTTGTCCTAATCACTTACTGGCAGTCTGGCTATTTTTATCCCAACTTCCCCTTTCTGTTGCAGTATCTTTGCTCCCCTTGTTCCCTGCTATACCATCTCCTAACGCGGTCCATATGCGACTATGTCTTGTGTTGTAGCCTATAATGTATTTAATATGCCCCTCTCCTGTCTCTAAAGCTGACTAGGAGCAGCTCACAAATCCCACTGTACCTGAACTCTCCTGTACCTGTAGGTTGATTTATTCTTAACAATAACTGTTCATTATTGGTTTCTAGTTGTGTCTGGACAAACTGACGCAGGTGTGCAGTCCGTCCCTGGACACGATCAAGATGCAGGTCTCCTTTGATGTGAATTACACCTCCAGACGTAAGAGTCCCTGTGTGGTCTGGTAAACTCAAACTCTCTGTGTTTGAAATTAGCCTTTAGATAAATGTGGTCAAAACTGAGATTGTACAAACAGAGCAGGTCTAGACCGTACTCTATGTTACATTATTAACAAAGACCCAACATCAAGACAGGATAAGATCCAGTCCCATTTTACAGACAGGACTCAGTCTGATCTCATCTTAATCCACCATGAGCAGAGCACTTTGCAGCATTCAGCAAGTTACAGTGGTAAGGACAAACTTCCTTTAACAGGCAGAAACCTCCAGCAGGACCAGACTCATGTTAGACACACATCTGCTGAGACCGTGTTAGAGAGAGGGATAGAGGGAGATGAAGAGAGAGAGAGAGAGATGATAGTGGTGAGACGAGTAGTAGTAGTACTAGCTGTTACCGCTGGAGTCCAGCACGTCAGAATCAGCTGGAGTCTGGCACGTCAGAATCAGCTGGAGTCTGGCATGTCCACAGCAGCAGGACGTCTATGTGGGGGAAGGGGTTGAGATAGGATCTCAGTGCGCCAGTTCCCCCAGCAGTCTAAGCCTATAGCAGCATAACTAAGAGCTGGTCCAAGCCTGAGTCAGCTCTAACTATAAGCTTTATCAAAAAGGAAAGTTTGAAGCCTCCTCTTAAAAGTAGAGAGGGTGTCTGCCTCCCGGACCCTGACTGGTAGATGATTCCTTTTGGAACCTATTTCACTGTTAAATCAGCTGTTGATATGAAAAATGTTCAGACTCAGTTAGACTAAACAAAGACAAACAGAAAATCCTCAGAGAGGGAATCAAACTAGGGAATAATATCCTTGTTCAATCACTGGAACAATGGATGAATTATGAATATGACCACTGTGCTAATTTTATGTAGTACATGATTCTTTCCTGGTTTACAAGAATATTGCTTTTGTAGTGACCATTTGTCATAAAAAAATCAGTAAGTAATTAAAATATCAAAACTCAAACTTTAAGGAAACATAATCACAGGGTCACTGATGCACCGTGGGGATGTAATGTACGCAGGCAAAAGATATCCAATGTCCATGCAAGAGTTCAGTGTCTCTTATGGTTTTTCTTAACAGGACAAGCAAGCAAAAAAAGAACAAGGAAAACATCCTAGCTCCTGCTGCCTTCAGCAAATAAGTTATTGCACAGAGTAGATTAGTGTTAAAGTAGTAAGAGGTTGAGTTACTATTTCAGTGTCTCTTGTTTAAAGTAAGTAATAACTCAACAGTTATTAAACTTGCATACATCATTTGGTCATATTTTGTTCTCTTTCTTTACTCGATCATCAAGTAGAAAATTCAAAGCTTGTTCAAACTACGGATCATATCAGACGTGTTTTAGACCTCCTACCTGCTCAGGCTATAAAACTGATTTTAAATCATTATTATCATCATCATTTTTGGTAGTAGTTGTAGTTCTCTCTTTGATCCTTTTAAAGTACGGCATATATTCATCAGTGTTTTAAGCTCATGGTAACAGAGCAGGTCCTGTGTGTGTTCATGCAGGTGAGTTCCTGGGGGAGATCCACCAGGTGATGGAGTCCAGGCTGAGCTCAGTGAGCAGAGAGATCACAGACAGCAGGGTGAAAACACGCGACGAGTTAGAAGCTTTGTACCGTAAGATCGTCACGTACATCCTGCTGCGCTCCGGGATGGGCTCACCTGCAGACGTCAACACTATGAAAGAAGCTACAGGTTCACACCGACTCATTCTCTCAGTTATTCAGAAATGTAGTGAGAGTGCAGCGCCTCTGAAAAACACTCAGCTCTGAAATACAACGCAGGCTACAGCAACACCACTGAATCTAAAGCCTCGCTGAAAGTCACAAAACTGAAGATCATTTCATTTAAAGGAAAAACTTCTGAAAGAACTGGATCACATTAGGAGTGGACCTCATGATGTGTATCTTGTCATAATGAGTGTGAATAATCTGACTCTTGACTTCTCTCTTGTCTCAGCGGCCCTGCAGAGCGTCTTCCCTCACGCTGAGCTGGGAGCCTTCATGGTCCTCCTGAAGAGAGACAAAGAGCAGCAGCTCAAAGAGCTCACCATGACCGTCACAGGGCTCAGACTCTTCAACCAGGCCACCACACAGGGAGAGGAGGAGGCCGACCTCAGTGAGCTCAGTACAGTACACCAGACACTCACACTTAGTTGATGCTGTTAGTTATAAAATGCGTAATCAGATTATCACAACTTTAAATTAGGACAGAAAATGTGCAGACAGATCACATAAGTAGACTTGACAGATGTTTAGCAGACAGATATTTAAGTGAAGGGTAACTCTGATATTTGAAAATTCAAATGACTGTTAAGGCTGGTGCTGCTAACTCTGCTCCCCACACCAGTTTGACATCGTTACCTGCAGACTCAGTGGTTCCACGTTTAAATTATGCTGCATTATGAGGGTTTTTATGAACATTTTCTTTCTTTTACACTGCTTTGTGATTGTCTGATTCTAAAGGTCTGTTAAAACTGCGAGGAAATGTGTCACCTCAGAACATCTCTACTTTGAGGAAAGCAATAAAACGTCCCTCTCTGTCCAAAACATCTTAAACAGGAGTTGCAGGTCTGCTGCTGCCTCAGTCTGTTAGTGTATTTTGTCACTTTGTTATTAGTTGGTTTGGATCCTACTAAATGTTTGTTTTCAGGTAAAGTGGCGATAGAGGATTTTTTACTGGAGTTTGGTTAATTTTTATACCCATAGTTTAATACTCAGAGAATGCAAAAACTATAACTTTTACTGGATATACCGACTTCTATTAGGTTAATTTAGTTAATGTGTGATCCTCAATAACAGTGTTGGATCTACACTGACCATTAAAACCAGCAAAATCAAACAACAGCATAAGAAACTAATGGAGTGAAGCTGCGGTAGACCAGCAACTCCTGTGTTCTGTGAGGCAATATTACTGTCAGTTAGAGAACAGCTCCTGATTTACATTTTTGAAACATTAGATATATGTAGGATCTTTTGAATTTGTACTTCATTACTTCATCTTTTAAATCTCTTCTTAAGACCCATTTTTACAGACTAGCTTTTATGTGACTTTATCTTTCTAACCGCTTTTACTTCTATTTTATTATTAATTTTAGTTTTTATCCAACTAATTCATTGTCTGAAATTTTATTAGATTATTTTATTAGATTATTTATTGTTTTGATTTATTATCATTATTTTTCTTTTATTATTTTAATGTTCCTAATTCATCCTTTGCACTTTTTCTAATTTTCCTGATGTGATGTCCTTTTACTCTGAAAACCTCTTTTATTGCCCTTTTAATGCTTTTATTTACTTCTCCATTTTTTATTTTTTTCTATTTCTTTTTTTCTTTTTTTCTTTTTATCTATTTACCCTAAAAAACCTCTCAACAATGATTTACTGTTACCATTGTCACACCACTCCATACTGTTCAATTGATGTGTATTCCCTTTAACCTCTTGCGTTGCATTTTGTTTTGCATTGATCACAATTTCTCCTCCCTGTCTGTCAATTTGTTTACTCTGCTACTGAACTATGCTTTGTTTGTGAAAGCACTTTGTAGACATTTGTTTTTAAAGGTTCTATATAGATAAAGTTATTATTATTATTATTATTATTATTATTATTATTATTATTATTATTATTATTATTATTATTAATATTATTATTATTAGTGTGAGAACAAGAGATCGTCATTCAGTATGTTCACAATGATAAAATCCAGACCATAAAGAAGGCATGTTCCCCCAGCCCGGGGTAATATCCTGCTTCTGAAAAACACCTAGCTTTCCTCTCACATTCTGTCCGCAGAGCCTGCAGCTCTGACTGAAACTCTTCTAGCCATCAGCACCAGCTTAGAAAACCAGCTGAGTTCAACACAGAGTTTGGCCTGGAAGTACACGGCTGTGCTGGAGAAGCTGACGGATCCTGACAGTCGGTCTGCAGGGTGTGATGTTCCCATCGTGTTACTCAAACAGGCTCTGTACAACGTCAGGCAGCACGAGGGTTTCCTCCGGATGTTACTGGTGAGGAAGAAAGAAGCTGGAAGTTATGGAGTGTGTTGAAAGATTCAAGTCAGCACACTAAGGTTTCATCTTTTGTGTTGACTTCAGATACACCTGTCTCTTGTGTTTTTACTTCTGTTTTTTCCCCCTCAGCACTTTGGTCAGGATCTGTCGAGTTTCAATGTGCCCCTGCGTTGAGTCCATAAGTTCTTACTCTTCTTACTACTAGAGAAGTGTAAAGCTTGAGTCAAATAAAGAATACTTGATGAAACATGACGTTCAACAATTTGGAATAGGTTCTAATTTTATTAAAATGGCACAATTACTTTACAAAAACCGCACTGCTATGAAAATAATAAATGGTATTACCTCCTACCAATATCAAATATCACGCTCTTGCCGCCCTTAAAGGTGACATATCATGCAAAATTGACTTTCTAATGGTTCTTTACCTGAAATATGTTTCCCTGGCATGTCTACAAACCCCCCAAGAATGAAAAAAATCCATTCTGCCCCTGTTTTGATTTCTCCATCTTTCTGTAAATGTGTGTGAAACGAGCCGTTTCAGACTTCCGTGTTTTTGTTACGTAACAACAATATCCGGTCTGTCACGGAGTCAGAGCTCGGAGCTTGTTCAGCCCATAGACTGTATAAAATAATACTGAATCCCCCCTCCGTTTTTCATTACCTGCACAAATGTGTGCTAACAAGGAGCTTAGGAGGGAGGCATGCTAGTTGTAGGCTGTCTTAAGAAACACAAAGGTTGGTTTTACTCCCCACGTCTGCAGATTTGAAGATCTAGTGGATGATTTTTATTTATCATGGATAAGTGCTAGCGCTAGTTAGCATAGCTACATGTCCTAGCTGTAGCTGTGTACCAAGACACACGTCGACATACTGACAAATAAAACAACAAGAAACACTAAATCTGTGACCAATCCTTCAGAAAGGTCCCGCTGCCTTTCTGGCAGAGGTCGGTTTTACTCCCCACGTCTGCAGATTTGAAGATCTAGTGGATGATTTTTATTTTTCATGGATAAGTGCTAGCGCTAGTTAGCATAGCCACATAGCTACATTTTCGTAGCTGTGTACCAAGACACACGTCTACATACTGATAAATAAAACAACAAGAAACACTAAATCTATGACCAATCGTTCAGAAAGGTCCTGCTACAGGCGCCTCTCCGTCAGGATCAGATTCAGAGGGTTGAAGTAACGTGATCTCTGAGCAGCCGTGTATATTCAGCCAACATGTAAACATTAGATCAACGTGCTGGAGAGCCGAGGCACATCCACTTCCGGAGGGGGCGTGGTCAGAGAGAAAACAGAGTGTTCTGATGAGGAATGAAGAAGAGGACTTTTCAGGCATGCCAAAATCTGATTTCATAGTGTTTTTTTAACATAAACTTTAAAGACATGTTTTGGGGACCTCTTAGACCAATATATATTGATGAAAAAAGCGTGATATGTCCCCTTTAAGTCCCTCTCTATTTGCTCTGTCACTTGAGCCAGTGGCACAATCTATCAGAGAATACCCATTTATTTCCTAGATTACCTTCAATAATACTAAGCACTCAATTTCGCTATATGCTGACAACATCTTGTATTTTGAAAAAGCTTCCATGTCACTTCCTAACATTTTAAGCAACTTTGTAAATTTTAGCTCCTTGTCGGATTATAGAAAAAAATGGACAAAATCGTCTCTTTTACCACTCAACCAATGTAAAACACTGAGCTCATTATTATCATATATCTCAATTGTCAAACAATTAAAATACGTTGGAGTTGAAATATATCCCACACTAAATACAATTATCTCAAAAAACGTTTGGGCATATAGAAAAACGTTGAATCTGACCTTAGCAGGTGGACTCACCTTCCCAAATCTTTACAGGCCCGAGTATCAGTTGTAAAAATGGATATCCTCCCTAGTATTAACTTCTTTTCATCTATGCTACCGCTTCCTCCCCCAAACTACTGGAATAAAATTCATTCATTCATTTCTAAATATATATGGGCTGGTAAAAAAAATTCAGGCTCTACGGTGGAAATCACCACATTCTCTCTCAAGATCTCAGTGGCTTAATACGTGTCTTGATTTAGCTGTTATGGAGCTCTCAGTGGCCAAGATGCAGAGTCACAGGAAACACCATCTCATCCTG
Source organism: Notolabrus celidotus (assembly GCF_009762535.1). NCBI lineage: Eukaryota > Metazoa > Chordata > Actinopteri > Labriformes > Labridae > Notolabrus > Notolabrus celidotus. Next base: position 30,685,239 of record NC_048284.1, on the reverse strand, counting down.
GTTAACATCTATAACTAAGATCCAAGAATATGTCTAACTCTATGACATAGCTGAGCATTATCACATTACTCCTTGACCATTGACTTTCCTTTTGTTGTTGTTGTTACTTTTATTTATATTTATATTATTATTGTTGTTCTTATCACCATTTACTACCTTTATCACTTGCAATACATATTCCCTATTGATATCATACGGAGATCTATTTTGAGGTGGGGTGGGTGTCGACATATATTCTTTTATTTATTTTTCTTTGTTTTGCTCTATGATATGCCTCGTCCTATCTCATACAGCTGATGTTTCATTGTGCTGCATAGCTTTGAAAACAATACATTTGATCGCAAAAAAGATAGGTGACGTTCAATGCTTCATACGTGAGAGGTGCTTCAGAAAAATCGACATTTCGTCCAACTGTTGTAAAGACATTTCAGAGCAGTAAAAGGAGAAGATGAGAGATGAAGAATTTTGTGGCTAACATTAGAACGATATAATGATGATGATGAAAAATGTAACTATGACATTTCACCTTAAAATCAACCACAGTGTTTAAATACCTGAGCCCATGGTAGCAATCTAACAAACAACACCAATTTAATGATTTAACAGAGTCATGACATGCAGGCTTTTTAAACATATGGGCTCACATGTGAGAATACAAGTGTTTATATCAGTGAGGTCTGACAGTCACAGAGAGCTGCTGTGATTTAACATCCTCAAGATGTCACTCTAGTCTTTGAATCTTTTGCTGCATGAAGTAAAAAAGTGTCTGTTTCCCTCCAGGCCGATGCTCGTTTATGTGCCAAACACCTTGAGATCCTGCAGACCGAGTTCTCCTCTCATGTGAAGCTGCTGAAAGAAACGGTGAAGTCAAAGACGGCTGTACCCACTGCCACTGTGTTTGTAAGTCTCCGTCACTGCGTCTGCACAATATGAAATACTATCTCTTGAAGGAAAGGTTTCAACTTCGGGAGTTAAAGTATTTTCTTTCTTTGACTCAAATTTCAACTCTGTGTGCAGAGACATGGAGTCAGGCTGTGGTTCGCCTCATTTAGAAACAAGACATAATTGAGTTGTCAAGTTAAATGGAGTTAAATAAGATCATGTTCATCCATCCATCCATTATCTTGACCACCTATCCCGTTTGGGGTCACGGGGGGCTGGAGCCAATCCCAGCTGACTTCAGGCGGAAGGTAGGGTACACCCTGGACAGGTCACCAACCTATCACAGGGCAAACATGTAGAGACACGCAACCATTCACAAACACACTCACACCTACTGGCAATTTAGAGTAAGTCGGAGTACCTGGAGTGAACCCACGCATGCACGAGGAGAACATGCAAACTCCACACAGAAAAGCACCTGCCCGACTTGGGACACGTACCAGGAACTCGCTGTGTGGCAACAGCGCTACCCACTGCACCACCGTGCAAATATCAGTGTTTAAATACCATAACAGTTAAAACAACCTGGGGTCTGTACTGATGGATGACTGGTCTACTAATTGGTCTACCTCGTACTCACACACATTTTAACATAATCTCTTTTTGCTCACCACCTTCAGACACAACTTTCTGTGAGTCTATATTTCTTGGCTGTTTGACAGTTATTATATAGACAGATGTATTAATGTCTCTGCTGCATACATAAAAAGCTTTGCCTCAGTTTTTGTTTAACTTACCTGCTTTTGCGTGACTTTCTTCACCATGTCACTCTATCTGGCACCGTGGTGGTGAGTGATGGCTGGCCTCAGTCATTAGGGTAGCACAGACGAGCTTGCTTTACAGACAAGTGGAGCCGTCAAACATTTACAATCAAATACTAAACCCAAAATATAAGATAACCCCTTTTTTTCAGGTATATAAGAAGTAAAGAAACCCCTGTCTTATGCATTTTAAATAATTCCTAATGAACAAAAGTTTATCCAGTAGGTACACTACCAGTCAAAAGTTTGGACACACCTTCTCATTCAATGGTTTTTATTTATTTATTTTCAACATTGTATTTTAATACAGAAGACATCAAAACTATGAAATAATCTGGTTTTGCCATAATCTGGATTACAACAGTAGTCAAATAGGACTATCCATTGTGTACTAACCCTACCTCTGAACAACACAACTGATGGTCTCAAACACATTAAGAAGGCAAGTCATTCTACAAATGAACTCTTGACAAGGCTCATGTTAATTAGAAACCATTCCAGGAGACCACTTCATGAAGCAGACTGGGAGAATACCAAGAGTGTGCAAAGCTGTCATGAAGGAAAAAGGGGGCTACTTTACAGAATCTAAAATATAAAACAGATTCTGCTTTGTTTAACACTTTTTTGTTTATTCAAGAATTATATATATGTTCTTTCATAGTTTTGATGTCTTTGGTATTAATCTACAGTGTTTACAATCATTACAATAAATAAACATTGAATGAGAAGGTGTTTCCATACTTTTGGCTGGTAGTGTATGTAGACGAGGCTAAGATACATTAGAATTGATATAAACTAAGTTAATGTTATTCTAAATGAATTAAATAAATTATAAAGAGATGATTCAACAAATATCATTTTGTAATATTACAAAAAACTAAAGCTGCTTCCTTTTTTTTGGCTGAAGTTTTGCAAGAAGCTAGACGGTTGAGCCTTGATTAACACTTTTTTGTTCATTAAATAATTCCATATATGTTCTTTCATAGTTTTGATCCCTTCATAGTTAACCTACAGTGTTTCAAATAATTAAGATAAATAAAAAACATTGAATGAGAAAGTGTTTCCAAACTTTTGACTGATGGTGTATCTCAAAAATAATGTAACTCAACCTAAACCATAGAACGTTCCTGTTGGTGTCTGGATTAAACAGACACTCTGAGATGCTGCACAGCTCCATTCTTGTAGGTTAAATGTGCAAAAACAAAGACATCAAGGGTGTAATGTCAGCGCTTGTGTGCATGTGCTTTCCTGGATTGTCAAGGGAAACCTTGAAATGATTGATGATTTCTTAGAAAGAGTGGGAGGAGGAATAATATCGATTGTCATATCTCTCTCTCATGAGGAAACAAAAACAACTTTATTCCTGATATCCTTCAACAGTTCCTTTGAGCACAAACTACTCGGTATATTTGACGGCAGGTGGACATCCAATGTGTGTGCTAAGTTCAAATCCAGTGGTTGATCCAATGTTTAATTTTGCTTCTGTGTTTGTCTTTTCATTATTTGCAGCACATTGTTCTCCACAATGCTTCAGATGTTTTTATTTCTACAGATTCATTCTTGTCATTTCTCATGTTGTCTTTCAGCCGCTGTTCACGGCTCTGTCCAAGCTCTGGTCTGGACTCCAGGATGAGGCTGAGCTGCTGAACATCCTCGACAAGATCAGGCTCAACCTGCAGCCCTTCATCGCCTCTCAGGCCCAGATTTTCTCTGAGGACTATTTAGACGGCCTGTTGCACGCTGCAGAGGTGAAGACAGATGAGCAGAGAATGATCGAGTCCTCAGGTACATCTTATTTCAATGACAAATAGTGATTTAAGTCAGTGCTCCACAGCTCTTACAGTACTGGAAATCAACAAGCTCTGATCCCAGCTCACTTGATTTCCCTTGTAATGCTGTTCAGGCGAGCGTATTGATCCAGCTGAGATGAAGACAAATGACTGGCTCCGGCCTGAAACAACACCCAGCTTCAAGGAGCTCCCTCTGCAGTATAACGGAGTCTGTGGATACACACTCGTGAACAGGGACGGACTTTTACTTCCAGGTACTGTCCTTGTGGCACATTAGACACCCTGCAAACTGTGTTTGTAAAAGAGCTAACATACGGGGGACTTTAGAAGTGGTATATGTTTATGAAATCTTCCCCTTGTTATCATTACTTTATTTAAATTCTGCCCTTAATTCTCTGTACAGTTTCTTATATAAGCGGTTTTAATTATATATCATGAGTGTTCTCTTACTACAGGTTTTACATAAAAATGTAGAAACTATGCAAACAGGACCAAACATTGGTATGAGGTGTAGTCTGAGTAGAATTGATCAATCAGGTGTCAGCATGCTTTAGTGTCTGCAGGAAATACAGACTGTATGGAGAGCAAAAGCAGGAGGAACACAACTCACCGTAATGACATCTCGGCTCACCTCAGCAGTAATCTGAGGACGATTTATTTATCTGCATGAAGAGCAGCTAACAATCTGTTCTAGATTAAATATTTAAACTGAGATTTTGATATGCTCAATTCTGTTGAGAAACCAATTAGTGTTCCTGACGTCCTGGAATGCATAAGGAATTATGGATACGACCTCCGCTCAATAATCAAACAAGTTTCTTCTTTTGAGGACCGACCTGACAAAGCTTGACTTTTTATTTTTTACAAATCTGCATCATGATGTTATTTCTTCAACCCTAAGAGCCGTCAATCACAAGAAAATCACAAAACATGTGCTACTTTATCCGGGTTCATACCCCTGACAAGAGCCAGACTGAAGCCTCTGTGTAACCTCCTGTTTACAGTGAAACTGAGACTTACCAGAAACAGATGAGCAGGTGCTTCTCTGGAGGATGTAATGAACCAAGAAGTGATGGTACTTATTGCACAGACATATCTGGAGGGTGAATTTTTACTTCACCTTTGATCTGAACTCAGGCTCCCTTTATAAAGTGCTAAAAGGATTATAAACAACTTCTGGCTACGCTGAAGTGCCACAGGGAGAGATAGTATATTATGGGTTCTGAGATTGTATAATTAGCATCTTTAATCTGGTGCTTTGTGCCTGAATATCATTCAGTTTTGAATCTTTTTTCTGCAGGTAATCCTCAGATTGGAGTCCTTAAGTACAAGGAGGAGCTCTATGTTTTTAGCTCCAAAGAAGCTGCTTTAAAATTTGCCTCCAGTCCAGATGAGTTCATTGAAGAGGTGGCAGAGAAGGCAAAGCTTTCCCCTGAACTCATCCAGCTCCTCAAGCTGCATCAACAGTTCTCCTGCATCAGTCCGTACCCTGAGGTTGGCATGTTGGTTTCATGTTTCACACAGTCATGATACATCCGTAGATTTGCTTGAGATGTAATTAATGGTCCCATGAAGTGTTTCTTCTCTTACTTCTCGATGGTTCAAACCAAACTTAGTCGGTGTCTTGCGGTTTTTTAGATGCAGCCAGGAGAGACTTTACTGGTGAAGCCGATCACCAAGTGTGAGAGCGGCACGCAGACCGACATCCACCCGGTGGAGACAAACATCGACAAGTCGTATGAGTGGAACGAGTGGGAGCTGCGAAGGAAAGCTATCAAACTGGTGAGCCAGAATTCCAATCAACTCAGTGATTTCAAAAGAGGTCCAAGGAAAGTTCAACATATGACTCTCGTGTATCATTCTGCATTATTACGACACCATATATAGACAGACATTATAAACATTATTTGAGTGGGCGGTCAAGTCCTCATCAAGACGATGGTATTGCATTATTGCCCTTGACCATGTGAGAGTACACTGAGTCATCAACCAATCAATCAATATGTGTACATGGCATGATGGGAAACGATATGATGGGAAGCAAGACATGATGGGCTGTTGCGATAGACTCATTTATGCATGCTGACTGTCAGCAGTCGGCAGCTAGCTACGTATATTTAACAAACACTTATAGCATTTCTGCCCATGCGTATATGCGCCGAGCAAAGAGAACAGGTTCTCAAGTATCCGTGGGCTATAGAATAATATTGTATTTTAAAGTTGGCCATGAAACTCCTGAGTTTTGGAAAGACTGAATTAAACTATCTACCAGATTTAGAAAAGGACATGTCCCACTTTGTTATTCTTCTATGGAAGAGGAGGAAACAGGGGACTTTAAATACATGTGGTTCTTCAAAAAACAAATTCACATATTGATTATGCTCTATACCACAGCCAATCTGACAGCTTTTAAATAACACCATTTTTTTGTTTAACAAAAGTATCTTTCATTCATTCATCAGTCATTCATTTGGCAGGCTAAACATCAGAATATTAATATAAAAAAAACTACAACATTGCATTTTGCAGGCAAAGAAACCCCAATCTCATGTATGATGTTATATATGTGTCACAATCTTGAGTGCAAAAAAACAACAAAGCAGTTTTAGCGAACAATAATCAATAAGTTCAAGTAATTATTTTGTATAATTGCAGAATACACATACAAGTCAAGTCAAGTCAACTTTATTTATATAGCACATTTAAAACAACCAGTGTTGGCCAAAGTGCTTTACAAGGTAAAAAGTAAAAATTACATGAAGACAACAATAAACAACAACATAACAGGATATTAATGTCCTCTTCACGAGGAGAAGGCCAAAGAGAAGAGATGGGTCTTCAACAAAGATTTAAAACATTCAACAGTTGGGGCCGATCTTAATTGGAGTGGCAAGCCATTCCAGAGCTTGGGGGCTGCTGCTGCTGCTGCAAAGGCTCGGTCTCCCCGGGTTTTAAGGCGACTTTTAGGCACATCCAGGAGCAGCTGGTTTGTTGACCTCAGTGCTCGGGTTGGGTTGTGAGCATGGAGAAGATCAGCCAAGTAGGATGGTGCCAATCCATTTAGGACCTTGTACGTTAAAAGTGCAACTTTAAAATCAATCCTGTGACGGACTGGGAGCCAGTGGAGAGCACGCAGCACAGGTGTGATGTGCTCACTCTTTTTCCTGCCAGTCAGGAGGCGAGCAGCCGCATTTTGTACAAGCTGCAGGCGCTGAATAGACGCCATGTCTAAGCCGACATACAAAGAATTACAATAATCAAGCCTAGCCGTAATAAAGGCATGTACAACTCTCTCTAGATCCTTAGGAGGGAGATATGCCTTCACCTTCGCTATGAGTCTCAGCTGGAAGAAGCTGGACTGAACCACAGAAGAGATTTGTTTCCTAAATTTGAAGGCACTATCAAAATGAACTCCAAGACTATTTACAGAGGAGTGAACATTTGCTGCGAGAGGGCCGAGAGTGCTCCCATTGAACTGTTGGGGCTGTCCAAATACAATGACCTCAGTCTTTTCCTCGTTAAGGTGCAGAAAATTTAGGCTCAGCCATAACTTTACATCTTTCAAACAGTTGAATAAGGACTGCAGGGATCCATTCCTCTTTAAGCTGAACGGCATATAAATTTGCACATCATCAGCATAACAATGAAATGAGACGCCATATTTCTGGAAAATAGATCCCAGGGGCAGCATATACAATGAGAACAGGATAGGGCCCAAAACAGACCCCTGAGGAACACCACAAGTAAGAGGGGCTGTCCCAGAGGAAAAATCTCCCAAATGGACAGAGAAACTTCTGTCTGTCAGGTACTATTGAAACCAACTGAGTGCTAAACCCTTAATTCCAGACGTGTGCATTCACAACATGTTTTCCTCAGTTTTCCCCATGCGCTCACTCACAGTTCATCGCTCCATGCTTGCTTTTATACATTGAACATTTGACTCTGAATTTATGAACATTGAGAAATAAAAGGGAAGAATACTTGTTGAAAATTTGAAGACTTAAAGCTGGGGTTGGTAATCAGATTTAGATACACTTTTTGTCATACTGGTTAAAATTATCTTTATGTCCTGATGGCAATCATTACATGATGTGTTCCTAAAAAAGAGTAAAAAAAAACGCTATCTACAGCCGGAGTAAACCTGGGAAAACACCAACCAATCACCGTTTTTTGGCTCCCCAAATTTTAAACCAATCAAATCCCGTCCAGCCGTTCTGCCCTCCTCCTGCGCGTACATTTCCCCGGATTCACTCCTCCGAGTCCCTGTCTCCTGCCTCTACTTCCCCTGACTCTATTTTCTGCCCCTCTCGCTCGTCCTCGGGCCTGTCCCCTCTGACATGATGAGGTGCTTTGCGTCCGGATCAGAGTCTAAAAAGCTCTCACCAACAAGCAGAATAATTAATGACGTTCAGTAAGTCCCACAGAAAATATATATTTATTGTAGCGTCCGTCCGGACGCTGTAGTGATGACGAGCCGATTCGTGAACACGTCGAGCTTTAATAACCGGTCACTGTCGGCCGTGATCACGCCAACCAACAAAACAACAATCAATGTTTGAATGAATGAAAAACTTCTCCTCTCCTCTCTCCCACTCGCACACTCTACACCTCTCCTGATGCCTTCACTGACCGTCAACACTGTAGGAATTAAGAACATCTACACTGAACACGTTTAACAAACAGTAGATCTGTTACAGTATTATATATGTGTTATAACTTTTCTCCTGATATCATGTCACCGGTACAACTGGATAATGCTAGCATGATAGTTGTGAGTACTAACAGCAGCCATATTTGTTTGTGTTTTTAACTTTCACTATGATAATGTTTTGGTGAGGACCGGTTTTGAATCAGTCACCATCATATGGTCGAGAATCAGCGGTGCTCGTGCATGTGAGCGGGGGGGCGTCGTTTTGGAGGAGCTCCGAGGGAGGAGGGGAGGGGTTAGACGGAGTCATGAGGAAAAGCTACATTCAAATTCATGCTGGTTTTCCGAGACTACCAACCCTAGCTTTAAACTCAATTACAAAAAATTCAGATATATAATTTCTATGCAAACAAATTGTCAGTGCTAGGAATTCAAAATCTGATGAGACTGACTTACTTCCATAGTCACCTGCTAATGCCATTGGATATGAAACAGCCATTCAGAATTTGCCGTGTCCGACTCCTGATTGGTTGACTTTGTGGCCCATTGTAACGCTGTGTCATTTTGCAAGACTGAGCAAGAGAGAAAGTGTGTATGAGCGAGCGGGGAGCGGTGTTCTGTAAGCGAGCGCATGGGGAAAACTGAGGAAAACATGTTGTAAATGCACACGTATGTGTATTCTGCAAGCATGCAAAATAATTACTTGAGCACATTATTGATTGATTTGTTTTTCACTTGATTTTAATTTTTTCACAAAATCAAATTTTGCGCTCTTGCAAAAAACCTTTTTTGTCAAAATTGTGACACAAATATAACTCCATAGTCATGTGAGTTAAAACAGAAGAGAAAAAACAATCACCAAAAATCTTTACATATTTAAAGACTTCAGGGACGGCTTTGAGCAGATGTTTCTGAAAGTTTATCATATACAGTTGCTCCATATTTACTTTGGGCACAATGAAGATTTTGGGATTAAAGCAATCATTTTATTAAAACTGGAAACACCATCGACCACACACAGAGAACTCTGGAGAATGCTGAAGAAAGTTGCACAGTGTGCTGAAAAAATATAAACACTGGACCAAGAGAAAGCAATAGATTACCATGACTCTTTTTATTCCCTTTTGACTGACACATACAAATAGTTGTTTCTTTTAGGCTCAGCTGGCATTTCAGGTGCTGTGAAGGATATTCAGTTATTCTGCTGTGGACTTGAATGGGTTAATATTTGGGTCATAGTCACCTCAAAGTCCCCTTCAATGGGACGTAGGTTTAGCACAGTTGGGCAGGTGACCCATGTTCAGAGGGTATACGGCCAGTCCTCGCTACTCTGGTCTCAGGAAGGATTCCCGGTCCCGACAATATTTGCTGCTTGTCATCCCCAACTCTTTGACCACGTGTTCTGTCTCCAACGACTCTTGTCAATGTGACACTCACATCAAGACATGTCTCTCTTTACTAGGCTGATCTCCTGACCAAAGTGACCCACTCCACACAGACCGATCTGAGCCACATGAGACGGGAAAACGCCACTCAGACGTGGCTGCCAAAGAACGCCGCCTGTCAGAGTAAGAGAGACGGAGAGAGCAGCGTGCCCAAACCTCAGGTCTACCTGGCAGGACTGAGAGGACAGAGAGATGGACACATGGTCAAGACAAACCTGACCAGACCTCTGGATGAATGATCAAGGAGCCAAACAAAGATTTAAAAAGATGTTTGTTGTGAAAAATAAAAGTAAATATAAAGCAACTTTGACGGCCTTGTTAGTGTTATTTCATGCCAAACTGAATAAAAATGGATCCTTGTGGAGCTCCATGACTAACCCTGGTGTGCTCAGAGGACTTTTCATTAACCTGAACGACCTGGGATCGATCTGTCAGGTACGATTTAAACCAAGCTAAAGCAGTTCCTGTAATGCCAATTAGCTGCTCTAATCTCTGTAACAGGATTTGATGGTCAATCGTATCAAATGCAGCGCTAAGATCTAACAAAAATACTTTTTCAACTAATGTTAAAATTGGAAATTATTTTAAGTTTACTTGGTTAACAAAGATTATTTATGAGCTGAAAAAATATAATTAAATCAACAAAACAGATTTAACATATTTATATTTACATATATTTTACAAATATATTGTTTTAATTTTGTTGATTTGTAATTTATCCCTATTTGTGAATTTGTATTGTAATAAAATATATTTTGTTATGTTGTGCTGTGTTGTTTAGTATGTGTTTTGTGATGGTTAGAGTGATATTATGTGATTGATAGTTATTGAGGTTAAATACGTGTATTTGCTCACCCTTCTAAGTGCAGTATAGGGTGAAAACCTACCCTTCTTTTTTGGGGATCAGAAGTTAAGATTCAGACACAGATCCAGCACTCAGGTACAGCCACTCAGACAGAGATCCAGCAAAGCTTCCACTCTCATCTGGCTCCTGGTGCAGTTGGACAGTTCTGCTGGATGTGTGGTGATGAATCTCCAGTTGCTTTCATCATCGGAGCTGCTGTCAGGCTCACTGTCTTTTCGTAATTCCTGCCGCTTTCTCTTTTGGTCTGTGTTAGATTTTGTCTTTGTCTTCCTTTTCACAGGCTTGTCTCTCCACCACAACATAAACTTGCTCCTCCCAGTAAGATCTGAGTTTTCCTGGTCCTCCTCTGTCCCTGAAGTTCCTTACCAGTACTCTACATCCTGGCTGAAGATCTACTCCATAACTTTTTCTGTCATAAAGCTTCTTTGCTCTGTTTTGCTGACTCTGAGCAGTCTTTGATGCTATCCTGTATGCCTCCTGCATCCTACTTCTCCACTTACTAGAATAGTCACTGTGAGAAGTACTCTGGTCACTTGGTGTCAGGCAAAACATAATGTCAATAGGTAGCCTGGGGTTTCTACCATATAGGAGGTAGTATGGGGCATATCCTGTCGCTTCACTGCGAGTACAGTTGTATGCGTCTACTTTAGCTAAGGAGCTCTTCCAGTCTGCTTTGGCTTCCTGTGTCAAGTTTCTTAGCATGGACAGCAGAGTTCTGTTAAATCTTTCAGCCTGACCGTTTCCTGCTGCATGGTAAGGTGTTGTGTGGGAGCCTTGAATGCCACTGTACTCTTCAAGCTTGGAGAACAGCTTATTCTCGAACTCTCTGCCTTGATCATGATGCAGCTTTGAAGGAAATCCAAACTTGAGTACAAAGTCTCCAAAGATCTTTTCAGCTGCTGTCTTTGCTGACTTGTTGGTGCATGCATATGCCTGAGCAAAGCGAGTGAAATGGTCAACTAAAACCAGGATATACTCATATCCTCCTTTGCAGCTCTCCAGATGCAAGTAGTCGATTGAGACCATTTCAAACGGGTAAGTGGTCACTACATTGACCAGTGGGGCTCTGGTTGGCTTGTTTGGGCGTTTTCGTTTCAAACAGCTACACACTTTGGTCACATAATGGTCCACATCTCGTTGCATATGAGGCCAATAGAATCGATCACGGATCAGGCTTAGTGTTCGCTCTACTCCGAGGTGTCCCATCTCCTCATGTAACTCCTTGTAGATAAGTTGATGGAATGCTTTTGGTAACACTAGTTGATCTCGGGTCACTGACTTTCTGTACAGGATGCCATCTTTGTTAACATACAGTTTGTTTTTCTCTCTTATGAGAGCAGAGATGTCATCATGCCTGTCTCTTTCTCTCAGATTAGGCCAATGTCCTTTAATGACATACTCTCTCGCCTTTCCAATGATGGAATCATCCTCTTGTGCTTTTTTGAGTGTTTCAATGGTGATCTCTTTAACTGGGGATGCTACTCTTTCACGCTCTACATCAGTACATGCCGCCTTAATTGTGACTGGACACATCCAGGGCTCATGTTCACGGGATTCAAGTTGGAGTGTCTGTGTAACTGTTGTAATTACCTCTGGCTCCATTTCCTGTGAGCAGGTTTTCATGTACTGCTCCATATTCAGCGGCATACGTGACAAGCCATCAGCATCTCCGTTAACTTTCCCCGGCCTGTACTTGATGGAGAAGTTGAAGTCTGCTAATTCAGCAATCCACCTGTGAGTTGTGGCATTCAGCTTCGCTGTGGTCAGAACATAGGTTAGAGGATTATTATCGGTGTGGACAGTGAATGAAGGTGTGTAATACAGGTACTCTCAAAATCTTTCACAGATTGCCAATTTCATTGCTAAGAACTCTAATTTTCCAGAATGGAGGTGGTAGTTCTTTTCTGGAGCGGTTAGTGTTCTTGAGCCATAACCGATAACAACCAACCTGCCTTGTTGTCTCTGGTACAGTACTGCACCAAGTCCCTCCTGTGAGGCATCACAGTGCAAAACAAACGGTTCCTCAAAATCAGGGAATCCTAGGAGAGGTGGACTCAGCAGGTACTCTAAAAGTCCACACTTGAAACAGTGCTCACACTGGTCACCTGTTCCCTGGTCTCTGCATCCTTTACATCCTCTCTTAAAACTTGATCTAGCTTGGCGGGTGGGTCCCTGGGAGTTAGTCAAGCTTTTCTTAATTTCAGCCATTTCTTCTCTTAGCAACCTGACTGTTTCATAAAGCTCAGAGTGTCTCTGACTAGCTGCAACAGGTGCTTTGCGACTCTTAGGCTTCACAACTTCAGCTGACTGCTCTTGAACCCCAACCCTGGCCTCAGCTACACCCTGACCCTGCAGACCAGTTTGCATCTCTGTTTGTAGCTCATTTACTTTTGGCACTTTGCTACTGGTGTTCTTTCTCTGCTTAGACTGTCTTTCTGACTCAACACTAGCTGCTTCATTCATCTTGTCAATGAGTACGTCATCTGTCACTCTCTGGTCATCAAGAAAAGGTTTAAGTTGAAACTTAATGTGGTCACTTAACAGTCCAGTACTAACTGACCTTAAGAACTTCTTCTGGATAAGCTCAGGACTATACTGTTCTTCTGACCCTACTTCTCTTGAAGCGAGTAACAGTCTCTCTTTTAACTCAATGGCTCTAAAGAGGAAGTTTTGAGGTGACTCACGACTGTCTTGTGTCATGTTAACCAGTCTGTGGTACAGGTCTGTTGAACTGTCCTCTTTGAAATGTCCCTTTAATATGGTCTTTAGCTGGGGAAGGGTGAGGTCACTTTTGATCTCCAGCATATCTCGAATGCTCAAACCTGGACTGATTGACTTGATCACCGCCTCCATGACTTCAGCCTCGCTGTGTCCTTTAATTAGGCCTTTGTCAATCTGGTGCATAAGGTTTGTGTACGAGAGTCGGTCCTTCTGCCCCTTCTCCCCTATCTGACCACAAATCTTAAAATCTCTCCTTATTGTGACTTCTGGAGTCTGTTCACAGCTGCAGGTTGCACACTTTGTGGAGCTGACGTTTGACTCAATGATGCACTGTTCATTCTGTCACTCAGCCTCCTCACTTCATCCTGCAGGGCCTGACTGTCTTGCTGTAGCTGTCGAGTACTTCTCTGCTAAACTCACATCTTTAGTTGTTTCCTGAATGTCTTGTTCTGTGCTTGAATTTTCCTCAGTTTCAGTGTTTTCAACATTTTCTTTAATCTGATCCACTGATTTCAAAATGGTGGTCAGAAAAAATAATGCAACTTCAAACTCTTCTGTATTGATAACATTGTCTATGAATTCTGTGATTAGTTTGATTAACGCTCGTCTTGTTGTGGCAGTTCCACTTGAGATCTTGGCCAAGACACATACCTCTGAGCTGATCCGGCTGCAGCAGCCATAGTCTCTGTGACACAGCATCTGCAAGCTCCTCCAGATCCTGCACGTCCGAGGTGGCCGCGCCCCCGTGGCTGCGCGCTCCCGTCGTCATCACTCCAAGCTCTCTGTCCGCGTTCTCGTCACACTTGACACGACGTTAATCATCCCAGCGGTGCCTCCAGTATTTGTTACACACTTGGACACAAAAAAGTGATTTTCCAGGCGTGCATGGGTTGTTTTTTGTAGTTTACTCACTTCCAGGAATTATACAACAGGTACCAGTACAACAGCGTAGCGCAGCTGAGTACAGCATAAACATTTCGGTCCTCTCTCTCTACTGCGCATGTGCACCTGCGCATCCCCAAAAGACCCAAAACTGCTCCAAAGCTGCCCCAAACTGCCAGCTTGAGCTTTGCTCCTCCTTATTACACATTACACATAGGGATAACACACAAATGCCTGTGTACCTGACTACTGCACAATTATTAATTAGAAAAATTATGTATTCAATAACAAAATAACGAAAATAAACATTAGAGTGGGGGGGTGTCAGTGTCCACATCATGAATGACATTATTATAGGTCCCACAATTGGTAAGGAAAACTACCTTTTAACAGGTACAGTGGGGCAAAAAAGTATTTAGTCAGCCACTGATTTTGCAAGTTCTCCCACTTAGAAAGATGAGAGAGGTAATTTTCATCAGAGGTACACTTCAACTATGAGAGACAATATAAGAAAAAAAATCCAGGAAATCACATTGTAGGATTTTTAAAGAATTTATTTGTAAATGATGGTGGAAAATAAGTATTTGGTCAATAACAAAAGTTCAACTCAATACTTTGTAACATAACCTTTGTTGGCAATGACAGAGGTCAAACGTTTCCTGTAAGTCTTCACCAGGTTTGCACACACTGTAGCTGGTATTTTGGTCCATTCCTTATATTTACATTTAACATTTAGATTTAGATTTAACATTTAACATTTAGATTTAGATTTAATATTTATATTTAGATTTAACATTTAGATTTAGATTTAGCATTTGGATTTAACAGTGATTTTAACTTAATGTATTTCTCACAACAAAATGAAATGTGAAGAAGATCACAAATACTCCTCTAAATGTGATAAAAAAGTGACTTTTAAAAATGCACTCTTCAGACGGGAGACACCAAACAAACCTCTGAAGTTAATAACGCTGGTTTTAATATTGATAGAAGAAGTGGTAATGGTTTCTTTTATTCATGTCACAAACTTTCAGAGTGCTTCACAAACAAATACAAATAAAATAAATATTCATAAAATGTTGAAATGTGACTCAGTGAGGACGAACTAACTCGGGGAATCCACAGGATGCGTGTGCGCCGCGTTACGGCTGCGACACGGCTCTGCTCCGTCCCGGGGCTTTCGCCCTGGTCCATAGGATGCGTGTTTGGAGCGGCGCGCACTCCGGAGCAGGAAACTCAAGATCCCTCGAGAACTCCAAAACGCGCGAGAACAACACAGTATAAACTTTTCCTCGTCCATGGTGTCGGATATCTTTTGAGACTGACGTCTGGCCCGATGCCACAGGTTATGACGTAATGTTGAAGAAGTGGTGAAATTTACGATCTTGTGTTTGCACATGGTGTTTATTTTGAAAGTGAGCGGATGTTGCATACGATCCTCGTGCCTGACTTCCGGGATAGTTCGATCATTTCTGTGTCGATTGACGCGTGCTGGGCGCGGGGAGCGGCGAAAATAGACTCCCCGCGTATCTCTGGCAGAGCGGCGCGGCGGAACGCTCCAGAGACGGAGCTGAGACGCGCCGCAGCGCGCCCTGTGGACTCTAGAGCATTGACTTGAATGGGAACCTATTTGCTGCGACGTGCGCGGCGCAGCCGTAACGTAACGCGACGCATCCTGTGGATCTTGGGCTTAAGAGGTGAAAACATTTTAAAGATGTTTTCACGTGCATGTCCTGACAGAGGAGAAAGTAACCACACCTTAAAAATGTTGTATTGACCTTAAAATGACACTTATGAACCTCAACAGACATAAAACATAAGATGCATGTATTTTTATTTTTGTTTTGCACATTCAGATGTTCTTAGTGTGACTCAGAGATGGTGTCTTCAGAGCTGGAGCACATGAAGAGTCTCTTAAGCCAGCTTTTCTTCCTCTTCTTTTTCTTAGCAGTCATTTCTGCCATCCTGCTGTCGAGCTCATCCATTCTGGCGACCATCTCCTTCTCTGTCTCCGTCCACTCCTCATTTTTCTTCTTCTGGGTAGTGAGGAGGAGCTGGATGGTGTTCTGAAAGGAGCTCCTCTCCTCCTTCCACTGCTCCTGCTGGAGCTTCAGCTGGTCCAATGCTTCCCTCTCAGAAGCCATGATTTCATTGTTGAACTTCTGGAGGTCTTGGAGCTGAGTGGTGAAGGCAGTCTGCATGTTTTTCATCTCCTCCGCAGCTTCTTCTTTCACCTTTTGCAGATCTTGCTCCACAGTGAGAGTCTCTGTGGTCTCCTGCAGCTGATCAGTCTGCTGCTCCTGGTCCTTGTGAGTCCTTACCCACAGGTACTTATTAGGAGCTGCTTTCTCCTTTCCAGGGGTCTTCAGACTCAGGGCTTGCATCAGGACATCCATCTGGAGCTTCTGGAGGTGCACGTTTATATTTTCCACCTCCTCTGACAGGTTCTTCTGGCCCTCAGTGCAGGGAACAAGCTTGGTCGCTCTCTTTAGTAAGGCAGCTTGGTCCTGCTGGAGCTTCTCTCCGAGATTGAAGATGCCAGCTTTCAGTGCCTTGACTTTGTCCCGCTGCTCTTCCTCAGCGTCTTCGTCACTGTCCTCGTTGGCCTGAAGCTTTTCAGTGTATTTCTGCAGGTCTTCATGAGCCGCCTGCAGCTGCACAATCAGCTCTGATGTGTCTTTCTCCTGGCTCTGGGTGACCTGGTCTGCTGTGGAAACATGAGCGGCAGTAGTGCTTTGCCTCATGAGTCTCTGCCTCATCATGGTTCGCTTCAGTTCAGAGGCTGCAGCTTTGTTTTTTGCATTTTGCAGGTCAAAGTGAGCCTGATCCAGCTGGATCTTCATCTCTCCTGCTTGTTTCTCTGCAGCGACGTGTCGTAGGTAATGCAGATGATGAGCTTCCTCAAGCTGCTCTTTCAGGCGAGCGTTTTCTGCCTTCAGCTGAGACAGTTCGTCCTCCTTCACGGAGGACTCAGGCTGCCAGCCGTGGTCTCTCACGTTGCTGTTCGCTGTCTCCATGTTTCTCCACCTCCTCTGGTTTCTATTTCTTCTGTCCATTGCTTTAGATTAACTAGAAGCGTCTGGATGTAAGAGTTAAGTGGATAGGTTTGTGAATGCTCTGAAGGCTTTGCAAAGTACCGACTGGTAGTTAGACTACTTGAAGTGGTGATGAAGATCTGGTTGAGACCTTTGGTTTATAGTCTGCAGTAAGCCTGATGTCATAGATGTCACGGTCCAACTTTGTGACGCTGCGTTCCAGAATAAGATCAAAGCCATTCCCTCTCAACCAGAGGACACATCAGTGTTTTGATTCAAAACACAGTGGCCATGCACATTTATTATTTATAGTTTTTTGCACAAACTCGGCCCCAAACAGCAAAATATGGGGAGCATGAAGTCATGCAGAAATGCAAAAAGCTGCAGTTCCTCCAGTGTCCACTTGAGGTTGTCTCCACAAGCCATGAATCCCCATTGACACCCATGTTAAAATGCCATTTACCTCAGAATCAAACATGTTTACAGTCTGGTTTAAAATGAGGGTGGATTTTTTTTTGTAATTCATTGGTGTTGTAGATAGTATAGCCAAGAGTTCTGCATACATTTGCATAATAATGGATGCTTAAGCCCCTTAAGGTCGCGTCATCGTGTGCATTGCATTGTGTTACTTTGCATCGCTCTGCAGGACACTGCAGGAAACAGTGCTTTGCGTTGCATGCTTACAGGACATGATAAAATATGTGGATAGTTTCTGATAGTAGTCAAGAATAGACAGTTATAATACAACTCTGCAGGAACACATTTGGCAACAGCTAACATCACTTTTTAACCCCATTTCAGCTAATCTAACCACCTGATAGTGTTTGATTTTTAAGTCAGGGATATAAACAAACATCTTGGACACATTTGAGTGAGTGTGAATGTTCTTTAGCCGGAGTAATAACGTTAGCTGCTGTCTGACAGTGCCTCATATGCTAGCAGATATGTTTTATGTCATGCAACATGGCCTAATGTCCCTCCAGATTCCTGCTGTCCCAAGTCTTTTTAGGTATAAACATTCAAATTGATGCAACAGAGAAAGGAGGGAATCAAGAGTAGAGAGGACAGAGAGGAAGTATGTAAGAGTAAAGAAAAAGCAGGAGTGGGAGGACAGAGAGAAAAGAAGAGGAGGGGTAGAGGGAAACAAACGACGTGATGTATAGAGAGTTGTAGGACAGATTGAAGTAAACGACGTGGAAGTAAATAAAGCAGAGAGAGAGAAATCATACATGCATGATGTTTATTAAGTCGGGGATGAATGAGATGTTGCAACAGCTGGCTGGACGATAAAGCTAAACATTAAAAATAAAGAGATGATTTCTTTAAAGGATTAATAGCACTCTGAAGTCATTGATGATCACTCACTGAAGACTTCATTATTCCAATTAATGGGCCCCTCCGCTACTTGACCCGACTGTCAGAATTAGTTAGTTATGGGATTGTACTTCCCATAACTACGTCTGCTAACCATACATTATCCCTGTGTGCCTGGTTACAATGGGGCACTGAAATGATATGAGTAAGAATATGTGTGGAAATTGTAAGCAAAATAAAAGCACTCGACTGTAGGCTGCTTTTTCAGATGACTATATGTTAGAGCAGAGAGTAAGATGACATGAGTAACTCTCAATCTGGAGCTTTGAAAAACAAAATGCATCTCTTTAACGTTATAAAAAGAAAAGACTATTTAAAAATATGAGGGCGCTTCTATACAACTTGTTTATAGGTCAATAACTATCAGTCAGAAGAGGATTTTTTGGGGGATTATTACTGCTGTTTGACTTAGTCATTTAAAAGGACTCAGTACTTGTCACTCTGTTTTTTAAGGGCATTATGGTATTATCACAAAATGTAGTTACAGTGATTCATTACTCAGTAACACGTTACAACACTGCAAATAAATGAATTCAACCATAAATCACCAAAATGATCTCAGACAAGAATACGTTTTAAAAACACAAATTCACCTTTTTATATTTCATTGTAATAATTGTTTATTCTTTGGACAAACTTTATAATTGGTTTGTAGTGTTATGATATAATGTCTTTCTTATTGCTGGTACAAGATCAAGCATGAGCCACCAGTGAAACTATCCTGGTGATCTAATGTTTGTTCTCTGGCCCCCTGTTTGACTTTAGATGAGGATTTTTAATCTATAACACAATCCAGCTTTCAGCCTTATCTGCATGTGTTATTGTGTTGACATTAAAAACATGTTCATCTTTGTTAAAGGGGGCATACTAATGTATATGCAGGGATTTTGTTTAAACATCCTGTGATTGCAATATTTAATTACATTTCCACATTCAAAGCAACAAGGCAAGGCAAGTTTATTTGTAAATCACCATTCATACAAAGTGCAATTCAAAGTGTTTAACAGAGTTAAAAAAAACCAAAAACAGAACAGTAACAATCAACAAAAACATACAACTAACACTTCAAACATTTAAATTTCATATGCAGCCAGTTATGTCTGATCTACTCTCTCTCAATTCAATTTAATTCAATATGCTTTATTGGCATGAACAAAGACATGTTGTTGCCAAAGCAGATACGATTTATACACATACATTACATATATATTCATTACATATTATATATATTACATATTTTATACGCATTAATGAACGATGGTGTCACCCATACAGCATATCTCAATGTCCTCACTTGACCCGCTATGCTCATAAAACCTTCACCTAAAAAGTCTCTCTCTCTCTGCTGGACACAGAATCCCAACTGATCTCGTCTGAACTGTAATGAACCTTTAATCATCTATTCATCTTCTTCCCAAGGATAAAGACTCACAGACTGAATCTTTTCCCTGTCGAGTCGCATCCCGAAGCTGGCTCATACCTTCTGACACCCCCGCAGGGTGCCTGTATGTCCAACATCTAAATGTAGATTCATTATCAGGTTAATTCCATAATGCCATACCTTGTCAGAAAATATCCAATTCAAAATATGACATTAAACAAACATAAGCATGAAAACATAAAATGTTTTTCAAATATAAGATCAAGAAAGAAAGAAAGTAAAATTAATTAAAAAAAATGTAATTAAAACTCAGTTTGTTAAAATAATTAAAAGTTTGTAGTTACAGAAATAAAAACTAAGGTTGAAAAATGACTCTGCATCCATGTATGGGGTGGAGTAAGCAGGTCAAAAGAGGGATGTTTTTTATTTTGTTGGGTCTGTTTTTTAATTAGGAAGGATTATAATAAATAATCAGCCCGTTCACTGCTCTGAAGTCCGTAACTTGCAAACAAATCAAAAGAGTTTTGTGTTTGCACAATCACTTTGGAATATCTTCCCAGAAATGATGATCCGAATAGCCGATCTAAACCAACTGTAAAACAAAGCATAGATAAACGGATTGAGCATTGAGTTGGACAAAGTAAGCCAGTTGAGTGTTTCAATCACAGCTACTGGTGTGTCATCGTTTGTTAAAGGCTGAAAGATGATACAGAGAAAGTAAGGAGTCCAACATAAGATAAAAACCCCCATCACTATAGCCAGGGTTCTGGTGGCCTTCCTCTCCATCTTACTAACAGTTGCTCCAGACTTCAGAGACTGACCGGTTGTGTTCTGAATTGTGTTTGCCTGTCTCTGTGCAACTAGAAAAATCTTTAGATAGATACAAAGCATGATAATGACGGGGATGTAAAAGGAAAAAATTCCACCTACGGTGGTTGATATCAGTGCATCCATCAAACAACTCCCCTCACATTTGCCTTGATTGAAACCTGCTACTGTGATGCCAACTCCGATCAGGGCAGCGATTCCCCAGCTCACCAGGATCATCAACCCGATAACATTATTATTCACTTTACTTTTATAAGTCAGGGGCTGACATACGGCATAATATCTGTCAATAGAAATAAAGCACAAGTTTAAAATGGAAGCTGTACTCAGTGTTACATCAAAGCTGCCCCGGATTTTACAGAAAAAATCCTCATGATACCAACAAGAGGTGACTGTGAACGCCATGCTGAACGGGAAGACTACAACACACGGCCACAGCCAGAGAGAGAATCAGGTAGTTTGTAGGAGAGTGCAGCTGTTTGAAGTAAATGATAGAAATGATAACAAGAAGGTTTCCACATATTGTGACCACAGACAGTGAACCAAGGTAAATATACAACAAAATGCATGTTATTGAAACATTGATTTTAAATACAACAGTTGTATTATCTGACACATAGCAAGGGTGTAACACATTACCAATGACAGTCATACTTCTGAAATCAGTTCAAGTCTTTTCCAGTGTGTTAAATGACATTTAGAAAAACATGGAACCTGAATATTTACTTCACAGACATCAAAGTTAAAAAGAGAAAAGACATTTAACCAAAATAAAACAAAAGAAGAGCTTCATACCATTTCATGATACACCCCTCAACACAGCAGAGCACCAGTGATGGTCTGTTTCTTTGTTCATTGTGCCACTGGAGGACCTTTGGACATGACAGCCATATAAATAACCCCCTTATTATTACAAACACACACACACACCATACACTCAAGTGTGTGTGTGTGTGTGTGTGTGTGTGTGTGTGTGTGTGTGTGTGTGTGTATGTGTGTGTGTGTGTGTGTGTGTGTGTGTGTGTGTGTGTGTGTGTATGTGTGTGTGTGTGTGTGCGTGCATGCGTGTGTTTGTGTGTGTTTCAGGTGATGACAGAGCTCAGTTCTTCACCCTGAGAATGGCGAAGGCTCTGGCCATGACGGCTCCGGATGTGCTGCTGCGTCCTGAGCTGCTGCAGAGAGTGACGCAGGAGTTCACTGAGGCCAAACTGAAGGAGGAGAGAACGCTGAGAGGAGAACAGAGCTGATGTTGATGATGGAGAAGAAGAAGCTGCTACCTGAAAAAAGTATGAGCAATAATGCATCATGTGTATAATATTTTTTGGCTGGAAGGAAGTTTCGTCTTGTTTGACCCAAGTACAGCAAATGTCAGCGGTCAGTGAGATGGAACGCTGTAAACATAGACACTATTTGCAATTTCTTACTGATCCTCCGGCTGTGTAAGATGCTTCATTCTGATTGGTCAAAACCCCTTGACAACAGTTATTAACTTTCACTAACATGAGCAATACCAGAGACAAACTGATCTCACGTCATGTCAAATCAATACACGGAAAATAGTTCAGACACATTTAGCTTCTGCTTGTTGACACATAGACTGTAAGATGAGGTAAAACCATTAGTCTTTTTAGCTTCATATTGGTGAACAATGTGGCTAAACCGCTAGTTTCGGTTAGCTTGCTAAATCGCAGACATTTTCATATTGGATCCTGTCCATCAATATGATGAAGGAGTGGAGCAGGTGAGAGAAACTTTAGGTTAGCGATCTCTACAAAGAAACTTAAACCATGAGCGGTGGTGATGATAGCAGCAGGGTTCAAAGTTGTGACATTAGTTTATTTTTAAGGGTGTGTGAACCGCAGAGCTCAGAGAAGAAGGAGAGCTGAATGAGGACAGTTTCTTGTTCAATCCACCGCAACAGGCAGATAAGAATCCATCACCATGGAACAATTACTGATGAGGAATCACTGGGACTATTTATAAAAAACCTGTGTACTTAAATAATTTTAGATTAATAAAATAATCTTTAAGCAAGTTTTTTAACAACGTGTTTGTATTTAAAGTTAGTAGTCAGGTGATAAGCAGGATAATGTATGGTTGGCAGTTAGTTATGGGATTGTACTTCCCATAACTACGTCTGCTAACCATACATTATCCCTGTGTGCCTGGTTACAATGAGGCACTGAAATGATATGAGTAAGAATATGTGTGGAAATAGTAAGCAAAATAAAAGCACTCGAATGTAGACTACTTTTTCAGATGACTATATGTTAGAGCAGAGAGTAAGGTGACATGAGTAACTCTCAATCTGGAGCTTTGAAAAACAAAATGCATCTCTTTAACGTTTAAAAAGAAAAGACTATTTAAAAATATGAGGGCGCTTCTATACAACTTGTTTATAGGTCAATAACTATCAGTCAGAAGAGGATTTTTTGGGGGATTATTGCTGCTGTTTGACTTAGTCATTTAAAAGGACTCAGTACTTGTCACTCTGTTTTTTAAGGGCATTATGGTATTATCACAAAATGTAGTTACAGTGATTCATTACTCAGTAACACGTTACAACACTGCAAATAAATGAATTCAACCATAATAAATCACCAAAATGATCTCAGACAAGAATACGTTTTAAAAACTCAAATTCACCTTTTTATATTTCATTGTAATAATTGTTTATTCTTTGGACAAACTTTATAATTGGTTTGTAGTGTTAAGATGTAATGTCTTTCTTATTGCTGGTACAAGATCAAGCATGAGCCACCAGTGAAACTATCCTGGTGATCTAATGTTTGTTCTCTGGCCCCCTGTTTGACTTTAGATGAGGATTTTTAATATATGACACAATCCAGCTTTCAGCCTTATCTGCATGTGTCATTGTGTTGACATTAAAAACATGTTCATCTTTGTTAAAGGGGGCATAATAATGTATATGCAGGGATTTTGTTTAAACATCCTGTGATAGCAATATTTAATTACATTTCCACATTCAAAGCAACAAGGCAAGGCAAGTTTATTTATAAATCACCATTCATACAAAGAGCAATTCAAAGTGTTTAACAGAGTTAAAAACAAAACAAAAAACAGAACAGTAACAATCAACAAAAACATACAACTAACACTTCAAACATTTAAATTTCATATGCAGCCAGTTATGTCTGATCTACTCTCTCTCAATTCAATTTAATTTAATATGCTTTATTGGCATGAACAAAGACATGTTGTTGCCAAAGCAGATACGATTTATACACATACATTACATATATATTCATTACATATTATATATATTACATATTTTATACGCATTAATGAATGATGGTGTCACCCATACAGCATATCTCAATGTCCTCACTTGACCCGGTATGCTCATAAAACCTTCACCTAAAAAGTCTCTCTCTCTCTGCTGGACACAGAATCCCAACTGATCTCGTCTTAACTGAAATGAACCTTTAATCATCTATTCATCTTTTTCCCAAGGATTAAGACTCAGACTGAATCTTTTCCCTGTCGAGTCGCATCCCGAAGCTGGCTCATACCTTCTGACACCCCCGCAGGGTGCCCGTATGTCCAACATCTAAATGTAGATTCAATATCAGGTTAATTCCATAATGCCATACCTTGTCAGAAAATATCCAATTCAAAATATGACATTAAACAAACATAAGCATGAAAACATAAAATGTTTTTCAAATATAAGATCAAGAAAGAAAGAAAGTAAAATTTGTTTTAAAAAAATGTAATTAAAACTCAGTTTGTTAAAATAATTAAAAGTTTGTAGTTACAGAAATAAAAACTAAGGTTGAAAAATGACTCTGCATCCATGTATGGGGTGCAGTAAGCAGGTAAAAAGAGGGATGTTTTTTATTTTGTTGGGTCTGTTTTTTAATTAAGAAGGATTATAATAAAAATTCAGCCCGTTCACTGCTCTGAAGTCTGTAACTTGCAGAGACTTGCAGTGCTACCAGACACAGAATCAAACAAATCAAAAGAGTTTTGTGTTTGCACAATCACTTTGGAATATCTTCCCAGAAATGATGATCCGAATAGCCGATCTAAACCAACTGTAAAACAAAGCATAGATAAACGGATTGAGCATTGAGTTGGACAAAGTAAGCCAGTTGAGTGTTTCAATCACAGCTACTGGTGTGTCATCGTTTGTTAAAGGCTGAAAGATGATACAGAGAAAGTAAGGAGTCCAACATAAGATAAAAACCCCCATCACTATAGCCAGGGTTCTGGTGGCCTTCCTCTCCATTTTACTAACAGCAGCTCCAGACTTCAGAGACTGACCGGTTGTGTTCTGAATTGTGTTTGCCTGTCTCTGTGCAACTAGAAAAATCTTTAGATAGATACAAAGCATGATAATGACGGGGATGTAAAAGGAAAAAATACACGCCAGGGTGGTCGATATCAGTGCATCCATCAAACAACTCCCCTCACATTTGCCTTGATTGAAACCTGCTACTGTGATGCCAACTCCGATCAGGGCAGCGATTCCCCAGCTCACCAGGATCATCAACCCGATAACATTATTATTCACTTTACTTTTATAAGTCAGGGGCTGACATACGGCATAATATCTGTCAATAGAAATACAGCACAAGTTTAAAATGGAAGCTGTACTCAACGTTACATCAAAGCTGCCCCGGATTTTACAGAAAAAATCCTCATGATACCAACAAGAGGTGACTGTGAACGCCATGCTGAACGGGAAGACTACAACACCAACGAGCAGGTCGGCCACAGCCAGAGAGAGAATCAGGTAGTTTGTAGGAGAGTGCAGCTGTTTGAAGTAAATGATAGAAATGATAACAAGAAGGTTTCCACATATTGTGACCACAGACAGTGAACCAAGGTAAATATACAACAAAATGCATGTTATTGAAACATTGCTTGTAAATACAATAGTTGTATTATCTGACACATAGCAAGGGTGTAACACATTACCAGTGACAGTCATACTTCTGAAATCAGTTCAAGTCTTTTCCAGTATGTTAAATGACATTTAGAAAAAACATGGAACCTGAATATTTACTTCACAGACATCAAAGTTAAAAAGAGAAAAGACATTTAACTTAAAACTAGAGAAGAGGTTCATACCATTTCATGATACACCCCTCAACACAGCAGAGCATGAGTGATGGTCTGTTTCTTTGTTCACCGTGCCACTGGAGGACCTTTGGACATGACAGTCATATAAATAACCCCCTTATTATTACAAACACACACACACACACACACACACACACACACACTTGAGTGTATGGTATGTGTGTGTGTGTGTGTGTGTGTGTGTGTGTGTGTGTGTGTGTTTCAGGTGATGACAGAGCTCAGTTCTTCACCCTGAGAATGGCGAAGGCTCTGGCCATGACACACTTGAGTGTATGGTATGTGTGTGTGTGTGTGTGTGTGTGTGTGTGTGTGTGTGTGTGTGTGTGTGTGTGTGTGTGTGTGTGTGTGTGTGTGTGTTAAAAAGTTTGTTAACCAATGAACTATTAAGAGACTTTTGATTGAGTACTTCTGCACAGGATGTAATTACACCGCGCCTAATCATGTCTGTACTCGTTGATGTGAAGCTTTTTAAAAATAATGACCCGTGAAGGGAATGAGGTCAAATTGTTTCTCATGCAAATTCTCTAAAACTGGTTTCTTTGAATGATTTTGGCACACTTGATTATATGAATGATGGTGTTTAGGATTCATTAAAAGGTACTTGGACTTTATTTCTCTTTTATAATAAAAATTTCATGTTTGATTGCCTCTCAGCTAAAGTTGTTGAAGCTGTTGAAGCAGAAAAATACTGAGCAGCAATGCAACTTCTGATGTCTTGAAAATAATGCATCATTATTATTTTATTCTATAGGTGTAATGAATCTATTTCATTTTATTATTACATTTCTATTATGCCAAATATTCTATTTCATTTTCTTGATTTATTAATTAATAAATTGACAAGTTTTGTATTTTTTTATTCTAATTCTTAATTAATATGACCATGGGCAAAAACCTCTCTGGATTCGGAGTAATGACGTGCACTGAGTGTTGGAAGTGGTTACTTTAAAATGCGAATAAGTGAAAGGAGCGTTAAATGTGACACGGATTGGCTCTTATAATTTGCTTTATCCATGGAAATAGAGCAAAATTGCATTTACTCATGTCTTTGCATTGATTGTTCATGTAATTCACTTGTGCAAATGATATAATTCGTGTTTGGTGTGGAGGCCGCATAAGGCGTCTATGTTGTTGATGACTAATCACGTGACAAGCAACTAATCAACGTCAAGCATTAAAAGTCATGAGATAGCAGTTGAGTCAACTAGTCTGTGCAAACATTTGGTTTGTTGTTCAACAGCAGAAACCAAACAATGCAGCTCCTCTTAGTAAGCTCAGCAACCTGAACTCTTTTCGCCCGCTCCCAAGTTAGAAAACTGAAAAAGCAAACTCTTTTTTTCAATTTGTTTTCCTCTCCTGTGAAGGGCAATGGACGATACAGTATTTGAAAACCTCAGCTCCACCTCTTTCTCTGTTTCTGGGTTGATTGAAAGTTAGGTAGAGTCAGTTGTTCCAACATGGCACCTTCCCTTGTAAGGCTTTGAACCAATCCCAAACATCACAGAGACTAAGTCCATGTTTTGGACGATCTATGGTCCCACCTGAAGCTCTCACGAAGCCCAACACAATCCCAACTGTTCTAAATCTCAGGGCAACAAATACCAATAATATTTTCAGGCACACATTGCATACATTACACATACCCATGCACACACACTGTTAGTGTGACAGAGAGAAGGATTTATACTTCTGCGTCGAATTGACGACGTAGCCTACGCCGGGGGTCCGCGTAGTTCCTGTACCTATGAGGTGGGCTACGCACGTAGCTGAAGTGCACCTCCTCCAAAATGTAGCTACGCGTAGGATCGACGCAGACTGCAAGCCCCGTGATTGGTCCACTCGGCGCCTTGTATTTCCTGCAATTACAGCACTTCCGGATCCCCGCTCATCGTCCGTGTATTTCATCTTCTCCTCTCTATTCTTCATGTAATCATGTCTGTATGATAAACAGTAACATGTATCAGCTGTAGATTAACATAACACGCTCTGAATCTCTGTGGAAAAGTAAACAGAGATTGTAGCGGGGCCGGAAGGAGGTGACCGGCTATCAGAGAGACCGCACTGACCCACTGCTGCGCGACACGGACACATCGACGCACAAGTATGTAGAGCTCATGTCCGCGTCAGCCCCTGCTGTGTAGGGGCAACGCAGAAGTATAAATCAGCCTTTAGGCCCAAATGCATGACTCAAGTGGCTGCAAACATTCAAAGTCTGTTTATGCATAACCAAGTATTGCATCTCCAATGTCCACTTTCGAATATTGAGCTCTGGTTAAAGAGAAGTTCAGGAGAGCTTTTCCCTGTATGTTCCATGCTTCTGTATCCTGTCACATATTTTCTCAGTTCGCATTTCCAATCACATCCTTCTGCTTGAGCAATCCTTATTCTTTTCATCAGTGATGCATTTTGTCGCTCATCTTCTCTGTTAGCTTGTGTTAGTGTTGGTGTTGTTGCAGATGACAGGTAATCAAAAGTCAACTGAAGATTGTCTCCAAGCTGTCAATCTTTTTTTTTGCAGCTGTAGAAGTCAGACTATCATACTCATAATAACGACTGTAGTAGACAACAACCACAAGTATTGAATGACTCTCAGGAAGTGGTCCTAGCAGGTCTATAGCAACACGCTGCCAGGGTTTGCCTGGTTAGCATGTGGGTCTCACTGGGTCTGGTGGATCAGATCTGGCCACAATTTGACATCTGTGACATGCTTCACAAAATTCCTCAGCTGAGATGTTGTTTTGTTGTCATTATTCCCAAGTTTCCTACGTGAGTTAACATGAGTGCTCGTTCATGCAGCTCCTCTTGTTGCACTATATGATTTCTCCACAGATCTATGTATCCAACTACACATAGTTCATTTGGGATAGGTGCATATGCTCCAACCTGCTGCATGTTGTATCATTCTGCGGGAAGTATTAACATTAGCAGAATATTAAGTTTCAGTTAACGGACATAAGTCCATCACATGTATCAAGGTTCTTCATCTACATGTTCTATAAAAAAAGTGAAGCCTGGTACCAAAAATGCAGTTGCCATCTCCCCCACCCAGCCTTGCTTCGGTCTCTTCACCCTTCTCCACCATGTTTTGGCCTTACCCGGAGTCACAGTCCAAGCTGGATTTGCTCTAAATCTCTTAGCTACAGTAAATTAACTCCCTCTTACTTCCCCTCATAAATCCAAGCAACTTCCCCAACTGAGCCTTCCAAGCCCATGGCCCGACAACTTCAGTCTCCCAGCGGATTGAGGCTTCTGTGCTGTATAGACGAGAAAACACCAATACAGAGCCTGTCACCAGGCAGCTAGCTTAAATCACTGCTAGCAGCATGGCTAGCTTTGTAGCTAACGTTAGCTACATTTATCAGGGGTTACATTAGCATACCTGGCAAAGATACTGATATCCTGGGAACTGCGGTTTGCAACCGGTAGCTGAACTTCAGCTGACTCAACAGACTTCTCAAAAGGTACTGGTGGACATGGTGTCTCTACACTCCCTTTACCACACACAGCTTCTTTTCCTGGATGGGTTCTAGTGCTTTTGATTGATGATACTCCCCCCCCCACATCATCCAATTCCCTTCCTCTCCTAGTCATAATGCTGTTGTCAGAAATTCAAGTTCTGGAAAGGCTCTATACCCCTGTCCCCCACTTTGTCGCTTATCCGACGCATAGTGTTGTCCATTCCATGGTCTGTAGCTTGGTGATGGTAAATGCAGTGAGATGGTAGAGGGATACATCAGTTTGTCTCCACCTCTGGACAGTGGCTTTTCTGTCAAGACTGCCTGGCTAGCAACAGCTGGGGGCCAAAGCCATCTGCAAACCTATTGCTATGAAGTCCCTGTCAGTCTCATATGGACATCCATGTAGTTGGCTTTAGCGGAGGGGTTTTTTCATAATTGGCTATTAAGAGTTTCATGTTTTGTTGTACAATGCACCTCTGGGACAAGCAGAGCTCTGTGCGTGCAACACCTAAGCAGCTGAGGGACCAGAGGCATAGCAATCATTTACACCTCTAATAGGATGATGTGGCAGATACTGTCATATTGCATCAGACAATAGTGTTTGTTTAGAAAGTTGTTTCTTGTGATCAAGTTTAACAACTTAATTGTTCAGACACACACACACACACACACACACACACACACACACACACACACACACACACACACACACACACACACACACACACACACACACACAAAGATGTTAAACAACCTGTATTTTTACATTAAATCAAGATGTCCCATAATAGTTGAAAAATGTTGTGAAATGAACATTATGTTTGATTTCAAGGATATAACAACATCATCTGAACATCCTCCCTGGGTTAGCAAGCACTACAAAATGTTAACTATTAATTTGTTGAGTGTTTGCTCATATTTTAGAGCTCAAAGTGCCATATTGTCTCTCTAGAACACTACGCTCCCAGCGTGCAGGCCTGCTTATCGTACCTAAAGTCCCTAAAAGTAGTTTGGGAGGTAGAGCCTTCCGTTATCAGGCCCCTCTCCTTTGGAATCATCTACCAGTCAGGGTCTGGGAGGCAGACACCCTCTCTACTTTTAAGAGTAGGCTTCAAACTTTCCTTTGTGATAAAGCTTATAGTTAGAGCTGGTCCAAGCCTGACCCAGCTCTTAGTTATGCTGCTATAGGCTTCAAGAAGAATAATTCAGGATCCGGCAGATTACAACAGGGCTCTCACACTATTCGGTGCTCAGGCCATAATAATCTTTTTTTTTTTTAATACTTTGTATTAAAAAGTTTTCAAGAATTAAAGGAGAGAAAAAATGCAAAAACAAAACAAGACAATACAAAGAAATCACAACACGTCAGCATAAACATGGATTCGTTTGTATATAAGTAAGACTACATTATGAATGTTATGAATTCATTTTCTACACAGCCTTAAGTAAATGGTTTGATAAGTCATTCAAAAAGAAAATTTAAAAATTTAAAAAAAGAGAGGAAGAACTACAAATCCCAAAAAATAAATTAAAATAATAAATAACAGTGAAAGCATAGAACAAATGTAATCATATTTTATTTAGGGTCTGGATATTGATTTGTATTTTTCCCCCTTTAGTTTTTTTTTCATGTTTTTTTTCTTCATTCTGCAAAGCTTACATGTACACACATCTACATCTGTCACCCTCAAAATAATGTAAATATTGATTATGAGATGAAAACAAAATGAATGAAAAAGGTTGTTATAATTGTCCATCACTGTGCTGAAGTGTTTCTTTGCTTTAGGCTCATTTACTTATGTTACTGTAATTAGAAACTTGGCTGTGAACCTTTTTGAGTCATTTTTAAAATCAGCACTTATACATTTTATTATAAAAGTATTCCCTGCGGTTAGTGTTGAACCCATAGACTGTATAAATAATGGACGTAGTATCCGTGGCGAAGTATCAGTTTCTGAAGCGCTGTTTTGAGGCCATATTGGAAATGTTGAACTCAACATAAGTGCTGTTGAGCGAGTGTGAAGTAAAGAGGTGGGCCTTTAGCCTC
The DNA here is from genome assembly GCF_009762535.1 of Notolabrus celidotus. Taxonomy (NCBI): domain Eukaryota; kingdom Metazoa; phylum Chordata; class Actinopteri; order Labriformes; family Labridae; genus Notolabrus; species Notolabrus celidotus. Next base: position 30,653,953 of record NC_048284.1, on the reverse strand, counting down.
CTAGCCAACATCCACAGTGTTCCTGCCTGTAAATCAAGTCAGCTGTGCCTCTCATAATGGAAAACTCGCAATCGTAATAGCTTCAAAATTGCAGATTTGGAAAAAAAATTCACCCCCCTGTACAGTGTGTGCCAATGGAGAAATGAGCTATCCAGACTACACTTGTTTTTTTAACCAGGCTGTAAACATGTTTATTTCTGCTGTAAAGATCGACTTTTTTGAATTGGTGTGTTTGTGGTTTCCGGTACTTCCGGAGCCAGCCTCAAGCGGATCTTCGATGAACTGAAGTTTATAGCATTTCCACATTGGCCTCATATTGTTAGACCGGAGGTTGCCGCTTGATTGAACCCTGACCCATTACAAGATCCACCTTACACATAACATCCTTGCTGAGTAAAAAACCTATTCAAGCATAGAAGCTTTCTTCGCCTGCGTGACAGCCAGCTGTTTCGATGATGTCTACAAATCCCAAATCTCTGTCAAAATATCTCATCACCTTAATTTAAGCTACACTGACCTGACAGGGTAAGTGTAAATCTTATTGAAAGATATTTCATGCCACAGCAATCAATGAGTTTCCTTATTGTTGACTCATAATAACAATCCTCTCTGCACCACCAGCCCTGACTTCAGTGTGCAGGGACCTTCTTCAAAGTGTTACACTGACAAAAGATGCTGTAGAAATATTCAACAACTTTACTCTAGATAGAGGCAGAGTCACATCACCTCACGCATTAATGCTGTTTGTTATACGTTACAGCACTTAGTGTAGGAAAATATGCTTCAACCATTTAGACCAAGGGTTCCCAAAGTGGGGGTCGGCCACACTAGAGGTCACATGACACTAGCTGGGGGACGCAAGATTTTCATTTTTATGTATTGAGTAAACTCCTAGGGTTAAGGTGAGAGCTAGGACTAGTTAACAGTTAATTCACTAGCAAGGACCACGCCACACAAGGATATAAGTTGAACATTTAATGAATTAGTTGTGCGTGGTGTGCCCAGCAGAAGGAGACTCAGGATGGGGGTTCCGTCTCAGCGCTATCCTGCCGGAGCTGATCTTGACCCAGGTTGTACCTGGAAGTAGACAGGGCATAGAAGGAGCGAGCACGAGTTGAGTAGGAGAGGACAAGGAAATAGGTTAAGTGCAGGAGAGTAAGGTGAGGGAGGGTGGGTTGACGAATCACGGACAAGCAGTTGGAGTAGGCTGGCTACGTTTAAGAAGGCTTGTCAGGTGATTGAGGGTGTGGTTTAGGCGTGGTCCTGCTCCCGAATCTAAGTTAACACCTTAACTTCATTTAACAAAAACATCAGCACAGAAAACACAGCCACATGTTAATGTAATTTTCTGCAGACCTGCTAAATGACGTATGAAGCTGGATTTAAGCACTTTGAGGAACAATGGCGGTCACAAATCTTTGGCACCTGTATTTTGGGAGTCGCAGACTGAAAAGTTTGGGAACCCCAGCTTACAGACTACAGAGCGCACAAGGTTTTAAAAACCTGCTCTGAACACGGAGAAGTCAGTGAAAGTCAGCAGCACATTTTCTACTTGTAAACCCCTTTTTTGTCTCTTACAAGTTGTCAAAATGAAAGCTACTTCCTGTACAGGTTTACGACTAACCTGGGGGTAAGTTTGTGCTGTTTCTCTGTCATTTGACGCAGTAGCTGAAAACAAAGCTGCTGTTTGGTTCTTTATCTCCAGGATCCTTCGCTGTAAGAAGCATTTTTCCCACTTAGTCCAATCTAAAGTTCTCCTGTGTTCTAGAGGGTTTACATAATTTAGGGGCATATCTTACTCTATCCACACACCCATCTTCATGGGTTAAAGGTGAGTACTCAGTACTTGAAGTATATTTCATACAAAGTAATTTTTACTTTCACTTGTGTAGTTTGCCTTCTACTTGAGTAAAATGTCATGAAAGTAACGGTACTTGTACTGAAGTAGAACATGTTAGTGCTCTTACCTTCTCTACTGAAAAGTGACATCATGTAGTAGGTCTAAAAACAACCACTCGGTGGCAGTAATACATTACAGCTGTGTTTGCATCCCTCTTTATCATCTTATAAATGATGTGATCTGAAGAGCTCACTGAAATACAGCAAAGGTTCAAACATTTAGACCCAAAAATACAACACCTGGTCATTTATTCACTCCATACAGATTAAGTTCGGCTCTCTTCACCGGTCATGTGAAATTATCTGTTGATAAATTCAAATTAATCTCAGACTCTGCTGCAGGAACAAGAAAATGCTGACACCCAGTGACATTTAAGATTAAGTTAAGGTTATCTATTATTTAACAAGGCTGCCAAAGGTTCGGGACAGACTTGCTTAATGAGTTTGTTGTACTATTATAGTCCTTCACCCCTCTAAGATCCTTTGTTTTCATTTTCTTATTCAAACCGTCAAACAAATAGGAAAACCACCACCTGTGACTTCTTTCAACTCCCAAACTGAAAAACTCCCTACACAAGGCTTTTAAAGGGATAGTTCAGTGTTTTAAAGTGTGGTTGTATGAGCTATTTTTGTAGGCCTATAGTAAGTGTATTACCTACAGAGGTTGCCAATAGCTCAGACCCTTTATTGAGAAACCATCTGGAGATCCAGGTCCGGCTGTACTTTTTCGTCTATTTCTTGCTGCTGTTGTGCTTTATAACTTTTCTACCAAGTGTACAGATAGGCTGACTTTGGAAAGTTCTCCTTTCTTCATGTCGAGCACGACTGATTTCTGAGTTGCACAAGGGAAACTGTAATTTTGAACAAGTTGTTACCTGAAGCTAACTGGCAACCCACCTCGTGCTCTGGTTCCTCTCATCCAAGTTGAAAAGACCCTGAGAGAGAAGGCTGGTTATTTTTTGTCAGGATATCAGCATCAACCCGTTAATCAGATGCCATTAAAGCTGGGGTTGGTAATCAGATTTAGATACACTTTTTGTCATACTGGTTAAAATGATCTTTATGTCCTGATGGCAATCATTACATGATGTGTTCCTAAAAAAGAGTGAAAAAAAGCTGCTATCTACAGCCGGAGTAAACCTGGGAAAACACTAACCAATCACCGTTTTTTGGCTCCCCAAATTTTAAACCAATCAAATCCCATCCAGCCGTTCTGCCCTCCTCCTGCGCGTACATTTCCCCGGCGTGTACTCCTCCGAGTCCCCGTCTCCTGCCTCTACTTCCCCTGACTCTACTGACTGCCCCTCTCGCTCGTCCTCGGGCCTGTCCCCTCTGACCTGATGAGGTGCTTTGCTCAGGACTGTAGTCCGGATCAGAGTCTAAAAAGCTCTCACCAACAAGCAGAATAATTAATGACGTTCAGTAAGTCCTACAGAAAATATATATGTACTGTAGCGTCCGTCCGGACGCTGTAGTGATGACGAGCCGATTCGTGAACCCGTTGAGCTTTAATAACCGGTCACTGTCGGCCGTGATCACGCCAACCAACAAAGCAACAATCAATGTTTGAATGAATGAAGAACTTCTCCTCTTGTCTCTCCTCTCTCCCACTCACACACTCTACACCTCTCCTGATGCCTTCACTGACCGTCAACACTGTAGGAATTAAGAACATCTACACTGAACACGTTTAACAAACAGTAGAGTTGTTACAGTATTATATATGTGTTATAACTTTTCTCCTGATATCGTGTCACAGGTACAACTGGATAAAGCTAGCATGATAGTTGTGAGTACAACAGCAGCCATGTTTGTTTGTGTTTTTAACTTTCACTATGATAATGTTTTGGTGAGGACCGGTTTTGAATCAGTCACGATCATATGGTCGAGAATCAGCGGCGCTCGTGCATGTGAGCGGGGGGGGGGGGGGCGTCGTTTTGGAGGAGCTCCGAGGGAGGAGGGGAGGGGTTAGACGGAGTCATGAGGAAAAGCTACATTGAAATTCATGCTGGTTTTCCAAGACTACCAACCCTAGCTTTAAGGTCTTCATTTGTTTTTCTCCACATGCCTTTTTTGTCCCTTTCGGCACACCCTGGTTAAGCTGTATCTTCTGTTGTATGATGACAGTACTGCAACAACAGAATCTAATATCACTGAAGTGTTTTGAGTTTGAGCTACCACCTGCAAGCTAAGCATACAGGTGCAGCTAATCAGACTGATGTCAGCGGGCAGAGCACTATTTAAGGGGGAATTATTACAGACTCGTGGCTTTGGTCAGAATGTTGTGATACGTCCTATTGTCACAGGGAACAAAAGTTTCACTCAAACAGGACCTGTGTGAAACAGAGAAAGCAACCAAACTGGAACTGCTGTCACATTATCCTGGGATCCCTGGATGTCAGTGATTAATCAAAGTTATCTCAGAGTAACTGCACGCCATATGGACACTGATTGGACATTGTGAACCTGCACTCCTTCATATTTTTTTTATGTGTAACAAGGTTATCCTTTAGAAAACAAACCCTGTATTTGACAGAATAAAAACTTTGAAGCTGTCTCCTCCCTCTAAGTCATGGGTTCAGACCACATTGGTGCAGCAGTGCAGCAGTGCAGCAGTGCAGCAGCGCAGCGTTAACTTGACTGATACATTTGAAAGTCAAGATCATAAAGAACATTTCATGGCATTCATTTGATTCCCAAATCAAGACACAGGTATAAGTTGCTTTACATCATTAAGTAAGGGATAATGTATGGGAAATAGAATTCTGACAGGGTAAGACAAGACCACAATACAAAGTGGAGGGGTCTTGTCCACCCTGAAGGGGTCATCGCATTTATTACCCGGATATTACCTTTAGAAACAAACACTTTGGTAAAAAAAATTGGATTAAGAGATTATTTTATTGATTTAAATGATTTATGTACACAGTTTGTAAAAAAAACAGTCCCAGTGATTCAGCAGTTAGCGTTCCAAACTGTCCTCATTCAGCTCTCCTGCTGATTTAGCATGCTAATGGTTTTACCTCACCTTACGGTCTATGGTGTCAACCAGCAGAAGCAAAATGTGTCTGAACTCTTTTCCTGGGATTGATTCGACATGACATTTGCCTCTGGTGTTGCTCATATTGGTGAAAGTCAATAACCGTTGTTAAGGGGTTGTCAAGGGGTTTTGACCAATCAGAATCAAGCATCTTACACAGCTGGAAGATCAGTAAGAAAGCCGGGTGTAATAAAATCTGTTTGAAACGATTGATTTTCTTAATTCACTTTAAAATTCCCAACATCTTGCATTTTTAAATGGTTGATTAAGAAACTGAAACATTTCAAAGCCCTTCTTCATAGTAACTTTGTCTGCCTTCCTGTCAGATGAGGCTCTGAGCAGCACTCTGCAGCCTTGTTTAAACTCATTATCACCAAAAATGAATTGTGAGTTTCCTGTTAGAGGTTTAAAATAAAGAAGGATGAGATCTTTTAGTCAGAAAATGCTGGTTCCTCATGTAGAGGACAAGATCAGCTTTGTCCACAGGGTTCATCAAAACCAACCTCACAGGAGCTTTAAAGAAAAAACTGCCATCAAACCAACACCAAACAACTTGAGCGCTGCCTTCAATCTGTTTCAAGCCCTTGATTACAGTTTATCAAGCTCTGATCCCTGATCAACAACCAGCAGATAAACTCTTAAATTAAAGACTCCCGGGCACAGCTGCTTCCTGGGAAACATCTGACGCTCTTTAAGTTCCCATCAAGGTACACGTGTCCCATGTTGAAGCCACAGTGGGTAAAAGTTGTGTTATGACTGGTCAGAGAAGATCCAGCTTTATTCCAGTGACTGATCTCAGCTGGTCTGTCATACAGTAACACACAGACCTGGTTCAAAGTCTGCTGAGTCCAGATCCAACTGTCTCTGGAGGTCAGGTCTGCAGAGGACCTGTACTGTACTCCAGTCTTATCTGGATTGCAGAGCTCTGTTTTCTGTCTTTCTCAGGTGAAGAGAGACTGCCCGAACCTGCAAGTCCAGATCATACGTCTCCTCTCTGGTCAGCGCTCTAGCAAACCTGGAGGCAGATTTTCCATCTTCATGGAGAAGCGTTCAGAGCTCAGCGAGCCTCAGGTGTGTGTTAGGAGTAGATGGACCAATAGATGATGTTGAAGAGGATGTAAGATCCAGGAAATAAGAAGCGGGAGTATTTGTCTATGACGTGCGTGTCCATCCAGACGTTGCTGTAGGCGCTGGTACCGACGTGGCCGGTGATCTGATCGTTCTCCATGGCCAGCTCTACCAGCATCCTCTCCCGTTTCACCCCGTTCTCCCCCGGCAGGCTGTAGTGTCCTGTTGTGTTAGCGTCCACCTCACTGTAGCTGGCAGACATCATGTCAGGATGAGCCAAACCACAGGTACACGGCAGCTGCAGGGAGACAACAAGAGCTTCATGGCTTTTCAAAAGATTTTCAGTTTGAATTAACACAGCTTAAGTTTCTCAGAACAATTGCACTTTTTGTTTCATTAAAATTAAGAGTTGTAATTCCAGATCTACGTATGTATACTGACATTCTTGCGTGCTGGATGGTAACGCAAAATAGAATCCTGACAGGGTGAGACAAGACCGCAATGCAGAGTGGCTACATACTGATATAAAAATGATATACTATATGTAAAGATTTTTTGAAAAGACCCTCTGATTCCACCGTTGGTAGTGCTACCATGGCTTTAAATTCAAATCGTTTAAGCCAGGGGTGTTCAAACTTTTTTCAAAGAGGGCCACATTGGATGTTGTCAGAATACCTCAGGGCCAGTGGCTCCTACTGAGACTTAGGAATCCTAAAGGTTATATATGAAATCTCTATTTGATAACAATTATATTAAACATTCTCTCAATAAATCAGTAACTAGGTAGTCCTCAGGTCTCTTCGAGCCACGTAAACTTTATCTTCTTTTGGAGGAAAATGTTTTTCAGGTCGGGCAATGTGGGAAAAATATTGTCTCATTATTTTTCTGTCAGGATCACAATCTGGATTTCATCACACTTCTTTTTGATGTTGTTTTTTAAACATTTCTGACCAGCAGACAACATTTTCAGAACTAAATAATTATTTTCCTGCATTCTTACCATTTTTTCTGCACCAAATTTTGCCTTTTCTGCACAATTTCATAATTTTGATCTTGTCTTGTGTCCTCTTTTGTGTCTTCTGAACTTTAAGTGTTCATCAAGAACATTTTCACATCATGATAAAAACATTAGTTTGAAAACCTGTCAGCTTTAAGAGTTCTTGTGTTTCTTTTTTAATGCCGTCTTGCAGAATTCCCAGAGCTTTGGCTTTTATACAAGTAGTCCATATGAAGCTTTTTGAGACGTTTCTGGATTGACTTTAGTTTTGTTTGTGCGCTTGAAAGAAACTGCAAATGTACAGATGATTCAGAAGGTGATTAATTTCTGTGCTCTAAATAACATGTTTTAAGATGGAAGCTTGGGGCCATAAATAAATAGACCTTGGGCCGCGATTGGCCCCCGGGCCGTACTTTGGACACCCCTGGTTTGAGCCTCAGTGACAACGAGCAGAAGTAAAATGTTCACAGATATTTTCAGCAGACTGATTTGATGTGACGTGTGTGAGCTGCTCTTCTCTTGGTGCCTTCAAATGGGGTCGTGTTTACCGTTTTCTCCACATGAACACCCCTCCTCTTCATTGTTAGTCGTATTTCTCTGAAAGCATTGAGTTCATGAGTTGTGACGTGTCTAATGACGTTTCAGGGTGGAGCCCATGGAATCCAGTTTCACATAAATACATTTATAATACATAACTGATAGTATCTGTAGTTAGAGGAGCTAAGTAAACGTTGGTGAGAGCACAGCTTGTGCAACAGACTTTGGTTAACGTACGGGACCAAAAGGAGCAAAATCAAGGGTTTATCTAGATCGTTAACTTTGTCGTCTTGTCTTTTGTTTCTCCGTGCCGAGTTTCAGCTCAAATAAAAAATCCTAATTTTAGCATTTCCACAAAGAAAGAACAAAGATTGATCCAGGCCAATTGTGCACACGACTTCACAACACGACTTCACAAGTCCCATTTGAAGGCAGCGTGTGTTATTGCTCGTTATGCAGAATTAATCCCAGTTGTTAAGGGGTTTCGACCAATCAGAATCAGGCATTTAACACAGCCGAGTGATGAGTAAGAAAGCAAGGTCTCAATGTGTGTTGTTGTATTATAGATATTTGCTAATAAATGCTGCAAAGTGCTCTGCTCATGGTGGATTAAGATGAGATCAGACTGAGTCCTGACAGTAAGATGGGACTGGATCTTATCCTGTCTTGATAATAACAATAATAATACATTTTATTTAAAGGCGCCTTTCTCTGCACTCAAGGACACCGCACAGATATATATATATACGTACACGAATTCACATTAAAGGAAAACAAAATCAAAGTCAAAATGAAAACAAGGTAAACTAACAAAGCGGTAAGAAAAAATAGAAACAATAACAGAATGACAATGCAATTGGAGTCAGACGGAGTAGGCGGTTTTGAACAGATATGTTTTGAGTTGTGATTTGAAATGGGGGAAAGAATCTGTGTTTCTGAGTTGAGGTGGCAATGAGTTCCAGAGACGGGGAGCAGAGCGGCTGAATGCTCGGCTCCCCATAGTGGTGAGACGGGCGGAGCGGACAGACAGGTGTATGGAGGAAGAGGATCTGAGGGAGCGGGAGGGAGTGGGAACATGGAGGAGGTCGGACAGATATGGGGGGGGGGGCGAGGTTGTGGATGGTCTTGAATGTTAACAGGAGGACTTTGAACTGAATGCGGAACTGAACAGGGAGCCAGTGGAGCTGTTGGAGGACAGGAGTGATGTGGTGGATGGAGAGTGTTCGGGTAATGATACGGGCAGCTGAATTCTGGACCAGTTGGAGTTTATGGAGGGATTTGTGAGGGAGGCCGAAGAGGAGAGAGTTGCAGTAGTCCAGATGGGAAGTGACAAGGCTGTGGACAAGGATGGCGGCAGCGTGGGGGGTGAGGGAGGGGTGGAGACGATTGATGTTACGAAGGTGGAAGTAAGCAGTCCGGGTGATGTTATTGATGTGTGATAGAAAGGATAATGTGCTGTCAAGGATCACACCCAGACTCTTAACCTGGGGGAGGGTGAGACGGAGGAGTTATCAATGGTGAGGGAGAAGCTGTTGGATTTGGATAGAGTGGATTTGGTGCCAATGAGGAGAACCTCGGTTTTATTACTGTTTAATGTAAGGAAATTTAGGGTGAACCAGGTTTTTATTTCAGAGATGCAATCAGTGAGGGAGGTGGGCGGGAGAGTGGACGAGGGGTTAGTGGTGAGGTAGAGCTGGGTGTCATCTGCGTAACAGTGGGAGTGGATTTGATGTTGGGTCTCTGTTAATAATAGAACATAGAGTCTGGTCTAGACCTGCTCTGTTTGGGAAGAGTCTTCAGATAACGTTTGTTGTGATTTAGTGCTATATGAATAAAGATTGATTGATATTTCAGTGAAATAAGTTGAGCGTGTTGTACGATGCTGTTGCAGGACTGACCCTCTCTCTGTGTTTCCGCTCCTTGCGCTCCTGCAGAGTGGACAGGTAGTTGACGGCAGCGTACTCAATCACAGAGAGAAAGACAAAGACGAAGCTGACCCAGAGGTAAATGTCCACAGCTTTGATGTAGGACACCCGCGGCATGGAGGCGTTTACTCCAGTGATGATGGTGGACATGGTGAGCACCGTGGTTATACCTGAAACGGGTCCAGAGTGAATGAACGTGTTTACATACAGAGGAATAAAGCTGATTTTTAAAATGAAGACATTAAATGATTGTTGGACCAATCATGGAGAAGGTGGACTATAATCCACTGGCTCATATTGTTTCAGGCTTTTTGGCTTAAATGACCCCATCCCTGCCATTTGAACAAGTTTGTGTGATTCAGCAGTTTAGAGCTAGCATCATGCTCACAGTATAGTCTCATATTGTAACATACTGAAGCACTAACACATGAGGTATAGGCTTTCTAACTTGTCTTTATTTTTTAAGGCACAAGAACGATGACTCCTTGAACGTAGACAAATTCACTCCAAACTGTCAAAAACATTTGTTAAACTTAAATGTGCCGACCTGTTTGCTGTGCTCAAGTCAAACCCTTGACTCAGAGAAGAAAAACTCCCCAAACTTGTAATTAACGCATCATTAAGCTAAAAAACAAGTCTGGCCCTCTCACCCAGCGGCACTCGAGCAGGTACGGCCCTGCGGTCGATCCAGAAGGAAACCCAGGACAGCATGACCATCAGCGTGGCAGGGAAGTACGTCTGCAGCAGGAAGAAGAAGATGTGACGCCGCAGAGTGAAGGTGATGTACAGACGGTTGTACCAGCCTGGAGGAAAGACGTGAAGTTAGAAACTGAGAGTCAACTGCAGGCCTGAAGGAACAGACAGGTGTGTGCTTACCTGTGCTGCTATAGAAGGCCAGCTTGGTGGTGGTGTGGAACTCCTGGATGAGGAACTGGGAGAGAGAAATCCTCTCGTCTATGTTTAGAGACCTGTTTCCTTTCTTCCAGTACAGCATCAGGTCGTCGTCTGTGTATGCGTCTGGAGTAAAAAAGGAGCATCATCTAAGAATCACCTAAACAAATCCACACAGCCTCGTTCATACATTCACACCTGGCACAGAAAAAGTGTCTGCAGATGTTACTTACAGCTCTCTATCTCCAGAGAACATGTCTGCGTATCCAGAGGAAAGCGGCTCAGGTCCATGCTGCACATTGATGTGACCGTCACCCTGAGAAAAGGACAATCAGCTGTGATACTGTGCTGACAAAAAGAGAGACATTAACTACAGAGGAGTTTTGAGGTTGGTCATCAGCATGAAAAAAGTCGAAGATTGTTATTAAATCTTTTGGATTACTTTGGTGTGAAGGCTGCAGTGTGATCCATCATTCATGTAAATGTGTCTAACTTTTTGTGTTTGCCTCGATCAGGCTCAAACTGTTGGTTGAAATGTCTGATAACAACAGCAGAAAGGATCCTTACAGAAAGTCCTTTTTGTTAAAGATGAAGATGATTATACTCTTTTCAAATCAGAAACCACCTTCATATAGCTCCCTCCAAAGAAACCAGCATCCATGCATAACCACTGCAGTTTTTCCCACACAAAGACGATACTTGGGTGGGAAGTGCATATACAGCCACTCGTGCCCACCATTGTTACATTTCTGTTGATCTTTATTTGTATATAATTAGGGCCCGAGCACCTACAAGGTTGGCGAAGGCCCTCTTGTTACCATTAATGTCCAATAACAACACAGTCTCTTGTTGTGTTCTACTCCTGGGCTCTTATGGATCCCCGTATCATCAGTATGTCTTTGACCATCTGGCTTTGAGCTGTGTGCTGTCAGACTTTAATTCACCAGACCAAAGGACAGTTTTCCACTTCCACTACAGAGTCATGTCTGTTTTTAATGCAATGACTTCCACTACAGAGTCATGTCTGTTTTTAATGCAGTGACTTCCACTACAGAGTCATGTCTGTTTTTAATGCAGTGACTTCCACTACAGAGTCATGTCTGTTTTTAATGCAGTGACTTCCACTACAGAGTCATGTCTGTTTTTAATGCAGTGACTTCCACTACAGAGTCATGAGTGTTTTTAATGCAGTGACTTCCACTACAGAGTCATGTGTGTTTTTAATGCAGTGACTTCCACTACAGAGTCATGTCTGTTTTTAATGCAGTGACTTCCACTACAGAGTCATGTCTGTTTTTAATGCAGTGACTTCCACTACAGAGTCAAGTGTGTTTTTAACGCAGTGACTTCCACTACAGAGTCATGTCTGTTTATAATGCAGGGATCTCCACTACAGAGTCATGTCTTTTTATAATGCAGGGATCTCCACTACAGAGTCATGTCTGTTTGTAATGCAGTGACTTCCACTACAGAGTCATGTCTGTTTATAATTCAGGGATCTCCACTACAGAGTCATGTCTGTTTTTAATGCAGGGATCTCCACTACAGAGTCATGTCTGTTTTTAATACAGTGACTTCCACTACAGAGTCATGTCTGTTTTTAATACAGTGACTTCCACTACAGAGTCATGTCTGTTTTTAACACAGTGCTGTTTGAGGGCCTGAAGATCAGGTCCATCCAGTCTTGGTTTTGGTCCTTGTCCCTTTTATACAGAGGTGTCTCCAGATTGAATCTTTATAATTGATATTACGTACTGTAGACAATGAAATCCACTCATTCTTTGTCATGTTACTCTGAGGAGCATTATTCTGAAACTGTTGAACTATTTGCTCACACAGTCTCTCACAGAGTGGTGAATCTCTTCCCATCTTTCCTTCTGAGAGACTCTGCCTCTCTGGAGTGTCTTTTTTATACCCAGTCATGTGACTAACCTGTTGATCATTGACCTCATTAGTTTGGAGATTTTAATCCATCTGTTTTTTAGCATCACACAACTTTTTCACTTTCCTCTTGTCTCCATGTTTTAAAATAATTGCTTGAGTCAAATTTAAACAACCATTTTTTTCTGTCTACATCTGATATGGTTACTTTGCACTATTTTCAATTAAATATAGGGACTAATTGATTTTCAGAACATCACATCCTGTTCTTATCAACATTTTAAATAACATCCAAACTCTTTTGGAATGGGGGTTAGTATCAACATATCCTATCAATACATTTCCTCTACAGTTACAAAAGAAAAATAAATTATTAGGACCACATCCAGTTTTTGTTTGTAAACATGTTTATTTCTGCTGTAAAGTTGGACCTTTGAACATGGGGCTCCTTTGGGGATTGACTCAGTTTTGGAGCCTCCAATGGACATTTGGGGAATTGCAGTTTTTTGCATTTACACGTTAATCAGGAGGTCAGTGCTTGGAAGATATACACAACAAATGACGTCCTTTGACCTTTCATTACAGGCTCACAGTGCATGTGTAACCCTTTGCACACTGACAGGCGGATAGCGTGTCGGTGGGAGGCTTCAGCAGAGATTTGGTTTCCAGCACTGAGATGATAAATGAAAAAACATAATCCCACTGACAGGACAAGAGGACCACACGGTCAGCAGGCCTGGTCTGTCATCCTCCCTCGCCAATCTGCCTTAGTCAAGGAAATCTCCAACAAGCACCAACAGCCAGATTAACCCTGGCCATGTGATGAGGATGAATGATTATATCTAAAAACTACAATTACACACTAACCCCTCTTACACAGCATAGTACCACCAGGAGGCAAAGACCAAACCTCAACACCAAGATTAAGTGCAGTCCCAACAGACTTTGAGTTTGACTGTATTTCTAAGATCTGGATTAATCTGAAAGTCTTTTAGTCCCTTCACTGTCCTCAGCACTAGACTCTATATTTCAGATCAGTGAGCGTTGGTGGGTTGGGGTTCGTAGATGCTGACATCACCGTTGAACTCTGTTTGTTTCCGTCCGTGGTGATGGCAGCTCTGTGTTCCAGCGGTCTGAACGGGAGGCAGATGGCCAGCTGTTAATCTCTGCCAGGCTCTGAACCATGGATTACAAAATCAACTATCTTGGCCCTGAGTCTCCTATCGCTCACCAAAATTACAAGGTCCTGCTCGGGTGAGTATTAGCGCTCGTAATTGGCAGAACTTTATCCCCTTAAATACACATCTTGTACAGCAGCAGCTGGAGCCACTTTGTCTTGGTGGGCCAGCCGGAGGTAATTACATCCCTGAACACCCACTAACACCCTAACCTGCCCCACTGACTAAGCAGCATGTGTACCTCATAGATCTTCTGCTGACGAAAACTAACGCTGTGCTGATGAAGCTGTTCCAGAGACATAAGGTAAAATATACAGGTCTTTAGTTATGAAGTCAGGACTTATTTACATGGTTCATGAAATAAGGACAATCCAGATCCAATCCTTTCACTGCTTTCAAGAGATTCATATTGTCCTTAAATGTGAGGAATCCAAATATGACATGAATGTAACCGATCCACGTTGAAGAACTCCAAACTCTAAGAAGTTGGGACGCTGTTAGGTCTGGTTTAACCTCCGTGATCAATCAATCAATCAATCTTTATTTATAAAGCGCCAATGTTATCTGAAGACACTTCCCAAACAGAGCAGGTCTATGTTCTATTATTAACAAAGACCCAACATTAAGACAGGATAAGATCCAGTCCCATCTTACAGACAGGACTCAGTCTGATCTCATCTTAATCCACCATGAGCAGAGCACTTTGCAGCATTTAGCAAGTTACAGTGGCAAGGACAAACTTCCTTTAACAGGCAGAAACCTCCAGCAGGACCAGACTCATGTTAGACACACATCTACTGCGACCAAGTTGGAATAGGAAAAGACAGATAGAGGAGAATAAGAGAGAGAGAGAGAGAGAGAGAGAGAGAGAGAGAGAGAGAGAGAGAGAGAGAGAGAGAGAGAGAGAGAGAGAGAGAGAGAGAGAGAGAGAGAGAGAGATGATAGTGATGAGATCATTCAGAAAATCTCGAGATCAATCTTTTGTTCTCTTTTCTGTGGGTGGCCTCTTGTCTCGTGAGACCAGCATTTGCACAGCAAGATCAGGCCACCTGAGAGGCTGGTACTTCTGCTCTGCTGAAGTCAACATTTAAAGCACAAAACTTAAAGACAGAGAAGAGCTGGACACATGCAAGATGTTCAACACGAGCTGTGCGAACCTGGCGAATGCCGAACTAAATTGAGATGGTCTGGTCAGCGGAGGATTCTGTTTAAGTCACCAACTGTCCTTCCTGTAAGTCGGCATCACATAGCACCGACCCTGTCGCCTAGCAGTGGGTAGGTAGCTGGCTAATGTGGCCAACGACCTGGCACTGCTAGCATCATGTAAAACATACAACAATCCCAACATTTCAAAGATAATTCCAAGTTTCAATGCCTACTGGTGATTTACTTTAAGTTACCATCCCGCTCTCTGCATGCACAAAAAGTAACCCAGGCTGTCACAACTTGAATATGCCAGGATATAAGTCCGTTCAACGTTGTTGATAATGCCTCCAAAGCCTCATTAATGTACTTGAACCATGCTACATGTTACCAACATGCACAACACTTGAGTGCAGTAGCCATCCCAAAACTGAATGCAGAGGTGAAACACTAAAAAACCCAAGGTTTGTTCTCAAAGAACATTTGAAATGATCCCAGCCATGAGACTCACCTGAGGCTGTAGAGGACTTTGCCGTCAGGATAGACCCGCAGCATGACGTTGTCTGTAGTAGTGTCATGGGTGAAGGACTTCTTCGAGTGGACAAAAAACATGTCAGGTACCCAGATTTTCTTCACCAGGCGGCCATCAAAGGTCATGCTCTGGTTCCTGTTGCTCCTGAAGGACAGGCGCTCGTCTTTCCAGTAGTGCCTCAGGTACAGGGTCATAGTAAAGTCCTTTGAAAATGAATATACACATGTCTGTTTTAGAACTGGAAACACACGAGTAGGACAAACTGTTTGATGCAGACTTACCATGTCCACTTCTGAGATGGCATCTAAACTTTCCACCTGGACATCCACACCGACTGAAACTGCAGGTCCTGGAAAAGAAGAAGGATAAGGACAATCAGGATCAGAAATCAGAATTACTTCATTTATTCCGGGGAGGGAAATTTGGTCATTACATTTGATCTTCACACAATAAATTATACAAATACAATAATAAGCAATGTCAAAAATAAATACATGGTTGAAGTCCCTGGAGGTCACTCCGGTGGTCTGTCTGGAGTCTGGCTATTGCAGCGTTGAGAAGATTCATAATTATAAGTCATCGTAATAAGATTAATTCAAGAGTAGCTTGTTGGGTTTGTTTAGAGGCTGTGACTTCATTTATTGTCAATCCTTTTCCTGCAACAATGAAATCATCTCTCTCAGAGCGGTGTCTCTAACAAATAGCACTGAGCCTGCAGAGTGAGGCTAATATATCACAGAGCAGACTGATCTTTTCTTTCTTTCCCTTTTATCACAGATTATAATGAAGGAAGCAACAACTTTAAGTTAATGTCTTGAACACATCTCAGAATAAATATGTATTTATTTATAAGTCAGTGTCAACAACTTTCTTATTTAAGTAAAGATCGCCTATGAGTATATCCTTTGAAGGTTGCATGTCAAGACACATAGAGCATATTCATGTTCTTCTGACGGCCCGCATCAGTGTGGGTGAATTACTTAAAGTAAAGTCAATATAAAGATGCGAATGACGCTAACTGTGCGATTGGATCAAGTTATATATACTGTAAATTCAATTAGCGTCAACTATCTGACAAATGTTGGCCATTTCATCTGTCCCTGATCCATCCATCCATCCATCCATCCATCCATCCATCCATCCATCCATCCATCCATCCATCCATCCATCCATCCATCCATCATCTTGACCACTTATCCCGTTGGGGGTCGAGGGGGGCTGGAGCCAATCCAAGATGACTTCTGGCGGAAGACAGGGTACACCTGGTGGTCGCCAAGCTACCACAGGACACTGTTCCTGATTATTTTTTATTTTTATTTATTGAGTATTATTATTAGGCTCTTACACCCTTATTAGAGACATTCACACAAGCACAACCTTTTCTTTAGAGCTGACGTCTTTTGTACTGGTAATGTCTATTTTTACTTCACGTTAACTAGCCAACAACACGAGTACTTTAAGGGAGTCTTATCTTCCACGTCTGGGATCCTCAACCCATTAGCTTTACTCTGGATAGCCACTAACTCTGTGTTTTAGATTCAGATTTTTTGGCCAACACAACATCTTGATGATTCCCTTACTCTAACAGGGAAGTTATTTTTACCTGAAAATTAATCATTCCTATCTTTAACCTTAACCAAGTTAACAAACAGTCCTTTAAAGGTGACATATCATGCAAAATGGACTTTTTAATGGTTCTCTACCTGAAATATGTGTCCCTGGCATGTCTACAAACCCCCCGAGAATGAAAAAAATCCATTCTGCCCCTGTTTTGATTTCTCCACCTTTCTGTAAATGTGTGTGAAACGAGCCGTTTCAGTTTTCAGTGTTTTTGTTACATCACAACAATATCCGGTCTGTCACAGAGTCAGAGCTCGGAGCTTGTTCAACCCATAGACTGTATAAAATACAACTCAACTCCTCCTCCGTTTTTCATTCCCTGCACACATGTGTGCTAACAAGGAGCTTAGGAGGGAGGCATTCTAGTTGTAGGCTGTCTTAATAAACACAAAGGTCGGTTTTACTCCCCACGTCTGCAGATTTGAAGATCTAGTGGATGATTTTTATTTTTCATGGAAAAGTGCTAGCGCTAGTCAGCATTGCCACATAGCTACATGTTTGTAGCTGTGTACCAAGACACACGTCGACATACTGACAAATAAAACAACAAGAAACACTAAATCTGTGACCAATCCTTCAGAAAGGCGCCTCTCCGTCAGGATCAGATTCTGGATCAAATTCAGAGGGTTGAAGTAACGCGGGTCTGTGAGCAGTCGTGTATATTCAGCCAACATGTAAACATTAGATCAACATGCTGGAGAGCCGAGGCCACATCCACTTCCTGAGGGGGCGTGGTCAGAGACAAAACAGAGTGTTCTGAGCAGGGCTGAAGAAGTGGGTTTTTCAGGCATGCCAAAATCTGATTTCAAAGTGTTTTTTGAGCAATAAACTTTAAAGACATGTTTTGGGGACTTCTTAGACCAATGTATCTTGATGAAAAAGAGCGTAATATGTCACCTTTAACTCTTAGATGAAAAATTTCTGTTTCTCTCTGCTGGTTGATTTATTTTCTCCCAGACCGCCTGTTTCCTGCGACTCTCTGCTGGGTGTAAAGCATGCTCAGGCTTCTTCTCAGCAGATAGAAAAAGCTCTCCAAAGTCTGCAGCTTTTCAAGACTTTTATGTGAGATTGCGTCCTTAAGGGTGAACAAGTGTGAACGTTTACAAAGTACACAGATAAAGGCTTTGTGGCAGATTTAGATGGAAGTTATTGAAACCTAAAGCTACAGACTGCTCGCTCATAATTAATTACTGCAGCGTGGATCAGACTTAATCCCACTCTGTTATGTCATCTCTCCCACCGCCCACGTTCAGGGGAGTGTATACATTCGGATGAAGAGGCTAGATGAGGTGAAATCCAAAGGAACAGATGTGGCGGATGATTCGTCTGGACGTTGAATTAAAGCTGAAGTATCTCTGAGCGGAGATCACAGTCTACCAGCCCTGCAGCGGAAAGAAGAAGCTCCTCACCTCCGAATCCCGGTCTCATGGTGAAATCGTGGTCGTCTATCCTCAGCAGCTGCTCAGACTTTGCCCCCCAGGTTTTGGTGATGTCTGGACTCCTCTTCAACATGTGGCTGAGAGACAGTTTGGGGGAAAAGACCATCTGAAAGTTTATTTTTCAACAATATCATCAAGCTAAGATGAACAAAACTTAACATAATAGCAATTTAAGTTGAAATTTTGTCTGTACCCGGCATTAAATTCCCAATTTGTACCAAGATTTGTATTTTTTAGAGGGAGAAAATTATTAGTTAGATGTAGTTTTTGTTCATTTAAAGGTGCTTTAACACAGCTGTGCCCTGGATCAGATGAAAGTTTACATTTCGTATAATACGCTTTTGAAAAAATGTGATATGATACATTATGTACCTTACAATGCAATAATCTACATTATTATCCAGCTTTTTTACTGATATCCCGGTTGTGTAACAAGCTTGATTCTGATTGGTCAAAACCCCTTGACGATGGTTATTAACTTTCACTAACAAGAGCAACACCAGAGACAAACTGATCACACGTCATGTTAAATCAATCCACAGAAAAGAGTTCAGACACATTTAGCTTCTGCTTGTTGACACCATAGACCGTAAGATGAGGTAAAACTGTTAGCCTACCGTTAGCATCAAAACAATGTTACATTAGTTTCTGTTAGCATGCTAAATCAGCAGGCTACGGACATTTTCATATTGAATCCTTTCCATCAATATGATGAAGGAGTGGAGCAGGTGAGAGAAACTTTAGTTTAGCGATCTCTACAAAGAAAGTTAAACCATGAGTGGTGGTGATGATAGCAGCAGGGTTCAAAGTTGTGACATTAGTTTCTTTTTAAAGGTGTGTGAACTGCAGAGCTCAGAGAAGAAGGAGAGCTGAATGAGGACAGTTTCATGTGAAAACGACAACATGTTTGTATTGGGTTATTAGCCAGCTAATAAGCTACCAACTTCAGGGATTCAGGATTCTCTTTCCCATAACTACCTTTTAACCACACATTGTCCCTTACATAGTATATGGTACGATACAGTATGATATGATACGATGCAATACCATACACTAAAATATGATATAGTATAGAAAATCAGTTTCTTTTTCAGGATCATTCCGCTATTTAAGTCAGAGTAAAGCCTCTGTTGAACTTTGTATTTACAGTGAAACTGAGACTCACCAGAAACAGATGAACCAGCGTTACTCTAGGCGATGTTATGAACCAGGTAAGTATTTACTTTGTAGATAAATCTGGGGGGACGTATTTTGCTTCTCTTGTATCTGAACACATGATAATCTTCTAAGTTGCTAACTGAACGATAAACAATCCAGCGCACAGGAGAAGAAGCCTTCGCAGGAAGTTGTTTATCCCCAACAGTTCGATGGGAGCACTCTCGGCCCTCTCGCAGCAATTGTTCACTCCTCTGTAAATAGTCTTGGAGTTCATTTTGACAGTGCCTTCAAATTTGGGAAGCAAATCTCTTCTGTGGTTCAGTCCAGCTTCTTCCAGCTGAGACTCATAGCGAAGGTGAAGGCATATCTCCCTCCTAAGGATCTAGAGAGAGTTGTACATGCCGGCTAGGCTTGATTATTGTAATTCTTTGTATGTGGGCTTAGACATGGCGTCTATTCAGCGCCTGCAGCTTGTACAAAATGCGGCAGCTCGCCTCCTGACTGGCAGGAAAAAGAGGGAGCACATCACACCTGTGCTGCGTGCTCTCCACTGGCTCCCAGTCCGTCACAGGATTGATTTTAAAGTTGCACTTTTAACATACAAGGCCCTAAATGGATTGGCTCCATCCTACTTGGCTGATCTTCTCCATGCTCACAACCCAACCCGAGCACTGAGGTCAACAAACCAGCTGCTCCTGAATGTGCCTAAAAGTCGCCTTAAAACCCGGGGAGACCGAGCCTTTGCAGCAGCAACCCCCAAGCTCTGGAATGGCTTGCCACTCCAATTAAGATCGGCCCCAACTGTTGAATGTTTTAAATCTTTGTTTAAGACCCATCTCTTCTCTTTGGCCTTCTCCTCGTGAAGAGGACATTAATATCCTGTTATGTTGTTGTTTATTGTTGTCTTCATGTAATTTTTACTTTTTACCTTGTAAAGCACCTTGGCCAACACTGGTTGTTTTTAAATGTGCTATATAAATAAAGTTGACTTGATTTGACTTGACTTTATCGCTAACCGCACCAGAATTACTGAGAAGGTGGCCATCGTCACCCGAGGCTGTATTCAGACAATGATGGACAATGATGCTGATGCTGAGCACTGTTCTTTTATTCAGATAGGCACTAGGTGTTTACTTTCCCATGCCCTCGTGATTGCTCATTCAGATCTGCAGTTCTAAAGGGCGATAACTGATTTAAGACCTGAGAAAATGTGTCCTTTGTTTATAGTCGTCTGCGCTCTTATGCAGATAGATAATTATGGAAGGATAAATTGTTGATAGTTCATGGGATAAGCAGCTGCTCCCATGTGTTCTGGCTCTTTTGCCCCCCATCCAAACAAACCCGCTGAAACATGATTGTTCAGTGTTTCTCAGACTGTGGACAGAAAACAGATTAGATGTGAGGAAACAGAGAAACTCTTCTGTGTCAGTACTTATATTTTATCAGCTCAATCCTGCATGAATATTCTCCTCAACAACATCCACAGTAAAACACACTTTTTACACATCCACTGTAGAGCTCAGAGCCAGCTGTGTGTCATGACCTCAGGAGGAGCTGTTTTATTTGATGTCCTGAGTTAAAAGCATCCTGTCTGCTAACAGAAATCATTTAATGCTCTAAACCACTTAGATGACGCAATGAACTTTCCAAAAGCCTCTCTTATTGATCATGTCACTCTGTTAAACAATAGTGTTAGCTGTGAAGTGATGCTAACATTAGTTGTTTCCTGACTGTATCAGTGCTCAGATACGTATTTTAACTTTAAATATAATGCAGTTATCCTTTCATCCGCTCCCTGCATGTGAGGATTGATTCTAAGATTTTAGGACCAGGTGTTTCTGGCTATCCCAAGGTCAAACATCAGGCTTTCAGTTCAGCATGAGAGTTTCCCTTTGTTCATCCTTTTTCTTTTCATATATTTCATATATTCCTTTCACCTGTTTCTCTTAGAATTGATTTCTAAGTCCTTTAACTTGTTTTTAACGCTCTTAACAGCCTTGTTTCTCCATAAACAAGGCTCTCAAGTCTCACGCATTGGGCCTGAGACACGCATTTCAACCTGTTCACACACTCACACACTTTGTATTTCTCACGCAGAGTAATTACTTGGACAATGTCCACCAAGTTGTGCTGCTTTTCTTTAAACTGTGGAACAGATAGGAATCCAGTGGGTTTCCCGTAGAGTCAAAAAGAAAGAATGAAATATAGCTACCCAACAGCCAATCAAAAAATAGCATCATTGTATCCGGGTAAAACAACGTTATGTTCTAAAGAAAAGGATGCACATGCTCAATGCAGACTGACCGCAGATCAGAAGACGTGCTGTCTGTCTGCGGATGCATAAATAATGTGAGTTTAAAAAACCTACTTTATGGGGCCGCCGTTGGCCAAGCAGTTTAAGCGCCACATGTACAGAAGCTGTAGTCATGTGCTAACGACCTTGACTATTTGACTCTATACTCCCCACATTTCCTGTCTCTCTCCTGTTGTCCTATCTAATAAAGGCCAAAATACCACAAAAATATATATTTTTATATACTGTCTATAAATCCAAGTTATCTTATTATTCTCATTATTCAACATTGTTTATTTAGATGTGTAATATTTCCATCTTCTTCATTATTTGAACATAAATAAAAGCTTCTGATGTTGACTTGTTACCTGTGAGTTAATAAACTGTTCAAACAGATCTCTTGTTTAATTCTTCACAGCATAATTTGTTTTCTGAACCAGCAGCAACAACCAGCAACAGCTCTTTCAGTTTTTCTTAAATTGAAATGCTTCTAAAAGTTTCAGTAAAGCCTTGAATAAGAGATGAATTGAGTAAATTTGCTCCATCTTTACACGTTTTTTTCTTTACACGTTTTTTGAAGAGCCTGCTGCTATGTTCACCGGGTCTACTTCACCAACCACATTAAGAGGAATCTCTTCTTCAAGTCTACTAAAGATTGACATTTTTTGTTCATCACTTATTGAATCTGGGTTTGTTTGAACACAAGGAAAATATTTTTCAACCTTTAAGAGAGTTCTTATTCGTTTTTGCGAGCTGATATTTGAGTGCTGAATTGTATTTTCTTTAACTGTGCCTTTTATATTAACATTTAGCTTACATAAAAACAAGATTAAAAATCAGTCTGCTTTAGTTTCAGTAATGCAATGTTTGGTTTGAACTTTAAAATGTTTAAGCATAAATATAAACTAAGCACCTGATAATTTTTTGAATAAATGTTAAAAGAGAACTTTTCTGAGCAGTAATAAAAACCTCTACTTGTTCCAGCGTTTTACAATGAGAGCTTTCAGAATAAAAGTGCTGTCAGATCATATTGATTTCAGTTTTCTGTGTGCTTTGGTTGGACAGAACTCTGGTCCATGTGAGTTTTTTTTTAAATCTGACCTGATTTTGCTCCTGAGTTGTTAAAGAATGACATCAGTTTATCTTCTGTTCTGGAAATCTTAACCCTCACATTTCAAATGACTTCACTTCCACTGATGTGCTTTCTTTTCTTACAAACAAGTGTTATCCAATCCATAAAATATTGAATCCCTTTCGGAATTACATTAAAGAAAAAAGAATGTACCTGCCTGCAGTTCCTAGTGATTAGCTTCTGCCCTTTTAATTCAGAAATACTGTAACCTTACTCAGACCTCACAGGACTCCAGGCACTTAAAATGTTTTTTTCTTCTATATCCAATATTTTTTCTTTTACAGAGGTAGTTTATCTGAATGTAAATTGCATATTTCACATTGTTGCTGATTGATTCCAAGCTCCAAAATGTCCCTTTTTTGTGTATGCATTTATCTGTTTGTATTGTATCTGTCTATGAGAAAATTCTAAAAAAAATAGTTAAGAAAAAGGTTTTTTTTTTAGATCAGTGTCATGAATCTGACACAGAGCCTTATTTAAATGATCTAGAATGGACTCTCCAAAGTGTATGGTGCCAAGTGAAATAGAGCGTGTCAAATCACTAATTGCTAGCTAAATGGCGCACAGTCTGGGTGCTAAGTGGTGCAATAAGGTTCGATGAAACCCCTCAGATACTCAGAGGTGTGTTTTGGGTGTAACATGAATTAGAGTCTCTGCTTTCATTCCCTGTAAGAGCCAGGTGCGCCTGCAGGCTGGCATGTTGTCATTTACACAACGAATCTCAACCGTCTACTGAAATAACCTGGGCTCCAGACAACGTGTTTAACCCTTCTGTCACTACTAAATGCACTGTTGATGCATGGGTTGATATGATATACACTGAAATCACTCTGAACAGAAGAAATGATCAGGGACTTTTTAATTAACAGACGTGTGCACATTTAAGCACAAGACCCAGCAGCATCATTTCATTCAGTTCTGACAGTACTGAATCTTTGCTGCTGGATCCCATTTATTTATCGTCATTGTTTTGGCTCGGGGAATATTCTTATGACCTCCCTAACCCTGGAGGATAAGGATGGATTATATCCGGCTTAGTAAGATACACAGAAGCAGCTGCAAACAATAGTGTGATTAAATTGTTGACCATGTGCCTCTAAATCCAGTCGTGCTGCTTTAATCTCCTCCAGAAGATTCTGCTGTCTAGCCACAGTTATCGCTCTAATTACACCAAAAAACCAAACCATCATACCTGCTAGTCCTGTGGCTGGATCCCTCCAACTGAGCCATTTCTCTCTTTGACCTGGAAAGGAAGAACATATGATTTCATTTTACAACAGTGATATGAAGTGGTAGACAATGTTAGAGGGACGTTCATCCCTGAAATAATGTTTCCTTTCAGCTCCTGAGAAACAGTCCGCCTCTTGTCTCAGTGGGATCCTCCCTTAAAATCCTTACTTGCTCTCTATCTCACTCTTTTTAATCTGTGAAATAAAATCAGTTCCCTTAATGACGAGAGATCAAATCCAATGCTTCATTTGTAAGTCTGAGCTCTGGGACTTTTTACTTCTTCCTTAGAAAAAAGAGACCAAACAGGATCCGCTATACATAAAACTTCAGCATCTAGGGTGACAGACAGGCCGGCATCTTCATGAACGACACAACAATTAGCCTGTTAGCATGAAGGAGATTCATCTTGTGCTGTTTTTGATCGAGCTTTATTGCACTGCAGATGGATTCACTAAATAAAAACTTGGTAGGAAACAAGAGCGAGTAGCAAAGTGGATTTGAAACACCCAAAACGCTTAATTTAAAATAAGAAGATGTGTTTTAAAAGCCAGGACAGAGATCGACCGGTGTTTCAGTATAAAGAGCGACCCTGTTGAGTGACTTTCAGCCGGATGTTTCCCTCACAAACGTCTTTAGATGATCATTAAATTCTTATCTGATGAGGATATTTTATCCCTTTAATAAAAAATAAACTAGGATACATTCTCGTACTCAACAAATACTGACACGTTCAGCTAAAGGTCTCCAGTTTACAGGGTCACTCTTCAGACTGTAACACCATGAGCATTCACACTATCAGGCTCAGAGAAGACGAATGTTCAGGAGTTATTGAAACAAGAGAATCACAGTTGTGTGTGATGTTATTGTGGACGGCAGGTGAAATAACGGCGGGTTCTCTACAGATCAGAAACGTTTAGCATTGTAGGCCCCGCCCCTAAAGTTCCTGGACCTTTGGAAAGTACTACCCCCCAAGCAGTGGCTTTTCATGGGGAGATTCACTACCCCACAACAAAGTTAAGATCCTGGATTCTGCTGTTGAACCGCACAGAGTTCCTCAAAAGGTCCCTAGTTCCTGAAGAAAGTTCCTGCTGTTGAAAAGCACCCACAGATTTCTCTTCACCTCTGGACCAACAGGATCAGGAGCAGAGATAAGAACCTCGTCTGTAACATCTAACCTCAGTTAGACCTGATATATTAAAAACATGTCTCAGGTTTATAAATACTGGTATTTTCTTTTTCTAAATGAGGACTCATCATCATAGACAGCTGCTTTTAGAGTTCATAGCAGAGTTATTTTATTCATGAAGACTGAATACAAAGACAAAAGAAAAGACACAAATTGATCCTGACAACATTGAACACCAGAACAGTAAAAAAGAGAGTCAAAAGGATGGAGGGTGTTGGGAGGTATTATCTGCTAAGGTTGGACATGTTATGAGGAGAAAACAGAATAAAGAGTCAGACGTTGAGTTTTCTGTGAAATGACGTTGTGATTATTAGTCATTCTGTAACAGGCTCAAAAACGTTCACCCTCAGGACCAGAGAGAAATGAAGCTCAGGTACGAGTCGGTCCTGAACACCTTATGTAGGATGAAAGCCCGACAGGAGCACTTTAAATAAGCCTCAGGACACAAGATAATCTCTCTGCAGATGCCTATGGGAGATTAGATAACATATAATAAAACTGTATTGTATCATTACATAATAATAAGCATGCACTGAGAGAGTTTATTCAGTTCATAATGGCTGGGTGTCATGACTCTACCTATTTTGGGATTTTTACGTTGGAAGATAATAAGGAGTTTTCAATAATGAGAGCCACAGCTGACTTGACTGACAGGTGGGAACACTGTAGCTGTTAGTGAGGAGGATCAAAGCCCGCCTCTTTACCTCACACTAGCTCCACAGAAGTTAAGTTGAGTGCAGCATTTCCAATATAGCTCCTGCCGACGATTGTCTGCGAGCAGCTTGTTGGACAGGGGTCATCCCTATGTTCCCACAGCCCAATGTTCCCACACTTCTAAGATTTTTTTTCCCACAGAAAATTAGGCCTTACGTTCCCACATTTCCACTTACATTACTACTACTTCCATTGCTACTGGACAATAGGTTGGGTGTAATTGTCTACCGAATTGGGAGAAAGGGGGATAAAATCTGATACAAATTTATGAAAAATGAAATGTGGGAACATAGGGCCTAATTTTGAAAAAGATCTTAGAAATGTGGGAACATACGGCTGTGGGAACGTAGCACGCTCCCATTGGACACAACCCAAAGAGTTGTGTTTAAGTGCCGCCTCTGACAAGACGGATAGACGATCATGATCTAGAACTTTAGGGTGACCATCCCCCCTGGCTCCGCCTCTGTATTAAAGCCGTATCCACTGTGAAATAACCAAGCATGCCGGATATGGCCCTGGTGGTGATGCGTTCAGCAGCGTGTCTGCCCCCTGGTGGCTGGCTGCAGTATAGGTACAAAAATCCGTCTCCCCCATTCATTTGAATGAGGGAGTAGTCAAACTTTAAAAAATAAATACACGTTGTACGAATGTTTCTCACATCCATTTGCTGTGGTGATATGTAGTTAGTATTTGACTGTTTTGTGTTCAAGGCCTCTTTTTTCTGAAAAGTTACTTTTTCATTAGTTATTAGAGTTTAATAAACAGGGTTTTACTTCCGGGTTTCCTCTGATTCACAGCCGCCATAGAGGGAAACTTCAAAGGACACACAGCGTCTTGTGACTTTACACTGTAGGGCGGAGCTTGTTACAGTGGCTTCAGAACAGTACAACAGGAATAGGCGGAGCAACGCTGTCAATTTTTATTTACAGTCTACGGAAATAACGGACCTTCACAGTGGAGTATTGATCAATCAGAACTAAGTATTAAACACAGCCGTGTGTCACACAAACTGCTGTGAAACTGTGCCGGATGTCATGATCATGCCAATCTAACTGCTGCTTGCACTAAAGGAGTTTTCTTTCTTATTGTCATTAAGCAGTTGATTCCACTTCATAATTCAATTTTGACTATGGATACACTCATTGGCCTTCATTTATCAAACGTGCGTATGACCGAACGATCATTTGGCATTCATCAATCTGGGCGTGGGCATAGGATATCCTCTCAGTTCGGGTACAGAAGTTTTTATGTCAGCTTGTAATGCAGTGCAGCAAAGTAAATCTGTCTGAGAGGATAATCAGATCATATTGGTGCAGAGCATTTTCAAACAAATTGACAAACAGGTTCAGAGATTAATATTAGATAGATATTAGATAATTAAATTAGATATGACATCTTAAATGTATTTTACATTTACCTCTGTCTAAAGCTCCGACCAATTTTTTTAACCTGAATATAAAGAATTACTTTTATCAAGACATCTAAAAGTTACATTATCTCCGATGAATAAATAACATTTTAAAGAAGGATGTAAATTAAATGTTTAAACTTCAGCAAGAGTTCTGTTTTCTACACCCACGCTGTTGACTACTGCAGTGATTTTCTTCCAGACTTGGTTTTTCTGACTCCCTTTAATGCCTCTTCTCAGGCTGCCAAACAACACAGATTTCTTTCTCTGTACGTCTGTTGCTGTGGTGTCGATCTCGAGCTCAGAGAGGTTTCCATTTTTTTTGTTGTAGAGCATCTCTCAGTGTCGTAAGTTCCCGGCTGAACCATGAATAATTAGGGCCGTGATATTTGAATGATGATTGTTTTCAGCTGCCACATTTGTTAACACTTGATCAGACGTACGCCGTGATTGAGCCAGATACATCTCATAAATCTCACATGAACCTTGTTGTACACTGGTTTCTAGATTGAAAAATGAAGGCCATTGAGAGGAAACATGGATGTTTTGCACAGAAAGTGGTCAAAAACAGTCTCCTAATGAAACTGTTATTTTGCAAAACAAGAATTTCACCTTAAGATAAATACAGCACTAAGAGTAGGTTTTGGATGGTGCTCAGACGTGGTCCCATCCTATCACTGAGCCAGATGTCACTGGGAAGGTTAACCTCATGTGAACCGTTGGGTCGGATCACTGAGTTCTGAGCTAAAGTGATTGTGCTTTTACCTTAACCAACAGCTTGGAGGCATTAAAACTGAACAATGATTAAGAAAAGCATTACAAAGAGGTCAGAGAGCTGATGAGCGCTCAGGACACCGTCTGGCTTTCTTTGTGGTCTCCGACCTTCAGACTGAGTTGACTTGAGGACTCTGAGAAAAATGGATTGCAGCCACTAATCGTAGAAGAATTGTGCATTATTTAACCCTATGTTCTACTCCATCTCAAGGTCCAATTCACAAAGCATACTGCACCAATGATATTTAAGCACAAACACGTTCTTAAAGTTCTGCAGCTTTGTGCAGTTTGCTTGTTTTGTGTCTGATTATAGAGGTGAGCTGTCGGCATCTCCACTCTCAGCTGTAAGGAGCTGTGCTGTGGGCTCTAACTTCACAGAGATGGAATGGGGACACCTCTTACCAGTTTATTGTGAATTTTTTGTGATGGATGTGACACAAATCTCACTGTTTACAACAAAGCTTCCTCTCTGGTGTAAACCAGCAAGAGCAGCCTGTTCAATTAAAAGAAACTGGTTATGTACAACTGCTACTGTATATCTATACTCATATTGAAAAATCTAACGTCAACTTAATATTACCAGAGTTGATTTACAGTTATTTTCAGGTTATACAACAGTGGAATTGTTGTCCTGACCATGAGAGCATGACATACCTCGTAAAAGCTGCACTGCAGATAACATCCACTCTCAGCAGACATTAAAAGTGTGTCTCTGGATTATATATTTTTTTGCAATGAGGCTCATTTGGATAGGTGGAGGTCTATTTTGCCTCACATAAATGCTAAACAGCTCATTTAAAAACAAGCAAACAGATCCACTGCAAAGAGAGGCTATTATTATGGATGGCATTTCACCCTTTGCATGTGCGTTGTTAGTTAGACCGCATCTTTCTGCATCATTCGCACAGATTTAGGATGTACAAGGGCAATGTAATTCTTCAGTGAATTGGGCCCTGGATGTTTACTGTAATGCAGCTTCAATTCATGTATTTAAGGAATAATTCACTTTTTTGAAGTGGGGTTATATGAGTTGTAGGTCACTAGTAGTTGAACAAGCCACAATGGATGCAGGTCAGCGTGTTGTGTCCGCAAATATTGCAAAAACAAATGGGCTTTCTTTTTTTATAAACATATGTTTATTGATTTTCACATTTTTTAAGGGTATTTACAGAATGTATCAAAATTTACAAAACATGTAACACCCCACCCCACCCCCATATTGGCAGAATATTACACATATAAAACATACAGAAACTGTAAAAAATAAATAAATAGGAGTAACTCTTAAATTGTACTTTTTCAGAAAGTTCAAGACAAAACCTTAAAATTAATAAAATGACGTTGAAAATAGTAATAATGATAATACAATAACAATGATAGTACATAAAAAACTCAAATGTAGCAAAAATAAATAAATAAATTCCTCACATCATAAATATAGAACATGTAATTCTCATCATCACATCACAGTTCCAGCACTTCCTCAATGTCTACACTTTTTATAAAATTTAAAAATGTCTCCCAGATATCAATAAACTCAGAAGCCTTCTTCCTTACAACATAAGTACGTTTTTCAAGAGCTAGACTTGCTGTTAATTCCTTTAACCATCGACCAAGAGAGGGGCAACACACATTCTTCCAATACAATGCAATTAAACGCCTCGCCTGTAACAAACAAAACAAATGGGCTTTCTGGTGTCAAAGTGAAGTGCTGAAAAAGTTTTTTGTACACCTAAAGCGACATGAGTGCTTGGGTCGGAGTTTCTCAAGGCTACCCGTCTGTAGCCTAGCTTGCGTGCAGTTTCTCCAGGCAGTTTCTCATTAAAGAGGCCGAGCTGAGTGGCATCCATTGTGGCTACTATGTAACAGTTTTCAATAAAACTGAAATATCCCTTTAAAACAAACTGCACCAGCTGTAGCAAGAAGCCACGAAAAGGATAGACATTTTCTACACAGCTGTGTCAAGTCTTTGCAGTTTACAGCTGCAACATCAACATCGTCACTTTTGCTCCATTTCATCCCCTGGACTTATGTTTGTCAGTGAGTGTCTCATCTTTTACTTACAATGTTTTGGTCTTAAGTTTGCTGATATACCATCATCATAAAGAGGGCAACTGGTACAAAGTGAAGCCTTGAGACGTCTGTCTTTTAAACTTAAAATACTTGCTGAGCAGAGGCAGGATCACTCATATTTGATGCCTTCAGGGCGTTGGGAAATCTAACCCCTAAAAGGCTTTCAAACACAGCAGCAGAACTTTTTGTGACCATGCAGATTTTCGTTTATATACTGTATGAGGCGCTGTTTGTAAAGTTGTGCACAATGAAAATAACAACAACAATTCTCCACATTTAGCTCCAAAACGTCATTAATATGTATAGTGTGAATTTTTTAAAGTGACTTTCTATCACAACGAACAACATTTGTGATCTTCTTTACATTAAATTTTTTTGTTGACGCTCATTTATTTTTGTGACAAATATAGTTAAATTACAGTCAATGGTAAATCCAAATGCTAAATATAAATATGGATGTCAAATGTTAAATATAAATGTTGAATATAAATATAAATGTCAAATTTTAAATGTAAATGTTAAATATAGATACACATTTAAAATCTTAATACTACATATAAATCTAAATGTTAAATCTAAATATCAAATATTAAATATCAACTATTAAATATCAAATATTAAATATCAAATATTAAATATCAAATATAAAATGTAAATATAAAATATAAATTGAAATTGAATTTGAAATTGAAATGTTGATTGTTAAATCTAAATGTTAAATCTAAATGAATCATCATCAGATTACCACCAATGGGAACTAGAATGCCATCATGGCGGTGCACGCTATCCTCTTTATAGCTTTACATATGGACAGTTTTTCCTCCATGCACCAAAGTGGACCCTGCCTTTAAAGGACACTGCCACATTCCTCTGGTGAAAACTGATACTAGCAGTAAGTATTGTTTTAAGAGTGAAGAATTCACACTTACCCCTCAGAGGCATGTGAAATGATAAAGATGTTCTGGTGGATGGAAGGATTTAATCTAGGGTACCAAAGAGGCTTGAGTCATCCTCAGCTGTATGAGTAGCATATTCTTTTTTCAAAGAGGAACATTTTTTTATTTTTTTTGTACTCCAAGTTTTAATAGCTTTAGCTTTTCTTAAATGACACATTAGTGTAACAAGGCTTGAAATCATCAAGCTAATGACAACATGCTGCTCAGCATGAGGGCCGTGTTTTGCTCTGCTTGGATTTACTGGTTTGAAAAATTGCAACAGCTAGACGGTTTCTCTGAATGATCTGACCCACAGCTCTGCTTGGATTCTCACGGTCCTGATTTAACCTCATCCAAATAAATTGATTCAGAAGATTATTTGTCCCAAACTTCCTCAGCTGCTGACATAGTTTAAAAACCTGTCACTTTGTGCACACCGGGAGAGTTTTCCTACGACAGAACAACATGTCAGTATGCTAAACAACAAGCGGCACAGATCGGCTTTTATTCTATAGGCTTGTGAAGTACACCTGCAGTCAAAACCACGCTTCACATCTACCGACAGACGGTACCTTTTGGAGCAGAAAAGCGACACAACATGTGCGATATTTGTGTGAAACAACATTAAATTCATGGCCTTCTTTCTGGCTGGCTGACCTCTCCTAAAGCCACAACAATAGCAATAATTCAGAGAGCACATTAACACAGTTAGATTAGCGGTTATGTAATCACTGTAAGTGATTTTTCTGAGCAGGCACATGTGTCACCTTTTGCTGCAGTCAGCTAAAATCACAGCTTTGAGTACACATCATGTAGTGAGCAGGTCAGGTCAACACAGAGGAGTCCAGAAGCTGGAGGCCTACTGTTGTCAGAGCTGCTGTGCTTCTGTGTCTCTCATGTTGCATACAAAACGCACAGATACAGTTTGATCAAAACAACATTGCACATTACTTTTGATCTGTTCTAACAGCAGCAGGTGAATCAATCTCTGTAAACTCATCAAGGAATAAAAGCAGTACTGTTTTCTACAGTGACACACCGGCTCCGAGTGAGCTCAAACGTAGCCCACTTTGAACATCATTTATGAACTGAGATAGTTCCAACATTGGCATAACATTGGACTTCCACCAGATCCGTGTCCAGTCCCTCTCTGATCCGCTGCTCCGTGCTCTCTTGTCCGTCAACAACCACCGGATGTGTTTTCAGAACGCTGCACAGAGCAGGACCGCCAGACAGCTGGAGTCATGTGACTGAGGTTTTCCAACGGTAAATATTGCATTAATGAATATCCTCCTCTCCTCATCCATGTTGTCTTTCTGGTCCTCTGAAAACCTCTGACATGTTGACTCCAGGCCTGGCTCCGCTCATCATGACGGTTTGTTGTTGTAGTTCAGTGAAATACGATCTGGTGATAACACAGAGTTCTTTATTCTGAAAATTAACCGGATGTTTTCATTTTGTTTTGGTTATTAGAAGTCTTGTGTATCTGATCCGGAGGGCTCCAACCAAGCGGCAACCTCCGGTTTAAAAATATGCAGAATTGCTAAAAACTGCAGTTCATCGAGCATCTGCTGAAGGCTGGTTCCGGAAGTACCAGAAACCACATACACACAGATTAAAAAAAGCTGATCTTTGCAGAAGAAATAATCATGTTTACAGCCTGGTACAAAAATGATTGTAGTCTGGATAGCTAGTCTTCCATTATGAGAGGCACAGCTGACTTGACTGACAGGCGGGAACACTGTAGCTGTTGGCGAGGAGGCTCAAAGCCCGCCTCTTTATGTCACACTCGTTCGACAGAAGTTATGTTGAGTTCAACATAACCAATATGGCTGCCACCGACCATTGGCCTCAAAACAGCGCTTCAGAAACAGATGGGTGACATCACAGAGACTACGTCCATTATTTATACAGTCTATGGCTCTGGCCTGCTGGATCCAGTGGAAGTTAACACATTGTGACGACAATAGAAATGTAACAACTCAGGCACCATGACGGATTAGAGATGGACTGATCACGGATACAGTGGAATATGGCCGTAAGTTGCGACTTAAATCTCATACCAAGCTCAAGTCAGCTCGACTCCTTTTCAAGAATCCAACGGGAGGACCAAAACAGAAGCTTGGCTATCAACCACTGTATATGGGGTCAGCTTTAAATATTAATTTAACTAATGATAGCTCTAATTTATTAATGGTCTCACAGTTTATACACATGTACCACCAGGCAACTTGGGATCTTTCTTGCTCTCCAGTTAGAGAAGAAGTTTCTCCCCAACTTCCGTAATCCATTGGGTCTCATTCTTCCTCTGTAAACTCTGGTTGTCCTCTTGTGTCTGCAGTAAACAGCATGTCATCGTCTCTATCACTCTTTCTTTAGTTTGTGCTTTTGTGTCTCTTTCAAAGCCTGCTAACCGCTGATCAGTGCTCTGCAGGTATAGGGACACGTATGTTTCATGCCTGCAAATAGTGATCTAACAAAGTCAAGGGCTGAAGATGTTCTTAATATTAAACGTACACCTACACCAAGTTTTGGTTGCAGTTTCTTAAAATGAGCCCGTCTGCAGTGGCTGATAGCCTAGGTTCTGTTTTGGTTCTCCAGGGAGGTTCCTCATCACAGGGGCCGAGGAGACTGTGATTCCCTGTGGCTAATACACTCACTATTGACAAGAGCCTCATACAACCCCACTTAGAAAAACAAAAACAAACTATCCTGCTACTACACATCTGACCCCACAGTGTCACACAGGACTCGAGCAGGGGGGGATAAAGATTTTCTGTCAGAAAGTTGCACGGCACCAAATCAGCATCAGCGCCATCATGTGTCTGTGTTGACTTACATAAAAAGACCTCTGTGGTGCAGACAGGAAAACAAACTTTGGAGATCTTAGACACAGAAAGGAATTAATCAATTCATCTTTGTCTCATGATGGCCCCTGCTTGTTCCTTCATGCGCTGGTGGTCATACTAAGTGTTTGTTTCCTCGAGGAGCCGGGATGATGACTAGCCACGACCTCTCAGATTTGCTGCACCCAGACCTGGTGCACCACCTCTGATAAAAAGCCGGCTTCACGCTCTCTTTTTAGCTCGCACCCTTTCTTTAGTAGGACTTTAGAGTTAGTGAACTCTTCAACACCTCTCACTACAACACGTTCACACACCAGCATTCACACTATTAAAGTTACAGACTCTATAATACACATCTCATATTCAATGTTACCTATCACTTTATTCAACAATGAAAGATACTCCTCCCATCTTTATATCATGGCCCACATACCAGATTATGACCATTTATATGAAGCCAATTAATTTTCCAAAAATAATGATTCACTGTCTGCAGCCATTAGTGGATTATTGTTGCTCTCAGCGTGCAGGCTCCTGGTAATCAAGCTGATGTTATGAAGAGTCACAGAGCTGATTAGACTTCCTCCAGGCTCTTAGGGAAGGTCAGATAAAAGCCTTAAGATAGCTAAAGTAAACACATGTAAAAACACACCTTTAACTACCTGTAAAATAATGAATGCTTAGCTGAAGTTTGGGGCTGAGAGATAATTTCATTTTAAATCATTTCTGATAAATTTATGAAGCAATAATCCTCCAACCACCTTGTGGGCTCCATAACCCCCAGTCCATTCTCTGCAGGGTTTAGTTTATGTGCTTAAAATGGGCTGATACACTACAGTAAGCAGTAAGTTTGACCCGTTGGCATTCCAGGACGTTTCAATGTATCAGGATGTCTCCCCAGCTGCCAGCATCCTTCCCTGTCCTCTCCATGTTACAGTTTATCTTTATGATGAAGTGACGCTGCTTTTCCCTGGAGTTACATGACGCTCATTTGTCTGTTTTTGGTAGAGAGTAACTAAACAGTATGTACAGTGTTGGATGAACATGTGAGCTCAAAGAATACAACAGCAACGTTGGACTGACTTCAAAAGAGCACAAAACACTGGAAAGGAACACGAGTAGAGCTGGGTGATATTGAAAAAGATGTTATTGCAATAACATTTTAAACATCAGTTGTTATTGATAATTTCCACAATTAATATCAAATCAGTACTTCATTTAAATTTAAAAGCAGATTTTTGCCCCTGAGGGAAAGTTGAAGAAACCAAATGGTTTGTCAACTTGTGTCTGGAATTTAGTATTCTGATGAACTTCTTGAATCCCTAATTTTTGACAGTGCTAACAGGAAGCAGGTCTTTTGAGTAAGATGAGATTTTAGTTGAGTTTTTGTTTGTAGATTAAATGTTTTCTTTAATGTTGGGTGGCAACTAGCATACAAGGCACATTAGCGCCCCCTCCCTGTCCACTGGTAAGGGCGTGGAATTTCAGGTTTAAATATATAACATTTTCATCAAACATGTTTTATTTATATTGAGAAAAATGATATCACGATAATTATCGATATTGAAATATCACCCAGCCTGAAGCACGATGATGCAGAGGTTCTTTCTTTGTGTGACGCTGGAGTTTTATCAATAAATGAATGTTGTGAAAATCAGCATTATCGTCTGATGTCTTTTATGACCTGTAGATATTTAGAGCGCAATACTAATGATTTACTGATACTGGTCGCATGATACACACACCAACGAGTTTATCTGAACTAAGTTACAGTAGGTATTCCTGAGGACTGAAACTCAGGCTGAACCCACAGCTACTTTATAAACACAACAGAGGAATCCAGCTGTAGTTATCTACAAAGACGATTTTGTACACATCTGTAGCCTATTCACACATGTTTCAGTTTAGTTTGTTGATATTTGGATTACAAAGACATAAAACTAACATCATGTGACAGAGCAGAGGGCCAAAGGAAATCTGTGCTTTCTTTTTTTGCATCACCATCATGAGTTAATTCATCGATGTGATCCCTCATGAGACCAAAGGAAATCAGACTTTCTGACCAGATTATTCCAAAGAAAGTTACAAAAAAGAATCTTAACTCAAGGTTGACTTGAGTTCTGGTGATAACAAGTCAAACTTCAAGTATTTATAAGACGGAAACTGAGCTAACTCAGTCTGCTGAAGAGAATCATGTGATACTCTTTAAAGCTCCTTTATAAGTCTGTAAATTAATCTTTAGTTGAAAGCATGTTGTTGAAGTTTTAATGTAAAGAACAATCTGTTAGGGTCGGTAGGTTAATAATCTTGTTCTGACCCTTTGTGAATTTTTCCAAACATTTGTTGATCAGCAAATCATCTTAAATTTGGATTCACTTTCTAGGAGTCGATGCACTTCACCAGTTCCAAAGCTCTGCTTTCTAATCTAGAGACAAGTACTACACTAAAAAACCTAAATGGCATGATTTCTATCATTTTGAATAATACTTTCAAATACTACACTTGATTTAATTAACTTTAATTGACTTTCAGTGTTCATGTTTGGCGCGTAATTACGCACGGCATAAAGCGCTTTCCATTATGATCAACTGACCTGGAGAGTCTGTGCGGCTGCAGGGCTTGACCTCTTGAACGCGGCTGTCCGGACACCTCTACTATCCAAACCAGCAGGTTAATCAGCACCACATCCGTGTGCATGGTGTCCTGCGTCCCCACACCTCTCCAAAAGCCTTAAAACTGCAGGTTACTCCCACAACTTTACCCACGCAGGTCGCATATTCCGATCTCACCGCTCCGCGCTGCACACATAGAGAGAATCTATAGGCTGCATGACTGTCACGGTTTTTAATCTCATGGAGGAGGGGGCGAAGCATTTTCTCCTAAACCTACAAATCCTCCGCGTCAGATGGCTCGGATTTGCTGTCCGTGCGTTCGATGCAGTCTGAACGGACAGCACGTTTTTTCCGCCTGGTTGAGAGAGGAGACCTTCAGCTCCTCATGCAAAGGTAGAAGCTGACAGCTGTGCAGCTCACGGGAGTGGTCTGATCTCCATGCACGCTCCTGTAGCCATCATGTGCAAAACAGAGAGTGATCAGAGGAGGGTGAGGAGGGTCTTTCCTCTCAGGTGATCAGAGCTGATGAACACTGCTGATGATAAATAATATAGATTTTTACCTAAGCCTGATCTAACTCATCACACATGCTGTGACGTCATGTTGTCAGAAACAAACAATAATATAATTAATTGAAAAGCCCATTACCAATATGTACGATGAGTTATGTAAGTGTTAATCCAGAGAGAGCGTTACTGCACAGTATGAAACGTGGCTGGGTGACAGAGGATGAGCTCAGCAGGTCGTTGGGGTTATTTACTCCATGTTTATGATATTTTTGTGTGAAGTGAGGTGAGGCTCACAGTCCTGAAGCTGCACTGAGTTGGCCCATGTTCAGGTTTAACTAACACGCAACATGATGATATGCTGCACAACTGATGCCTCTCTGATGGAGGCGGCTACACAAGAGGTGAAGCACACACTTTCTTTAAACACTCAAAGAACCTGCTTATTAAAGTAATAGCAGTAGTAGTGTTTCATTAGCATACTTTTACCATTAAGCAAGAACCTAAATGTGTTGATAACAACACAACTCCAAGACTCAATATGTTTTAATTCACTTGAGTATGTTCTTCATTTGGGTACAGCCTGGTCCTGCTCCTTTCTGTTCTTGTCCAGAGAAAACCTTTGTTATAATTTGAAGTAAAATTGATTGATTAATCATTCACTCATACATCAGATTAATGCCACACTGAGATATATTTAGTTCAGTGGTTTTAACTGACACATATCATGTTGTGCAGACGTGCTGTAAGAATCACTTTTACCTTAACCAAGAAAACATGATCATAGTGTTTGAACCAATATTGGTCACGTCACGTCAACTCACGTCACGTCAGGTCACGTCGTCACGTCACGTCACGTCAACTCAATTCAACTCAACTCAACTCAACTCAAGTCAACTCACGTCAACTCAACTCACGTCAACTCAACTCACATCACTTCACGTCACGTCAACTCACATCACGTCAAGTCAGGTCACGTCATGTCACGTTACGTCATGTCACGTCAAGTCAAGTCACGTCACGTCACTTCAACTCACATCAACTCACGTCACGTCATGTCAAGTCACATCATGTCACGTCAAGTCACATCATGTCACGTCAACTCACATCACGTCAGGTTACGTCACGTCACTTCAACTCACATCAACTCACGTCATGTCACGTCAAGTCAACTCACATCACGTCAGGTTACGTCACGTCACGTCACTTCAACTCACATCACGTCAAGTCAGGTCACGTTACCTCATGTCACGTCAAGTCAAGTCACATCACGTCAAGTCAAGTCACGTCACGTCACTTCAACTCACATCAACTCACGTCACGTCATGTCAAGTCACATCATGTCAAGTCACATCACGTCAAGTCAGGTTACGTCACGTCACCTCACTTCAACTCACATCACGTCAGGTTACGTCACGTCAAGTCAACTCAAATCAACTCACGTCATGTCAGGTCAAGTCAAGTCACGTCAACTCATATCATGTCACGTCACTTCAACTCACATCACGTCAGGTTACGTCACCTCACGTCATGCCACGTCACGCCACGTCACGCCACGCCAAGTCCACTCACGCCACGTCCACTCACGTCACGTCACGTCATGCCACGCCACGTCCACTCACGCCACGTCCACTCACGTCACGTCACGTCACGTCACGTCACTTCAACTCACATCAACTCACGTCACGTCATGTCAAGTCACATCATGTCAAGTCACATCACGTCAAGTCAGGTTACGTCACGTCACCTCACTTCAACTCACATCACGTCAGGTTACGTCACGTCAAGTCAACTCAAATCAACTCACGTCATGTCAGGTCAAGTCAAGTCACGTCAACTCATATCATGTCACGTCACTTCAACTCACATCACGTCAGGTTACGTCACCTCACGTCATGCCACGTCACGTCACGCCACGTCACGCCACGTCACGCCACGCCAAGTCCACTCACGCCACGTCCACTCACGTCACGTCACGTCATGCCACGCCACGTCCACTCACGCCACGTCCACTCACGTCCACTCACGTCACGTCACGTCACGTCACGTCACGTCACGTCACGTCACGTCACGTCACGTCACGTCACGTCACGTCACGTCACGTCACGTCACGTGTGGCAGACATGAAATAAGATTGATTCTAATCCAACTTTCTTACTAATCACTTGGTTGTCTTTCTGGTCCTCTGAAAACCTCTGACCTGTTGACTCCAGGCCTGGCTCCGCTCATCATGACGGTTTGTTGTTGTAGTTAAGTGAAAAAAGATCTGCTGATAACACAGAGTGTTTGATTCTGAAAATTAACCGGATGTCTCTATTTTGTTTTGGTGCCTGACTTCCTGTCCCGCTCCATCTGCTCTTTTGAGATTGATGCGTCGTGCTCCGGCATCTGGCAAAAATAGAAGTCTTGTTTATCTGATCCGGAGGGCTCCGAACTGCCGGATCAGAGACGCAGCTGGAATGCAACGGAGCGGATCCAGTGGAAGTTAACACATTGACTATAATAGACCAGTGCTGTGCCGGATCAAAGATGGACCGGACACCGATCTGGTGGAATTTGGCCATTACAGATTGATCATCAGTCAGGTGGGCCCAGTCCACAGCGTCACAGATTCTTGTGGATTTGAAGCAGACCTTCGCAGTTATGGAAACTTCCGTGGCTCTTGTGTTAGTGTTTGTTATGGCTTCTCTCACCGTTCCTCCTCTACTCTGATAATCCGGTACAGAATGCTGCAGGAGCCTCATAGGTTAACAGAGCTGTCCATCTTGATGTCAAATCAGCTGTTTCTTAAATTAAATAACAAATCCAAACTAAACTTCTCAGAGAAACAAACACTTGGACATTGATGACAGCATGATTACAACTGTCTTTAACTGCAGAAACCATGTTTGTGAAACTTTTATTTGACGTTTATTTGGATTTTATTATTTTAAATCAAATTTATTGTTTGTTTGATGTTCCATCTGTTAACATTAAGGAGGCGGGGTTTATTACCTGTACTGTGTCCCAGTCAGCAGTGGGAACATAAACAGTCTATGGTCAGAAACTTGTTAAAACGGTTATTAACTGAAACATGAAGCAAGGCTGGAGACAACAAGATCACATCGGTCACACATATCAGAACAATCCACAGAGAGCGGATACTCTACATCCAGCAGAAGTTCAATTCACACTGACTGAATTGTCAGCTTGTGTCCTTTATTTTTAAATCACACCTTTTTTTGTTAAACTGTCCTCTTTACTAGTTGAATAACTGGTAGTTAGATATGTGCCCATGTTTCAGTATTTGGTTCCTCAGTCTGATCCCCTCAGTGCGTGCTGTGTTTCCCTCAGTAAGCCTTTGGACAGTTTTAACAGGCAACAGCAGAAGTTGATGGGCTTTGTTGTCAGATATACGGTCTATAGGATTATCCAAAGAGGATACCAGCCTTTATTCCCTTTGCTTTCTAAGATTAAGTATCATCCTTTTACGTTGTTTGAATAGATTATTTAATATTAACACAACAAGAGTAAAAGCATGAAACTAGGACTGTCATCCGTGTCTGCAGATAAACAGTCTGTCCAAGCAGAGCTCAGAGGGGAGTGTGGCACGTTAGGTACTGAAAACACATAACTCATAAAAAACAAAACAAATTCAACAACCGAAATAGATCTGTTCCCTATGACTGAAACGAATTGCTCGTGTTGCTCATGTAACTGAAAGCTAATAACCAAGGGGTCAAGGGGTTTGGACCAATCAGAATCAAGCATCTTACACAACCAGAAGATCAATGAGAAAGCAGGGTCATAATGTCTGTTAATACCAGGTGCAGAGGCGTCAAATGGGGTAGATAAATCTGAACAACTCTAAAAATCAACGACCTGACCATGTTTGAACAGGATCTGATGAACAACCTGGTGACTCCTCGTAGACGTTAAAGACTTTGCTAAAGAGAGGTAGTGATGGTCACTTGAATGAAGCTTCTCTACAGAAAGATATTCAGATAAGTGTGAAATGAATCAGATCTGAAGGGAACTTTGTGGTGCAATCATCTCTGTTTTAATAGTTTTTAAAGAGTTTGATCCGGATGCTTTCCCCGATGTTAAACTCCAAACATTGAGAGGAAACACTCCATCTTCCTGTCAAAACCAAACTGGTTCAGCGGTTACTCTAAATGTTTTCAGCTACATTTGACTTGGTAATGTTCTAGTTTGAAACACATGCATAAACTCAGTCTCTCATTGCTTTGATACTTCTTCAAGGACAATCCAAAGTTTGTCCTCAATGTCGTTGTAATCCCTGTTTATTTGTCTGTTTAAAAGTTGTTTTCCAGAAGTGAAGTTAAGATGTCTCAGCTTTTCATTCTCTGCCTGATGGATTTCACTTCACTGAACTTTTCTCTCATGTGGACACTTACATGCAGCAGAGCTGAAGCAGACATCCTGGACCAGAGTTCACTCCATTTTACACAGAAAAGATTCACATTTTGTGTCAAACATGAAGAAACAGGTGTTACATTTGTAAACCTGTACCTGACCACCAGTCAAACCGAAAGAATGGCAACTCACTTGGTTAAGTAGAATAGTCTATTACTGAACTGATTGTCAAACGACCAAGCTGACACACTTTTACCGCAGTTTGAAGACAACTGTTTGTAGGTGAAAGTGTGTTTAAGTGATTTATAGGCAGCCAGGTTGGACTGCAGTTATAACTTTTTATGTTTAGTGCAACAATGAGACGAATCCATTGGCTTCCCATCCACTCAAGAATTCAGTACAAGATCCTCCTCATCACCTACAAAGCCTTCCACAATCTAGCTCCCTCCTACCTCACCGACCTTCTGCAGCCATATAATCCCTCCCGCAACCTCTGCTCCACCAACGCCAACCTCCTCACCCCTCTCACCAAACCCAAGCACCGAACCTGGGGGGACAGGGCCTTCTCTGTCGCTGCCCCCACCCTCTGGAACTCTCTCCCTCAACACCTCAGATTCTCTCCCTCACTCACCAAATTCAAATCCGGACTCAAAACACACCTTTTTACAAAGGCTTTTAAACTATAATTGATTGATTTTTTTCTTGTTTTGTTTTATTTTGCTGCCTTGCTCTTCTTTGCTTTTTTTTTTTTGCACTGTTTTTCTTTGCTTTTCTATTGTATAATTTTATCTTATTTTCCTGTAAAGCGCTTGGAGAATCTTTTAAAGCGCTTTTATAAATAAAATGTATTATTATTATTATTATTATTATTATTATTATTATTATTATTATTATTATTATGTGTTGTTCACATCAGGCGTGAATGAAATCATTTGTGTGAGTGAATGACATATAAGTCAATGTAAAGACGCAAAATGTTTTTATGATTATTTCCTGGGATTGGTGATGTGAAAAAAACACAACTTTTAATATAAGTAGAAACTGATGATGTAAGTAAGTCAGTTTGTAGACTTGGGCTTGAACACTCAGGACTCGGGACTAGACTCAAGGCTCGGTGACTCAACTTTGAAAATCAAGTTGAAGTTTCTTCGTGTGGTCAGTGGTTCGGCTTACACACTTGAAATGGACCCTTACGGTGATTACATCACAACAGTCAGTCATAAGCATAGACTGTACAAAATATGGACGTAGTACCTGTGATGTAACCCATATGTTCCTGAAGAGCTGTTTCGAAGCCAATCGTCGGTGGCAGCCATATTGCTGCTGTTGAGCGATTGTGACGTAAAGAGGCGGGCTTTGAGCCTCCTAGCCAACAGCTACAGTGTTCTAGCCTGTCAATCAAGTCAGATCTGCCTCTCATTGGAAGACTTATAATCTGTTTATTTCTGCTGTAAAG
Organism: Notolabrus celidotus; assembly: GCF_009762535.1. Taxonomy (NCBI): domain Eukaryota; kingdom Metazoa; phylum Chordata; class Actinopteri; order Labriformes; family Labridae; genus Notolabrus; species Notolabrus celidotus. The sequence continues at coordinate 30,611,124 of NC_048284.1, read as the reverse complement.
TACTTCCGGTGCCAGCCTCAAGCTTGGACTCTTTTTAGACCGGGGGTTGCAGCTTGGTCATAAGTAAGGTACTTGTTGTTTCGCACAGAGCTTTCCATCGGAGGTGTCTGAGATTGATGTGAATGAAAACAATTTAGAAAACGTATGAAATTTGGTAATCAAAGCTGGGGTTGGTAGTCAGATAACACTTTTTGTTATACTGGTTAAAATGATCTTTATGTCCCGATGGTAATCAATACATAATGTTTTCTTAAAAAAGAGTGAAAAAAAGCCTCTATCTACAGCTGGAGTAAACCTGGGAAAACACCAACCAATCCCTGCCATCAGGAGCCAAATGATGAAACCAATCAAATCCCATCCTGCTGTTCTGCCCGCCTCCTGCAAAGCGTACATTTCATGTTTGTTTGTGTTTTTAACTTTCACTATGATAATGTTTTGGTGTTTTCTTACCGCTGATTGAGACATGAGTTGACGTAGTGCAAAACACAAGCGATGTGCTGAGGACCGGTTTTGAATCAGTCAACATCATATGGTCTTGAATCAGCGGCGCTCGTGAATGTTATCGGGGCATCGTTTTGGAGGAGCTCTGAGGGGAGGGGGGGAGGGGTTAAGAAGGAGTTCTGAGGAAATGCTAAATTCAAACTCATGCTAGTTTTCAGTGACTACCAACCCTAGCTTTAAGCAGATTTTATTTTTTAAGATAATTTTATTTCAACTAAATGATTTCTGACATAAACTTTAAGAAAAGGGATCTTTCATTTTGCTTGTGGTGATGAGGTGTGTTTAGCTGCAGCTTTAAGACGTAATGTTGGGATGTTTCTAATTGTGTCAACATGACACGCAAAAATCTGTCACCCATTCTCAAAGCTGACCATTTGTTTTCCACTGTGAAAGCAAACAGGAGAGCAAAGCTGATCTCCTAACTGGGCTTTGTATTTGTTGGCCTGTGAAACAGCTCCACCTGCTGCTCAAACGTCTCTGCAGGAGAAAATACAGGTGGAGGTTTATAAAAGTGATGAGATGACTGGATACAGAGAGGGGAAATAATTGGTTTAATAATCCGTAACGCCTCATCTATTCAGTTTTACATTTTTTAAGGTCTCATGTTAAAATACATATCTATGAGTCTGAAGCCCTGAAGACATAAAGATATTTTCTTAGAGCATTAAAGCACTGTATGTTCATTTAACTCTACAGTGCTCTGTGTTAACACTGCCCCATACTGTTCATTTAAAGCTCCTGTCAAGGTTTTTTTAGTTGTTATGAAAAATAATAAAATGTAAAACAATATCTCTTCATGAGCTACAAAAAAAACCCCAAAAAACCCTTAGACCATTATCAACTATTTCTATAAAGTCATTGTGAATGTCTGTAACCACTGCGAGGGGGTAGGTGTCAGACTACATGAATGACAGCATGGTGAAACATACTTTTAAAATTTTTATTTCAATACTTAAGTTTATTTTCTTTTCCTCTATTTTCTTTTCTTTTCTTTTCTGTGGTTCCTTTTCTCTATTTCCTGTATTTATTTTCCTTTTCTGTATTTCTTTCACTTGTTTGCTTTGGTGCCTTGGTCCACAGTGTCATCTAACCTCCTGTGTAAAAACTATGAACTATCCCACTGAGACCAACACACTTTTCATATGTTTTCACAGCAAATGTTCACAGTGAGCGATACATCTGACTGGTAAAACAGCAGGATTACATGTCTTAAACTCACAGGACACCACTTTAGTTCAGCGGTTAAACTTTGCAGGGGTAGTCCTCCAGGCCTGGTTTGATTCTGACTATCTCCCCCTCTTTCCCATGCCAAGACAAACACTGTAAACACTTAATGTATATGTAGAGGACAAGATCAGCAAAGAGATATGGAGTATCACTTTTTATCCAGGGGCCCCCAAATCAACACAAACAGAAAATTCCCTACTGGAGCTTTAATCAATTTTCTTTTTTTAAAGTCTTATTTAAATGATTTGATTGTAAATAACAAAACAAAACCAATGTTGGATTATTTTTGTACTTATTGCTATATTTCTTTTTCTTTGTATTTCCTCTGTGTTTTGTTGTATTTGTCTTGTGCATCAATCAATCTATCTTTATTTATGTAGCGCCACAGTACAATAAATGTTATCTGAAGACTCTTTCCAAACAGAGCAGGTCCAGACCGTACTCTATGTTCTATTATTAACAAAGACCCAACATCAAGACAGGATAAGATCCAGTCCCATCTTACAGACAGGACTCAGTCTGATCTCATCTTAATCCACCATGAGCAGAGCACTTTGCAGCATTTAGCAGGTTACAGTGGCAAGGACAAACTTCCTTTAACAGGCGGAAACCTCCAGCAGGACCAGACTCATGTTAGACACACATCTGCTGAGACCATGTTGGAGAGAGGGATAGAGGGAGATGAAAAGAGAGAGAAATGATAGTGGTGAGACAGTAGTAAAACACTACTTTAGTAGTTGTAGCAGCTGGAGTCTGGTACTTCTAGGAAGGGAGACAAGGGAGCTCAGGGACTCCAGAAAGGTCTATGGTTAGTAACTTTAATGGGACAGGGAGCATAATAATACGGATACATATAATTGACACGTGAAAATTGTATTTCTTATATTTCATATTTAATTCCTCTATGCTTATACCTTATATCTTTATGCTTATATTCTGCACCAGAGTCAAATTTCTCCTTATTTATTTTATTGTGATTTATTCTAAAAGGTAAAGTGTCATATTTTCTATGTTCACTACGCATATAATAAAGTATTCCCAATCTTTTTTATTGTGATGATTATGGCTTATGATTCATAATCAGAATATCAGCAACTCAAAATCAGAAATCCAATATTTTAAAAGTATGACACTATTTCTTAAGATCAATCAAAGAAGGATTAAAAATACAGAAATGTGGGGTGCTGGTGGCTAAGCGGTCTAGGCGCCCCACATTCAGAGGCCATAGTCCACGTCGCAGAAGTCGCTGGCTCTACTCCTGTCCGCGACAATTTGCTGTATGTCTTACCCTACTCTCTGCTCTCCACGTCTCCCGTCTCTCTTCAGCTGTCCTATCACAAAGGCAAAAATGCTCAAAAAACACAACTTTAAAAAAATTTATACAGAAAAGTTGAACTCCCGAAGAGTGTGTTCGTTTTTACCCAATATTTGGTCTCCACCAATCATTTTCTTTAGTAGCTGATGGAAGATAAACGTTTGGTTTCAGTTCTGTTTAAGTTATGCTTTCACTTTCAATGTGGGATGTGCTTCCCCAGCTAGTGTTTGACTGTGAGTGAGTGAGGCCATGCGGTGATGAGAGCTGGTGCAGTGACAGACAAGTGACAAGAAGCTGAATGTGCGTGAATGAAAGAGTGAGTATTAACCTAAAGGATAATTGTAATAAGAGAGTTGATTTAATTTGATGTTGCACTGTAAACTGTTATTGAGTCCCCTTTTAGAGTGTAGATGTTCTCCATGTGTTCATTTCGTAGATTTGCAGACTCTCTTGCTAAGCTAAGCTATAGTATAAAGAAGTGTGCCATATTGCTTTACATATTTAAGACATATTTGTTGTCCCTTTTTCATTATAGAATACCACACACCCACACAGCCACACGAAGTAAAACCCAAATCAACCAACTTCCAACTCTCTGTGTTTTTCGTGCTCTGGAGCATTTGGCCTTAAGTGGTGTTCTGGCCTACACCCCTGTGTGAACCTGGTAATACTACACGAACTAGTGTCCAGACGGAGTTATCAACATTATCTCCACTACAGATATTCTAATTTGTTAAGATGCACCTGTACACACTATACATACAGAGGCAGATGATTGTTCTACTTTGAAATATAACAAGCTAAAAATAAGATCTGAACTGCTTTAAATTAGTAAAAAATAATCTGCCATTTGGGTAGAAAAAAATGTACTTGTCAAGTTTAAAAAGAGCATTTCTGATTCTGAAATACTCCCTTAAGTGCCTCATGTCTTTTCAATAGTTTCACACTAAGAACCTGATGCAAGAGAACCAAGATAGAAACCTTTTCACAACATTTGATTTCACATGTATTTATAGGACAGGCATGTCGGAGCGGACTGAGAGAGCAAAAAGGTGCAAAATCCCTCAAACTAGCAGAAAATACATTTATTAACAAAGTTTTATTCAAGACCATAAGGAAACCCCCTTTCTTTGAAAACTTGGACCTCTTGAATAAGGAGTGACAACAAGCCTGCAACCAGTTAACCTCCTATCTGATCTGAGCCTTTAGGCTGATGTTAGCTTACTGATACATTTTTTCATACCCATGAAGCTCTCCATGCATCCGCTTTGACACTAGAATAAACACTCCTGTATCTTATTAATGAACAGTTTCTACCGTTGTATTCAGATTTCTTTCTAAAAAAAAAACACAGTTGTGGGCTGCCAGTTTGGCATGGTGGTTAATTTGTGCTCCCCATGTATAGAGGCGTTAATGCTCAAGAAGGCAGCAAAGTGTTGTCCCCACCTACTGCCTCTTTCTTGCATGTCATTCCCCAATCTCTCCCCTAGTTTCCTGCTATATTCCCAGAATAAAGACATAAAAGCTTGCACATATAACTTAAACAAATAAAAAAGTATTATCTATATTTGCATTTTAACCTTTATGTAACAGGGTAATAGATACAAAATGTCCTTAACAGGTGAGTCTTGTCTAAAGCAGAAAATAGTTTGACACTATGAAAAAATAAGTAAGGGATAATGTACATTCCATGGTGATGGAGTCTTGTCTGCCTGTTGCGGTGGATTGAACATGAAACTGTCCTCATTCAGCTCTCCTTCTTTTCTGAGCTCTGCGGTTCACACACCTTTAAAGAGAAATTCACTAGCAAGGACCACGCCACACAAGGATATAAGTTGAACATTTAATGAATTAGTTGTGCGTGGTGTGCCCAGCAGAAGGAGACTCAGGATGGGGGTTCCGTCTCAGCGTTATCCTGCCGGAGCTGATCTTGACCCGGGTTGTACCTGGAAGTAGACAGGGCATAGAAGGAGCGAGCACGAGTTGAGTAGGAGAGGACAAGGAAATAGGTTAAGTGCAGTAGAGTAAGGTGAGGGAGGGTGGGTTGAAGAATCACAGACAAGCAGTTGTAGTAGGCTGGCTACGTTTAAGAAGGCTTGTCAGGTGATTGAGGGTGTGGTTTAGGCGTGGTCCTGCTCCCGAATCTAAGTTAACACCTTAACTTCATCTAATGGCACAACTTTGAACCCTGCTGCTCTCATCACCACCGCTCATGGTTTAACTTTCTTTGTAGAGATCGCTGACCAATCAGGATCAAGCATAGATATTACACAGCCAGAGGATCAGTAAGAGAGCCGGGGAACAACAGACCATAACAAGCAAACATATAGAAGCTTAGTCCTGTACTGAAGCTGCCGGTGTGTTTTGATATCTCCCGGGAATGACTTGGCTGACGCGTTGTACTGTCATATGTTTGTCCATACAATACCGTTTACTGTAGTTGTTAAAATAACAGGTCTTAGGCGTAACTTTGGTTTGCAGCACCATACAATCCATTTATTGCATCACCGTACGAACAGTTAGACAGCGTCCACAAGTTTCTCCTTCATTGCACGAACAAACATTTTAGACGCGGTTCTCCATGCCGCCTGCCGACGCAGCGCCACAGCATCCAACGTAACAGCGTGACAAGGCAACAGCGTGACAAGGCAACAATGTGACAAGGCAACAACGTAACAATGTAACAACGATCAAAAACCAACTGCCCTTCCGGGTCAAGACACACATCTGATACCCAGGCGGTGACGTACTTTTATACCTGTGCCCTTAATGAGCAAAACGATGACACCTTGTGGCGCAATAAACAATGTGTTTCAAAGCTTGACCCAAAACATGAATCTGGCTCTTACAAAACATATTAATGATAAATGAACTGATCAAATAATCTTTTGTTGTGGATTCATTTATGATATTCAAGAAATAGAAGAGAACGACTCTGACTGGATTTTTAGACTGACACCAGTGCAGAGCTCAGATTTATTATATTTCTAGTACATTTTGGAACTGAAATATTAGACCTCTTTATATGTATCCTCTTCACAGATGTGATTATGAAAAGTATATGTATATCTGTTCCTAACCACACCAAGCACATGCTTTTCTGAGCTGCATGTGTGTATGTATCTCCCTGAATTTTCCGTGACAACAATGCACCTGTGCACGCACACTGGCCTACCTGAGTTTGATAATAGTAGTGTCCCTTTCAGATTTATGATCAGTACAAAATATGTCAAACTGAACACAACCATTCTGCCTTGGTGACTTTAATTAACCTCTAACCTGTACACACGAAAAGATACCAGAAATAGATCCTAAAAATATACCCTCAGCCAAAACATTGTCATCTATGTTGCAACGATCAATGATCAAAATGAGTCAAATCTGATCATGCTGGTCACTGAGATCAAAAAGGAATCTTTCCCTTTCTGTATTATGTCCATCCAACCACCAGAGGGCAGCAAACGCCAAACCTTCAGAGGAAAACGCAGTGGATCAAGAATAAGGAGTGGGACAGTTTGGAGAAAAAAACCTGCATTGAAATAAATGAGAGTGAGTGAGCTACAAAAAGTAATCTGTAATCCAAACAACAAATAATAACTCCAAATATTGATGTGGCAAAATATTCTGACACAAACAACTCTGAGTGAGAATATTTATCATAAACTGTGTGACTGCTTCTGCTAGCAACCAACGGATTTACCACACACACACACACACAAACAAAATACACACACACACACACACACACACACACACACACACACACACACAGGCTCAGTCACACATACTCACACACAAACAGAAGCAGAATTAATCTGGATTTGGTGGGTGGAAGATTGCTGCTGCTGATGGAGAGCCAACCCCATGACATTACATAAAGCTTTTTTTTCTGCCTCTCTTCATTAGAGGTTAATCTAGACACAAACACACACACAATCTCTCTCTCTCTCTCTCTCTCTCTCTCTCTCTCTCTCTCTCTCTCTCTCTCTCTCTCTCTCTCTCTCTCTCTCTCTCTCTCTCTCTCTCTCTCTCTCTCTCTCTCTCTCTCACACACACATACACACACACCAACTGTCAGCTGATCATATGGCCCAGACGCGTCAAAAACAAACAGCATCATTTTGAAATCAGCACTGCGGTTTGCTCTCTCGTTATCTCAGACCTGCAGACAGTTTGACTTTCTCTCCGAGCTTTTAATACTTTGACAGGAATAAAAAAGTGAGCTGGCAAAACTTCAGAGAAAGTCATCTCCACTTTGAACACGGTGCATCAAACTGCAGGATGAGCCAACAAAAACAAGTCAGATTAACATTTATGACACAGCTGATGATCTAAATTAATAAAAACACAGCAACAACTCCCTGAAGCCCCACGTTGTTCACTTAAAGCTTCTTAAATCTTGGTTTTGGTGAATGGAAAAACACTTCTCTGATTATTTAATCCAAAAACTCTCTGGATTGAGAATCACATGACATAATTAGACTGAGGATCGCAGACAGGTAGCAAACGTTTCAGAGTAGCTTCGGTAGATTTCTTCAGGCTGCAGCAGTGAAACAGGCAGGAATGGCTACAAAGCAAACTCTGTGCAGAGTGCAGAATTAAATTACGCACGCTGAAAGTTCTTGTTTTTGTTCATGAAAGGCTCAGATTTTTAAGTATCAGACAAAATTACAGAAAGGATCTCAACAGAGAAAGAGCTTTTTGTTTTCAGAGGAAGATGATTTTTTTATGCAGGAACAGTTATGTTTCCACCTCAAGGCCAGCAGACTCCACTGAGAGGAGCAGTGATTTTTATATTCAGAAAAGGAGAGTAACTTTGGTGATTTTTTTTTAAAGATATATCTGGGCATTTTTGCCTTTATTGGATAGGAAAGCTGGAGAGAGACAGGAAATGTGGGGAGTAGAGAGTGGAGGAAGACTTAGGCTGTTTTGGAAACAGCTACATACCCACTAATGTAGTAGGCAGTAGGTACTGCATACTGCATTTGAATTTAGTACGTAATATGACTGTCTGTTCGATCTGTGTTGCAGTATGCTGGACGTCACTAAATATCCGGTTTCCGCGATGCGGAAGTAAACAATGGTCAAGCTGATAGCGAAACTGCTTCTTTAGCATCCACATGATTGATTGATGATTTAAAAAGTTAAGAAATGGTTTATAAGATAAGAAGATAAGATAAGATACTCCTTTATTCGGTCCACAATGGGGAAATTCATGGAGTTACAGCAGCAAACAAAAAGGTGTACACTCCAAGAATTTCAACAAGAATATATATAGAAAATAAATGTCCATCAGAGACGACAGCTTGGCCATAATTCTCCTGTCAGCCACCACCTCCATAGGGTCCAGGACTGAGCTGGCCTTCTTCACCAGTGTGTTCAGTCTTGCTCTCCTGTATCCTGTCCACCCACAGCAGGTGAAATCCTTCCAATGTGGCCTTCGTGTCCGGTGTTAGCTCTGTTAGCATGATGCTACTCTGCCAGTATTCCCTGTGGTGCTGGGTTAGCTCGTCCACCTTATCGTAGATAGATCTTACATTCCCCATAACGGTGAGTGGAAGGACAGGTCAATGTCGGCTTTTTTAGCTTGCACCTCAATACCAGCACATCGTCCTTGCCTCCTTCTCCTCAGCTCGCAGGGAACATTATATGTAATTTAATAATTTTCACTGCACCTAAAAACTGAGTTAGCATGATGCAAACTGTGAAATTTTCCCAAATCAGTATGACGTCCGGGGAGTTTTGGCGTACTGCAGATTTTGCTCTTGTTCACATACTACATACCTGATGTAGGCCAAATCAGTACACACTGCTAGTATAGTAGGAGGTTTCGAAAACAGCCATGGAGAAAATGCTGGAGCCTGGGAATCACCTGCGACTGCTGCAACCAGGACTGTAGCCTCTGTATTCATAGTTTTCACATGTCAGCCACTGATGGACATGCTCACTTAGAGGGCAAAAAACTGCTTCCCAATTCTGTTTGTCAGGGAGAAGTAACCAGAGTTTACTGCCGGTTGCGTCCTAAAAAAAACTTTTTAAAAGAAAATCAAAAATGCCATCCAGTTGTTGGGTGCACTAACCAAAGAGGAAACAAGCCCGGGTTGTGTTTTTACAGAATCCCATCAGAGAAGGAAAACCCAGAGAGGAGGAGATTGTGGAGATTGTAATTTGGGAAATTAGACACTCTGCTTTCCCTGGTGATGAGGTGCACGCTTACACAGGACTTCCACGAGATCTGTGTCTGTGTCCATGTGCTCTCGTCCATCAACACCCACTGGTTGCGTTTTCGGAACACAACACTAGGGTGGCCCTGAAGTGCAAATCCCAACTGCATATCAGAAAACACTATGGCAAATCAGAAAACACAACGGCAAATCAGAAAACACAACGGCAAATCAGAAAACACAACGGCAAATCAGAAAACACAACTGCATATCAGAAAACACTACGGCATTAACCAAACTGGAAGAAAAGGTACCCTCGGGGGACATGACTCGTCGTTGATTGGACTAAGTGTACCTACTTCTTCTTGTGCCGTACTGTTTTCTGATTTGCCGTTGTGTTTTCTGAAATGCCGTTGTGACTTGCACTTCAGGGCCACCATACAACACAGAGCAGGATCACCGGACAGCTGGAGTCATGTGACCGAGGTTTTCCCGCTGTAATCACTGAATCAAGGATTCTCCTCCTCCTCTCCTCATCCATGTTGTCCTTATCGTCCTCATAAAACCTCTGATCTGTTGACTCCAGGCCTGGCTTCTGATTGATGTGTTGTCCGTCAGCATCCGGTAAAAATAGAAGTCTTGCATATCTGATCCGCTGCGTCTCTGATCCGGATCAGAGACGCAGCCAGAATGCAACAGAGCAGAACCAGTTAGAGTTAACACATTGACTAGAATAGAAACCTATTAGATCCGGTGCCATGACAGACTGAAGACAGACTGGACATGGATCTGGTGGAATTTGGCTGTTAGACCACTAGGCCACAGGCGCCCCAAGGTGATTAAAACAACACAAATGAAACCAATCATCAAATAGGTAGATTATTATGGGGGCATTATCTTGTCAAATCTACAAGTTCAGCTGAGATGAACACACAAAGATGCAGAAGAGCCACTCATACAAATCGACAGCCATATACAATAGCTTTGCAAAATTTTTCGTGAGGAGAGAACTATGTTTTTAGTACCTGCAGGTTTTTCAGTGATTGAGTAGGCAGAGTCACTGTGGTACTCCTGAGTGTAATTGGCTACAACAGTCCTCCTCATCTGTGGTTAGATGCTGTTTGGTCAACACTCTGACTAACGTGTTGTTTTTAGTGTCTTTCTCCAGCATGAAGTTCAGTCAGCTGGTAAACTGAAGTTATCAGGCCCACAGCAAGGAAGGCTCAGAGTAAATCTACATTAGCCATTCAAGTTTACTTCCTGTAATCCAGCCTGAATCCAGCCCTCTGCTGGGATCAGGATAATCCTGATATTTTGGATCAAATAACCCAATCCTACTTGAAACTTTTAAACAACGCTGGAGGTTTTATCTGTAAAAAATATACCAGATTACCTGATATGATCTGATTTTGTCTTCAAGATTTGATCGAATCTGAAAGCTTTAATAGTTCAAATTACTTTAGAACTTCTGAACCTTTTTTTGGCCTGTTCGTGGCATCTCTATCTCACAGCCCTGTCTCTGTAGGCATTGTGTCTGTAATGTCAGAGTTACAATTGGAGCCTGTAAGGGACAAAAACAAGAATTTCTAGAATATTTTTACATTTATCACCAGGGATTAAGTTGCCACCATTACAGCCTGTGTCACTGCTGCAGGCTGAAGAAATCTTCTGAGGCAAATTTAAAACTTCTTAGTAATTCATACCCAGAAACAAGTAAAAGAAGAGCCCATGCTTCAAAACACAGGTGTTATCCTTAAACTCTGTAATCATAAAACTGTCCTAAATTAGCGCGCGTCCTTAATCTTGGCTTTCCAGCACAGCATTAACATGACGGTATGAAAGCAGAGACAGCACCTTATCTTTGTTTATCTCAGTGGTTGGGTTGGTTTGTTTGTTTGTGTGCACTTTGCTGCCTCTGAATTTCAATTTTCAAACAGCCTGCCACCAACTGTTGAATAATCCCAGGAAGCCAAATCATTTCAGATCAATTTCCCTCTCTCTCTCCTTTGCTCCACACTCTAATTATTTTGTTCACAACACTGATGAGATGTGTGAAGTCCTCTGGGTGGTGTGTTTGTGTGAACATGGCTGCTTGTGTGCAAACTTCACACATTAAAATTAGAGCCAACACGTTGCCCTGCATGGCCATCGGCAGGTTTACACTCGTCTGCTCTTATTTTATAGATGTGATTCCTCTCTGTACGCAACAGCAATAAAGACATAAAGCAAACAGCTGATAGGGGTGACATTTCTCAGGATTAGGCACTTGACTTGTTTATGTTGTGATTTGTTGGCTATAATGTGACGTTAATTTGGTGTGAAATGATGCTCCGACATTGTGACACACTGGATCAGAGGATAATTTGTGCTCGGAGCTCAGGACGGTGATGTGTCAGAGTCAGTCAGTCACATTAAGAGATGAGTGAGCGCTGTACAGTAACAGTGCTAAACTCTGCGCTGTAAGGCTGAGGGATGACTCATTCGCATATGTTGCAGTGCTGCAGGTCTCCGGTGATGGAGAGGGTCCCTCTAATCGGAGGTAATCCTCCACCCTGTTGACGTGTCTTTGAGCCAGACTTCTGTCTCACATACTAACTGGCAGGTTTTTTGATTTTCAGTTGAATCTCCTGGTCTTCAGATGAAGATCCAGTTGTCTCAGGTGCACAGAGGTTATCAAGGAATTGGGCTACGTCATGACAGATCAATAAATTGACAAGAAAGAGGAGAGCAACTCTGAAAATGGCCGTGTTTTTGTGCCATTACAAGAAGAAAAATTGCTCCTGCAGATGTTTTTACCCCAAAGAACAGTCAGCTACATAACTCTCTGTAAAGCCGTCTGGCTCCATTCACAAAAAAATTTTGACCTTTCAGGAGATGCTGCTTCAGCTGTTTGGTTTGCATGCGTTGTTGTGTGTTAGCTAAATATTGTGTTGAATTCACACTGATCATTTAGATCAGGGGTCCCCAAACTTTTCAGCCTGCGACCCCCAAAATATAGTCACCAAAGACTTGTGATCCCCACTGTCACTCAAAGTGATTAAATGTTGCTTCATACGTCCTTTAGCTGGTCTGCTGAAAATTAGCCTGCCTACTTACACATGTGTCTGTGTTTCCTGTGCTGTTTTAAATTAACCTGCTACTACTGATGCTTTTGTTAAGTAACTATTAAATAACCCTAACCTTAGGAGTCATCTGGCAAAAAGAAAGGCAGAAAACTAATGAAAAAAATGATTTTGAAAGGATTTATTTCAAATTAAACTACTATTTAGTTTGTTTGTTGTATTATTATAATAATGGGATAAAATATGCCATTTTGGAAGACTTTACCTGTTTTTACCCACGCACAGACCTCCTGAAAATGTCCTGAAATTCTCAGGGTGTGCTGCATGTGTGAATGAAAGCAGCTTAATTTTTACCTTCACTTTAACTGGAATTTTCCTGCCAGCTCCTGAGTAGACTCCAGTGTGAATGAGCAGAAGTGAGAAAGCAGCAGATCTCAGTAGATATTGGGAAAATGTACAGGGAGTAAGCAGCAGGCAGGGTCATGACAATTAAATGTGGCTGGTGCAAACCGCAAGAGTGATGAATATAAACATCTGAGGTTAAGAAGAGGAATCATCTTCAGGACGAGGACAGAGAAGATTTCTGCACATCTGTCTGTTTGCATGTAGCACTGATATGAACGTACAAACTGTCATCATGGTTTAGGTCTGTGCTTTTGAAATCCTGTCCCGCCTCCTGTGTCCCATCGACCCCTCCCATCTGACACTGAAGACTTTACGCTGTGAGGGACATGTGTGAACAAGTAACAATGTAAAGTTTCAGGTGCAGGCAGAGTTTGTACGGTCATGAAAAACCTGGAATAAGTCATGGAATTTGAAAATACTCTTTGTGTAGTTAGCTTTCAGTTTGGTAGCCATCATCAGTGTGGACTTCCTGAGTCATGTCTGGACTCATCATGGTTTTAGATGACTTTGAACATGTCAACACAACAGGTGATCAAACACAGCTGTCCTCTTCACAGATCAACACAAAAGAAATGACGTATAAACTCATTGCTAAACCAAACCTCTTTAGCATGTCATGTTTGCTAAACAAGCTAACACAAGCAAACTTGGCTGCATTCTCTTAGTTAGATTACACCTTATAGAAGTACTCGGACTGATGTGAGGAGCTCCTCTCTAATGTGTTTTTATATGTTGGACATTTTCAGACAGGGGCAAACAATAATTTCAAGATATTCTAAAAAGCATTGAAACTTGGATTGTACTGTTTAATATTATTATTGTTATTATTTGATATTAATATATTTCTATTCGTCTACTGCATAAACATTGTGCTAGGTTTACTTTGTTTTGGTCTTAAAAGGTCTTTAAAATCTAAAAATGTAATTTGAAAAAGTGTGCAGGAACCCTGGCGTGTATTTAGTTTAGTTGTATTCTGATTAATTTTCACATATTTTTCATAGATAAAAAGAGACTATATGTTCATTTAACTGTACCTCAAAGACATGGAAATATATAGATGAAAATATGAAATGTTCAGAGGTGCATTGTGAAAGAGGCTCACAATAACACAGACACACTAACCAAATGAGGCAGCAGCTGACAAGCAGCTCCGTGATCGGCAGAGTCTGAGTCTTTTTGAAGCGAGCAAAATAACTGCCATTAAATGATGCATCTTTTCCTGTATGACACTCAGGATAATAACAGCCTGAGCCTGTCAGTGACAAAAACAAGAACTTTTATTATTATTATTATTATTATTATTATTATTATTATTATTATTAGTAGTAGTAGTAGTAGTAGTAGTAGTATTATTGTTATTATTATTATTGTTATCATTATATTGTATTGTATTATATTACATTATAATATATAATTATAATTATAATCATGTTTTATTATATTAAATTATTAAGTATTACAACTGATCATGTTACTATTATATATTACTTTATACCATACTCTTATCTATGATAACCAAACCATAATCACACCATATCACAATGTTTCACTATTAAATAACATTTGCTTCCTGCCTGTAATCAAAACTATTTATACCACGTGTAACATTTGTATATACCTTTAAATTGTATTCTTATCTGTTTTAAACTATTTTTATTTTTTACTTAATTCTATTTTTTTCTCTATTTGAGCTCTATTATTCTTGTACTACTCTTGCTACAATGTCTGTGTTGCTGCAACAGCCAAATTTCCCCCAAGAGATCAATAATGTATTATCTTATCTTCTATTGTATGTACAATACTTTGATTCATCTTCTTTCTTAGTCTAATGCACCACATTAGAGATTAACATCCTAAAATATTGAACAATATAACCTTTGTTTAAAAACAAACAAAATGTTCCTCCTACAGATTAAATGTATTTTGATGATATTAAAGGAAATAAGCTGTGAATCAGTCGGATTAAACCTGCCTCATAGTACTTAGTTCCTCCTCCGCCTCCTTCTTCGGCTGAGCGGATAAACATCATGCAGCAAACACAGTGAAGCTGATAAAGGACAAGTGTGGCCCGTATGACATGTTCATGACCCATGTGTGTTTTTAACGCCCTCGGCATCTGCCTACGACCAGAGCAGCGTCTTGCACGGGTTACAGTGCGTGGGCACACATGCAAAAGAGCTGGATATCACTTGATGTGGTGCGACATGAGTCAGTGGTTGAGCTTCCTTTTGTTGCTTCTGGAAGTGATCTGCAGATCTGATGTTCATTTTGCACAGTGGATGGTTTGAAATGATGATGTAGAGGGTTTTGCATCCAACAACTCATCCATAGTTAATGTTGTGTAACAGTGATATGCTGCGCTGCTGTTTCAGCGATGGAGAATACAATAAAATGTAACCCGCAGACCATGAGGAAGCATCTGTGCCTAGGGGAGGTTTTCTTTTCTGCCTGCCTCAAACACATGCAGATATATATTTTTTTTACAACCACCATTCCAAAAAAGCTGGGATGCGGTTTAAAACGTTCATAAAAAAACAGATTTTGATGGTTGGAAGTCGTTTAAAATCTATAGTGCAAAGACAAACATAACAAATGTTGAAACTATAAAATGTAACTGTTTTCTGAAAAAGATATGCTCATTTTAAATTTGATGCAGCAACCTGTTTCAATACAGTTGGGACAGGGTGATGTTTACTGTTGTGTTTCATCTCCTCTTCATTTAACAACTATGTAAAAGTTTGGGACCCAGGAGACCAGAATATGAGATTTCAGCTGCTCATTCATTCATGGTCTCCTTTGTCATGTTTATAGTTTCATGATGCGTTCAATGGTTGACAAGTCAGGACTGCAGGTTGGCCAGTTTAGCAGTTTGAAACACAAGATTTTATCTTCGCCTCTACCTTAAACAGGCTTGGGCCCAGAGACATTGCTGGCTTTTTTGGATCATGTTGTTATATGGTTTCCTCTTTGCATGGTTCAGTTTTAACCTGCATTTGTGGATGCAGTGATGAACTGTGTTCACAGATAATGGTATTTAGAAGTGATTTTGAGCCCATGCAGTGACTTCCACTACAGAGCCATGTCTATTTTTAATGCAGTGACTTCCACTACAGAGTCATGTCTGTTTTTAATGCAGTGACTTCCACTACAGAGTCATGTCTGTTTTTAATGCAGTGACTTCCACTACAGAGTCATGTCTGTTTTTAATGCAGTGACTTCCACTACAGAGTCATGTCTGTTTTTAATGCAGTGACTTCCACTACAGAGTCATGTCTATTTTTAATGCAGTGACTTCCACTACAGAGTCATGTCTGTTTTTAATGCAGTGACTTCCACTACACAGTCATGTCTGTTTTTAATGCAGTGACTTCCACTACAGAGTCATGTCTGTTTTTAATGCAGTGACTTCCACTACAGAGTCATGTCTGTTTTTAATGCAGTGACTTCCACTACAGAGTCATGTCTGTTTTTAATGCAGCCACTTCCACTACAGAGTCATGTCTGTTTTTAATGCAGTGACTTCCACTACACAGTCATGTCTGTTTTTAATGCAGTGACTTCCACTACAGAGTCATGTCTGTTTTTAATGCAGTGACTTCCACTACAGAGTCATGTCTGTTTTTAATGCTGTGACTTCCACTACAGAGTCATGTCTGTTTTTAATGCAGCCACTTCCACTACAGAGCCATGTCTGTTTTTAATGCAGTGACTTCAACTACAGAGTCATGTCTATTTTTAATGCAATGACTTCCACTACAGAGTCATATCTATTTTTAATGCAGTGACTTCCACTACAGAGTCATGTCTGTTTTTAATGCAGTGACTTCCACTACAGAGTCATGTCTGTTTTTAATGCAGTGACTTCCACTACAGAGTCATGTCTGTTTTTAATGCAGTGACTTCCACTATAGAGTCATGTCTGTTTTTAATGCAGTGACTTCCACTACAGAGTCATGTCTGTTTTTAATGCAGCCACTTCCACTACAGAGTCATGTCTGTTTTTAATGCAGTGACTTCCACTACACAGTCATGTCTGTTTTTAATGCAGTGCAAGATCCTGTCCATCCAGTCCTGGTTTTGGTCCTGGTTCCTTTTGTACAGAGGTGTCTCCAGATTGAATCTTTTAATGACATTATGTACTGTAGATGATGAAATCCACTCATTCTTTGTCATGTTACTCTGAGGAACATTATTCCTAAACTGTTGAACTATTTGCTCACACGGTCTCTCACAGAGTGGTGAACCTCCTCCCATCTTTCCCTCTGAGAGACTTAGCCTTTCTGGAGTGTGTTTTTTATACCCAGTCATGTGACTAACCTGTGGTAAATTAATGTAATTCGTTTAGAGATGTTCCTCACCATGTTGTTTGTTTGTTTGTTTGCATTACAAAACTTTTTTTTGTTTTGTTGTCCCTGTACAAACTGTTTTGAAACATTTTGCTGGCATTACATTTAAAATGAACATATATTTTTCATGAAAAAAAGGTATTTCAGTTTCAACATCTACAATTTTGTCAATTGTTTCAAATACACAAAGAGATTTAAAGGATTTGCAAACCATCAAAATCTGTTTTTATTAATATTTTACACTGTGTCGAAACTTTTTTAGAGTTGGGGATTGAACATTGAGGCATGTTTTATATTGCCTATATAGCTTATACAAAACCAAAGGTCAGTATGGGTTTATCGTGAACCGTCATGGTTACACTAGAGACTGGCATAACCAGGGGTGTGGCTTCACTGACAAGTAGGCATGATGTAGCTTTTCACCAGGCGGCCATGCTGTGGCCTTAGCTTCACCTCGTAGTCTGTTTCCAGATTAGCCAGAAGTTAGTTGGAGTCAGCTTTTTCAAGATCAAGGTGAGTGAGTGTCCTTCATATATCACATGTAATGATTATGTGTTTGTTGTTTGTTAGTATCTTTGTTATTTTATTGTGTTGTTAATTCTCCTGACCCTTCACCCTGAACATTTAGTCTTTATATTTGCCCTCAGAAACTAGTGGAGGCAGCACTCAACCCTTCTTTTGTAAATTAAACAGATACATCGTCAATCTGTAAATCTTGCGTTACTATTTTGAAGAAACCCATACATTTATTAAGAGTCTTTTCTCAGTGTGACTCTCCAGAATTTGGTCTATACTGACACATTTGATTTATATCTCATGGTTCTGTCCTTCAGAAAGCTTGCAGGTCAGAGCCATGAACAGATCAAGATCAAAGTAAGCTCCATTAACCTCCACAAAGCTTTCAAAGCATCGGTATGATCTGTGTCAAATCTCTGAATAAGAACCTGCTACATGAGCCCCAGATTTCTGTGTGTTGCTTCATCCCTGAAACTGACATTGTCTTGACATTTCAGCCTGTAAATGACTTCTGCACTCATGCTCGGGGGTAACAGGAAGACAGTCAGACCGACAGGTGGTGAGACAGTTTTCTGTTTATTAGTGTCTACCTGAGAATTGTTATAGGTGGCAGGAAGAGGAAGACAGCATGGTGAAGGTGCAGAGATATGTCAGGGGTAATCTCATGCTCACACTCTCTCGCTGACAGGCAAAGCCTCCCTCAGTGTTTAAATATACAAACATTTAAACATGACTCAAAATATGTGTCAATTAGAGGGCTGGCTTTACCATTTGAGCTGTTTTTGAGCTGCAG
Source organism: Notolabrus celidotus (assembly GCF_009762535.1). NCBI lineage: Eukaryota > Metazoa > Chordata > Actinopteri > Labriformes > Labridae > Notolabrus > Notolabrus celidotus. The sequence goes on along the minus strand of NC_048284.1, from coordinate 30,592,795 downwards.
AGATGAACTTTATTCAAAAAGCCAACCTCTGGTGTTGAAAAGAAGACTGTGCTGAGTACAAGAAACTGCAGTTCCTCTAACGTCCACTTGGGGCTGGCTGTCTTGAAACGATGAGGTAACCCTGTGTATCAAAATGTCCATTATTTTATCAAAATTTAAAATGTTTATATATATTATTAATATTATATTATTGTTATTATTGTTGTGTTGGTTCAGCTTTATGAGTGCAGGTGTAGCAGCACCTGTAGAGTTCTGCTTCTTCCTCTCCTAGGCCGATGTTGCTGTTAAATCAGCCTGCATTTTTGCTTCCATCAGAGGTACGGTGTGCAGATGTGGGACCATTTAGCAATATCTAGCGGACATATTCTTCACTGAAACACTTCCTCCCATCGTTGAAGCGACAGTGGTCTTGGAGGACAAGAAGCTCCTGTTGAGCTACTTTTTTTGCTCTACAGACTACAAAGCAATGACCAATGACCAATCTAAGGCGTATCAGTATTTACACAGTAATAAGGTCCTTCTCATTCTCATAAAGCTTAATTTGACATAACAGTACAGATCATAGTTATTAGGACATGAGACATCATCACAGCTGGAACTTCATTATTTATGTTGTGTTGCTATGGCTGTTTGGGTTTATGTGCATGTATTTTAGATTAGGTTTGCATCAGGTCTTGTCTCACCCTGTCATGATTTTATTACATATAAGACTACTCCTGTAGCAGACAAGGGCAGATGATCTGCTGCAGCTTTAATCATCCCGTACTAAATATGTTTTAATTTAAGGGATATTTTGCTTTATGACAGTAAAATAAAAAAGAATGAAATAGTGACAAGAGGAATTTTCACAAATACTTTGTACAAAGAATACACTAAAATTAATTATGTATCAACATTTTAAAAAGTAAAACAATGATTTTTTATGGTATTCAAATATTTGTGTTTTGTTCTTCAAAAAAAATGTATCAATGATTAAACAGACAGGCCATGCTATAATACGTTTCTAGCAGAAAGGGCAAATCAGGACGGAGGATTGGAGATTAGCTATGATTGGTCCGTCCTAACGGGAACGAGGAGAATGATAACATTGCTTGATACAAAGGCATTTGAAAACACAGAGGATTCACCATAATCTCAAATTACTTCACTTACAGATGAGTACTGATTGGTATTAAGACCTTTTCTCCAAACCCAGCAGAAAAAAAGGAAAGTTTTTTACACCATTCCAACCAACAGCAGTTTTAAGATGCTTGATTTTTAAGAAACGTTTTTAAGAACTCTATTTTTAGATTCTTAAACATTTAGTAATTGGATTTGACCCTAAAAGATAAATAAAGTTTTAATCATGTTTTTCTTTTTTGTATTTTATTCTATTTCAGTTCATTCGATTATATTGTGTTCTATTTATATTCTATTTTATTTTGTTTTATTTAAATTTTATAACCTTCGGCTCGTGTCTTTCTTGTGCCTTTATTATTTCTGTCATCTCTTCACGCGCTGTTGTGGTCGTTTCATTTCTTTCGATAATGCGCATGCGCTGCACTATTTTTCCACAGAAGAAGAGTGCAGCCAGTAGTCCACCACTTCCTGTTTACGTTTCCACAAATGACGTCACGTTGATAACATAAACCAACACTTTCGAAAGGGAAACAGACGTTAACTTGAGAAAATACTCCTATGTCCTCCTGTCGTGTCTGTGTTGAAGCATTTTTACATCTTCTCCTCGTACAGGAGGACCGGGCTGAGTGTCCGACCTGAAGTTTTTGCTGTCCCGCCTTGTATTGGAACACCGAAGGAGCTAGCCGGGCTGCTAAGTGTAGCTAGCGTTGAGTAAGTGAGAAGCTAGCTTGAACAGAGAGTCATCATCTCTCACAAGACTCTCAATACCTGCCAGGATGGAGAGTAAATACAACCTCAAGAGTCCAGGTAAGATCACTGTTCACTGTGTTTTCTCTGCCTCAGTTTGTTAGTTTGCTAACATGACAGCTGAAACACTCACATCAGTGTTTTTATTTATTAAAAAACATCTTTATGTGCATTATTCATCGTTAAATAACTTTACCGGAATTAGCTTATTATGTTTATACCAGGTTTATACTCAATCCCTGAGTTTGTGTGCGTGTTCACTCTGCTGTCAGCTGTTAGTTCCGTTTGGATGTCCTTTATTTGTGCATTAGCCTTGACAAATCAACGGGAACAGGCTTAATTATACACTGACAAAGCTCACTCCGTGTTCGTGAATGTACCTGCTGATGAGTTGTGTCATATATCTTCAGAAGGAGTCTGTTTGTGAAGATACATCCATGCTAATGTGTGAAACTCGTTGGTTTGGGGGTTGCAAACAACATGAGTCAGGGTTTTCACATAAATGAAGTGTGTTTTTATTAGTTTGCAGTGACTGAGGGATTCACAGTAAACTAGGTGTTTTTCATGGATCAACAAAAAGAGAATAACATGATTCACAGGCTTTTCAGAATTTGAGATGTTTAACAGAAATGTGCAGATCCAGCTGAGATGAAGTTGTTTTTTGCCCTGTTTAATTTCATGCTTATTACGAGGAAGTACAACACCACCAGGCTAATCTGAGAAAACTGACCATGTGTTCTCTTTGCAGTGTGTTATTCTAGTAAATATCAGACAAAAAGAAGAGACAGGGAGCAATGAGAGTGAGGGTGACAGAGGCACTGTGTTGCTGAGCGTGATGACAGTCTGTGACTTGCTGTGGAATAGTCTGATGGCAACGGGCACAAAGGAGCACCTCAGTTTGCACCTAGATGGGATGATGTGTTGGTTGAATGAGCTGCCGGTCTGCCACAGCTCGTCATGGAGAGGGGTGAGCCAAGATGGCTGGAATTCTCTCCTTCAAATAGAAAAACAAACCACTTATTCCAAACAAGGGCACTCAAAGCATGAACATCGTACTCAGGCTGCTGTATTACAGGTGACATGTACACACACTGATAGAGCAAGCTGTGTTTGCTTTCAATAGAATAATTGTTCCCATTAATTCCATAAATTCTGACTTTTTTAATGTGCTAACTAAAGATGCTTGTATCCTGATGAAATGAAAATAAACAGACAGAAACCTCCAGCAGGACCAGACTCATGTTAGACACACATCTACTGAGACCGTGTTGGAGAGAGGGATAGAGGGAGATGAAGAGAGAGAGGGATGATAGTGGTGAGATGGATAGTAGTAGTTGTAGCAGCTGGAGTCTGGCTTGTCCACAGCAGCAGGCCGTCCACGGCAGAGATCCAGAGGAACCTACGAGACAAGGGAGCTCAGGGACTCCAGAAAGGTCTATGGTTAGTAACTTTAATGGGACAGGGAGAGTTAAAGTAAGTGATAAGGCTAGTTCATACTTCTGCGTCTCCCCTAGGCAGCAGGGGCCGGCGTGGACATAAGCACCACATACTTGTGCTTCGGTGTGTCCGTGTCGTGCAGCAATTCTCCGCCAAACAATTGAGGGCAGTGCGGTCTCTCTGATAGCCGTTCACCTCCTTCCAGCCCCGCTACGATCTCTGTTTACTTTTCCACAGAGATTCAGAGCGTGTTATGTTAATCTACAGCTGATACATGTCGCTGTCTATCATACAGACATGATTACATGAAGAACAGAGAGGAGGAGATGAAATACACGGCTGAAGTGCGGCCGATGTCTGGGATACCGAAAGTGATGTAAATGCAGGAAACACAATGCCGCCAAGCGGACCAATCACAGAGCTTGCGGTCTGGGGCGATTCTACAAGTTGTTACATTTCGGGGGAGGTGCACGTCAGCTACGTGCGTAGGCCTCTGCGTAGGTAGGGGAGCTACACGGACATTTATACAAATAAATGAATGAGCAACGTTTGATCAGACAAAATAATTGAAGACATCACCACTGTGAAGCTGTGTTTATCATTTTTCTGATTTAGGACATTTCATAGACCATCATCTGTTCAGCAAATGAACAAACACATTCATTGATAAATGTCACAATTACTATTTGCAGCTCTAGATTTAAGTATTGAAATAAAATCCTTTGCTGTTTGAGTCAATCAATCAATAAATCAGTCAATCAGTCAGACTTTATTTATAAAGCGCTTTTCATACAATGACATTGTAACACAAAGTGCTGTACATAAAAACATCTTAAAATAGAATAAATAAAACATAAAAAATAAAAATTAGATTAAATAAAAAGACCCCCCATCCTAATCCCAACCCCAGCCCTGACCCCAAACCCACCCCACAATCCTAAGATTAAGAACACCATATATGCAACAATAATAATAACAACAATGGAAAAAAAAAAATGAGAAAAAAAAAAAATGTAATAAAAAAACAAAATATTAAACCATTAAAAGAAAATAATATGCTATACTAGATAAAATGTGAACTAGATAATAAATAAAATAAGATGAAATAAAACTGTTATGAGAATAAAACTCAGTTAAAAGCAAGACTAAAAAGGTCAGTCTTGAGTTTCCTTTAATATGTTGATGCTCTGTGCAGCCCTCAGATCTTCAGGTAGGGTGTTCCACAGACATGGGTCGTGATGATAAAAAGCCGCCTCACTGTGAGTCTTTGTTCTAGCTTTTGGTACAAAAAAAGTCCACTACCTGAAGAATGGGGGCTCTCAGTGGCTCATATAATAATAGAAAATCTGATAAAGAAGGAGCAAGACCATTACGAGATTTAAAAAACAATAAAATAATCTAAAAATCTATTCTAAAAGATACCATAGAGAAATGACTTTTAACTACGCCTGCCTGTCTGTGTGTAAATCTATACTGTAGAGCTCAGTCATCGTGGGTCATTCATTCTCTGTCGTGGCATGGGGGATGTGAGTGAATTAAAAAAGGAAGAGTACTTTTTTTATTGACCTTTTGCAACTTAACGGTCTGTTCAGGACACTTGTTCCTGTTTCCTGTTCAGTCGCAGACAGAGGTCCTTTAACCCGTTCAGATTCATGAGTTCATGCAGCAGAACAGCTCCTGAAACATCAGATATTAAAGGCTGATTAGTGTTACAGACATGATGTGCTTTTCTTTAGAAGGCACGAAACTGAAACTCAGAGTTTAGGTTGCATCAGCCGACGAAAAGCTCCGTACAGAAGTATCTGAAGCATAACTAACTCACTGCCACGTATCACAAAGTACCTGCTGGAGGATCACATGAGCTCTGTGTTTGCTCTGCTGCTGTGGAACTCTTGTTTCCAAGGACAAACACACAAAACGCATACCTGCACTGACACAGAAACATGCAGGTGCTCTGTACCCACAGGCACACATGATTTGTTTGTGCAGAGTCACTGCGTTGGAACGGTTTCAGTTTTAATAAAAAGAGTTTCAGAATTACTGGAGCTCATCTTACTGGAGTTTCCCCTCTAATACATAAAAACCACGTAGACTAGTTCCTCTCTGACAGAACAACAAGGCTAAACAGAACATAGAGTCATAACGGAGAGAAAAATGTATGAATAATAACACAATCAGACTCTCATACATCTAATGATCCATGTTTTCAATAATCAGTCTGCCCATTATTGTTATTGTTATTCCCATCTAGGTAGTGTTGTAGTGAACGTCCTGTGGAGAAATGGAAAAAAGGTTGCACCACATCAAGTATTTACATGTAAACATACAAACAAATGCTCCTGAATATATCCTGAGGTTGCACAGATTAAATTCCAGGAGCGGATGTGATCAAACGGCATGGTCAGAAGTTCAAGCCCTGAGCTGGAAAGACAGACTCGTTCACATCAACAACAATAAAAAAGTCCATAAAATGAGTAAACAGTCCTGATTAATGATCACAGTCACAGTGTTGACCATGATAATAGTGATTGTCATTTTGTCTATAACGTGCAGCCTTACAACTTTGGACCCTATATCATTTTTTGGGGCAAATGCACTTTAAAATATTTGAATAGATAATCAATCAAAATAGTTGCCGTTCTAATTAATATCATCAGATTAAGGGATGTCACAATCCTAATCTCAACTATCGGACCGGAGCTGATCTTGGTGTTTTTTAATTGATCGGTGATCGGCATTTGAGCCCACCATCTCATCCGATCATTAACATCCGATGTCACTGAACACAATTTGCAGCTGAAGGCTAATGAGCGAGTGTAAATGAGCGATCTGAGTTCGCTTAACTGTGCATACATAATAATAAAATAATAAATGGGACATTGATGTAGAACCAAGCAGCGTCCTCCGGCTGCAAGAATTGAAGCCAATGCGGAAGTGTTATAAACTGCAGTTCATCAAGTGTCCACTTGAGGCTGGCTCTGGAAGTACGAGAAACCACATACACACCAATTCAAAAAAGCCGATCTTTACAGCAGAATAAACATGTTTACAGCCTGGTACAAAAAACGAGTGTAGTCTGGATAGCTCGTTTCTCAATCGGCACACACTGTACGGGGGTGAATCTTTTTCTAACGTGGCAATTTCCAAGATATTAAGATTACGAGTTTTCCATTATGAGAGGTACAGCTGACTTGATTGACAGGTGGGAACGCTGTAGCTGTTGGCGAGGAGGCTCAAATCCCGCCTCTTTACCTCACTCTACCTCAACAGAAGTTAGGTTGAGTTCAACATTTCCAATATGGCTGCCACCGACGATTGGCCTCAAAACAGCGCTTCAGAAACAGATGGGTGACGTCATAGATACTACGTCTATTATTTGTACAGACTATGTGTAGAACTCAAGCCATGATTTAAATGTCATTGTATAACTCAGATGAGCACCACCAGACACATTACAGATCAAATATCTGCTCTACGTGCCCTACGGTAACTCTCCAGGGACATATGGTTCAAAAAGGCAAAAACATAAACCAAACACGGGACAGTCTGTTACATTTGCATTAGCAACCGTGTGGCTAGCGGCCGTTCACTATACCGGTTGCATGCCACTCCGTACCTTATGGCATGAAACCGGGCGTGTTTCGATCTCGCTTTCACTCCCAGTATTTAGGTTCTCCGTCTCACAGCTGGATGCTAATATTGTGAATCACGCACTGTCTCGTGAGAGGTGCGTTCAGAGAAGCCTCAGATTTAAGCGTTCTGTCATGCATGCACACCAGTTTCTTGGTTTCAAACAGCAGAGCTTGTAAAACAGATAATGAGTTTACAACAATGGAATAAACATAAGACATATTTTAGTAATTTTTTTAATGACTTATTTTTGTTAAAGGAAAAAAAAAAAGTGTGTAACTATTATCAAGGCAAACACAAGTATGAGATCAGGACTCTTTATCGGCAAATATTCAATATTAAAAAAGCTCAGGATCGGGACATCCCTAATCAGATTATTCTTCTTGTAGTTAGATGGCTGAGACTTGTGAATGAAAACACTGATGTGTGCTGATGTCTACGACTGCTCTCAGACTGCATTTGTTTCTCAAACTAGATTTATGAGGCTGCTGCACTTTTACTTGCAAATGATCACAGGCCTAATGTGTGTGCATGGGTTACTGTGGTTTGTAGTTTGTGTTTTTATTTCTGTTGAAGAGGTTTAGTCCTGCTGAGATGATGCAAGACTTCAGTGGTGTCAGTTTGTTATTGGGTCTCCTGATCGCTGTGAGTGGCATGGTGCTGTCAACATGAGGGAGGATGCTTTTCATACAGTTTTGTATGCTCGTGGGTGTACCTGTGTGTTCGCTGTGGTACATTGAGACTGCAATACAGAATCTTGAAACTTGACTTTTCATACTTTGGAGTTGACGTTGCATATTTTCGTTGTACTTCCTGTTCTCCTTGATTGATTTCATTTCTGGCGTTGAAGCCAAACTGAAGCTAACAGTGCTGTGAAGGTTTCTCCAGCTGCTGAAACCTTGTTAGCGTTCTTCCTTTAACTCCACGGATATCCTGGAGTTTGAAGTTTGCATCGCCCATGAGGCTCGAATGTGAACATGCCGGAGTAAATACTGAGCATCTGAACTGGCTGGAGTTCTAAATAAATATTTCATTTCCTAAATGAATGTAAACTGATGCCCTGCCCTTGACTGAAACCTTGAGTTTGCAGCTGTTCCTGTTTTGACTCCTGGCTGGCCTTTTACATTTCTGTGCTCGTCCCTGAATTACATGAACCGCTCCGTACAGCAGATTTGAGTTTTTATTGGCTGCAGTTTGTCTGTTGTGTAAACTATATCCATCCTCCCACTCTGAACAGTATCTCACTCAAACTAAGGAGCTTGCTCAAATAGGAACGCATTAATGACATTTTCATTCTCCGTTAATCTGCTGCTGATTCTCACAGTTATCACACAGCATCTTGCAAAAGTTTGTGAGCCCAAAGCCACATCATAAAATCTCTCTTTCTGACTGACCAACATCCATAAAACAATTTATCCGTATCTGCTGTTATTAAAGTCATTTCACTCATTTTCACTTTGTGCATTCATCTGCAAGAAATGTTTTGAATCCACTTCATACCAATTCAGACACTTGACTTGTTAAATGACAGATACTCCTCAAACCCCCACTGTGTTTACAAGAACATTTAATATTGTTTGAAAAACATTGATCGCTGACATTTGAGCCAACATTTCTTACCCGGAACTTCAATCAGATCCGTGTCCGGTCTGTCTCCAATCCGCTGCGGTTTGGCTCAGCACGGAGCAGGACACACGGGCAGCTGGAGTCATTTGACCGACGTTTTCCTGCTGTAATTACTGAATCAAGTATTCTCCTCCTCCTCTCCTCATCCATGTTGTCTTCATGGTCCTCTGAAAACCTCTGACCTGTTGACTCCAGGCCTGGCTCCGCTCATCATGACGGTTTGTTGTTGTAGTTAAGTGAAGTCTTCCACTGGAGTGGATCCAGTGGAAGGTAATAATAATTATAATAGTAATAAGAAAAAGTAGAAGAAGTGGAAGAAGTAGAAGAAGAAGAATACATTTTATTTATAACGCACTTTTCATTTCAATAAATCTCAAAGTGCTACAGGCACACAGTAAAAGGGAACAAACTTGAAAAATTCAAAAAAGATTACTTAAATGAGTTAAAAGCCTCTTTCAAAAGTAAGCTCTTTAAGTGTTTTTTAAAAGCATCCAAGGTCTGTGGGGTCCTGAGGTGGCTGGGCATGAAGTTCCACAGACGTGATGCAGCAACACAGAAGGCCCGTTGTCCCATGGTCCGGATCGTGGTTCTGGGAGGGTGGAGGAGGTTTTAATGTGCAGAGAGTGAATTCCACGTTGGGGTTTGCTGGGTGAGGAATTCTTTGAGGTATAGTGGGGCGTTTCCATAGATGCGCACATTGACTAGAATAGATCCGGTGCCGTGATGGATTGAAGATGGACCGGACATGATTCTGGTGGAATTTGGCCGTTCGGGACGTAGGTTGATACTTCACCGGTCAGACAGACAGAGAGGTCCATCATTATATTCCTCATGTTCATGCATTGACTGAGGTGGCATCTCATATTAAATATGAACCTTCTCATACAGCTGTCTTAAAGTGATGTGCTGAGGTCACTCTGAACTATCTTAGCTTCATTAACAAGTCTAGTCCACAGCAGGATCACCTGTTGTGAAACTTTTTCAGAGCATGAGCTGATTTCATATGAGCGTCTTTATAAAACATGCTGATGAATATTGTGAGATGTTGAACACACAGAGGAAAGAGAAACAAAAGGAGGTGGGACGTTACAAGCTGCTGTGTGTGTGTGTGTGTGTGTGTGTGTGTGTGTGTGTGTGTGTGTGTGTGTGTGTGTGTGTGTAAAGAGAGGGAAGTGATAGACGACAGACCAGAGGTGCAGAGTCGTTCTGTGGGACACGCTGCACCCACTTTAAGTAAACAAATGGGCGATCTCTCTTTCTCTACTCCTGGCCTACATGTGGCGAGTCGTGTCCTCACCTGCTCTACAGGTAACACAAAGTGAGAGAGAGAAGTAAAAGACAGTGTTAAACAGGAGCTTGGTCTCTCTATGGAGGTGATGATACACAAACCTTTCTCTTGAGGCTCTTTTCTTTTACTCCTATACCTTTATGCTCTGCCGGGAGCACCTTAGGCGTCCTCTCTAAAGCCTGAACATAAACTGAGATTCCTTTTAACCAATAAAATCATGGACAATCATATCGCAGCTGAGCACCAGCTATTACGAGGGCATGATGAGTGTATCGTAACATTTCGAAGAACGTTTAAGTCTTTGCAGGCATCACAGCGTCAGTCATTATGTCAGATCACTTCCTTGAATCCAGGATTTTCGGATTGCTTCAGGCATATGAATCAATACCTGATGCTTATTTAAATCAGGAGAACTTAACTCTACAGGAAAAATCACAAAAACTACTGATGTGTTCTCAAATAGTTGTTGATTAATGTTGTGTCCTTGGAGGAGATAGATGAATAACTGTGGCTCTAGACTGATAAGTAAAGGATCAGCTCTCTGACAGCGTCCTGGATTTACCTCTCAGCTGTCTGTTGTGGAAACAGCAGCAAAGGAAAGACTCAGACTTTGAAGAAGACTTTTCTCTCCTCTGTTCTCCTCCACGTCTTTAGCGCCGGCTTGTTATTACGCAATCGAGCCGTGTTCCTCCCCTCTGGACCCACGATGAATCACTCCCAGTGGCCAACACACCAAATATGTGTTACGTAAGATGATTTTGCATACGAGGATTATCGGCATCCCGCCTTGAGCCAGTGACCGGACCTCTGCTCACCCAGCAGACGCCAGAGGGGCTCGTGTGTGAAAGGGCTTTTCCTTGTCATCTCTGCTCACTGTCACTGGAGGGAAGGACCAAAAATGGGCACAGGAAGTGAGACACAGCAGGAGGGGATATGGAGCAGGGGAGTGCCTGCAACGATGCAGCGAGGCTCTGCAGGGACTGCGGTGTTTACAGGATGCTGTGAGGGGACCTGGATTGTTTCCCCATCTTCTCCCCTCTTCTTTTTTATAATCTACTTTTCCAGTGAATGCAGGAAGTAGTGTGTCGTTCATGGAGTGAGGCAGGAAGCTAAGGTGGTCACAGTGTTTGCCACGGGGGGATGTATGTTTGGTGCAGCGTGTGACGGGCTGGTTCAGTAGGACTCTAGTCAACCAACAGTTTATGAATCACTCTGTTGCTATTGAATAATTACTCAAAAGAAAGGACCATCTACACCTCATATGTACTGATAAAAACTATCTACCCTTAAAGTGCACAATATGTCATTGGCCTCAATATGTAGTGCTGGCGTGAGCACCACATACAGTGGGGCAAAAAAGTATTTAGTCAGCCACTGATTTTGCAAGTTCTCCCACTTAGAAAGATGAGAGAGGTCTGTAATTTTTTATCACACTTCAACTATGAGAGACAATATGAGAAAAGAAATCCAGGAAATCACATTGTAGGATTTTTAAAGAATTTATTTGTAAACTATGGTGGAAAATAAGTATTTGGTCAGTAACAAAAGTTCAACTCAATACTTTGTATCATAACCTTTGTTGGCAATGACAGAGGTCAAACGTTTCCTGTAAGTCTTCACCAGGTTTGCACACACTGTAGCTGGTATTTTGGCCCATTCCTCCATGCAGATCTCCTCTAGAGCAGTGATGTTTTGGGGCTGTCGCTGGGCAACACGGACTTTCAACTCCCTCTACTAATTTTCTATGGGGTTGAGGTCTGGAGACTGGCTAGGCCACTCCAGGACCTTGAAATGCTTTTCACGGAGCCACTCCTTCGTTGCCCGAGCGGTGTGTTTGGGATCATTGTCATGCTGGAAGACCCAGCCACGTTCCATCTTCAATGCTCTCACTGATGGAAGGAGGTTTTGGCTTAAAATCTCATGATACATGACCCCGTTCATTCTTCCCTTAACAAGGATCAGTCGTCCTGTCCCCTTTGCAGAAAAACAGCCCCAAAGCATGAGGTTTCCACCCCCATGCTTCACAGTAGGTATGGTGTTCTTGGGATGCAACTCAGCATTCTTCTTCCTCCAAACACGACGAGTTGAATTTTTACCACAAAAGTTCTATTTTGGTTTCATCTGACCACATGATATTCTCCCAATCCTCTTCTGGATCATCCATATGCTCTCTGGCAAACTTCAGACGGGCCTGGACATGTACTGGCTTAAGCAGTGGGACACGCCTGGCGCTGCAGGATTTGAGTCCCTCTCGGCGTAGTGTGTTACTGATGGTAGCCTTTGTTACTTTGGTCCCAGCTCTCTGCAGGTCATTCATCAGGTCCCTCCGTGTAGTTCTGGGATTTTTGCTCACCGTTCTCATGATCATTTTGACCCCACGGGATGAGATCTTGCATGGGGCCCCAGATCGAGGGAGATTATCAATGGTCTTGTATGTCTTCCATTTTCTTACAATCGCTCCCACAGTTGATTTATTCACACCAACCTGTTTGCCTATTGTAGATTCACTCTTCCCAGCCTGGTGCAGGTCCACAATTTTCTTCCTGGTGTCCTTGGACAGCTCTTTGGTCTTGGCCATGGTTGAGTTTGGAGTCTGACTGTTTGAGGCTGTGGACAGGTGTCTTTTATACAGATAACCAGTTCAAACAGGTGTCATTAATACAGGTAACGAGTGGAGGACAGAAGAGCTTCTTAAAGAAGAAGTTACAGGTCTATTAGAGCCAGAAATCTTTTTTCTTATATTCTCTCTCATAGTTGAAGTGTACCTCTGATGAAAATTACAGACCTCTCTCATCCTTCTAATCGGGAGAACTTGCGAAATCAGTGGCTGACTAAATACTTTTTTGCCCCACTGTACTTGTGTGTCGTTGTGTCCGTGTCGCTCTCTGATTCTCTTCCTGGTTGCGTTCAGTTTGATTTCTATACCAGCCAGGTCACCTGTTTGTGGTCCTGAATTATAATAAACTGGATCTGATACATGTTGCAGTTGATCATACAGCAATCATTACAAAAAAGACAAGAGAGGAGACGTAATGAACAGCAATGTACAATCCTGCCCAGCAGACCAATCACACGGCTTGCAGTCTGCGTCGTTACATTTTGGAGGCAGTGCACTTCAGGCTCTGTGTATAGGTTCAACGTTGGAACAGGGTTACAGAGACACACGGCATGGCTACAGTGATTAGATTAGAGTTTTCTAAAGTTAGCTAAATGACGACTAAAGAGCTGACTGTCTGAAGTGGTTTATAGTCTAGCTTCTGCTCTGGTGCTTTGGCAGCTTTTACTGTGGACCAGTACATCACACAATCACACTTCAAAAAAAACAAATATCCAATGATAAATATGTAACGATACATCAAACTCACCATATATTATGTCTATCACTATAACTACCTCTTACAGCCAAATTCCACCGGATCCGTGTCCTGTCCATCTTCAACCGTCACAGCACTGGATCTGATATGTCTCTATTCTAGTGAATGTGTTAACTTCCACTGGATCCGCTACGTTGCATTCTGTCTCTGTCTCTGATCCGGCAGGTCAGAGCCCTCCGGATCAGATACGCAGGACTTCTATTTTTGCTGGATGCCGGAGCACGACGCATCAATCTCAAACATCTGGTTAATTTTCAGAATAAAACACTCCGTGTTATCACCAGATCGTATTTCACTTAACTACAACAACAAACCGTCATGATGAGCGGAGCCAGGCCTGGAGTCAACAGGTCAGAGGTTTTCAGAGGACCATGAAGACAACATGGATGAGGAGAGGAGGAGGAGAATCCTTGATTCAGTGATTACCAAGGGAAAACGTCGGTCACATGACTCCAGCTGCCCATTGGTCCAGCTGCATTCTGAATGGACAAGAAAGCACAGAACCGGGCCGCAGTGGATCGGAGATGGAGCGGACACAGATGTGGTAAAAGTCTGATGTTACATGAGTTAAGCTCCTTGATTATGAAGTTAAAATTTAAGAGAGTAATGTAAACATAAAAGTTATCCATTGGAACTTTAAATTACTGTGCTGTTCATTATCCCATTATTTGATTAATTGCTTTAATTGTTTCAATAATTGTTGATTAGTCGAATATGAAAATAGTTGCAGCCTCACTTTCAGACCTGAGGTGAAATGTTTTCAGGAAATTCAACTTTTGCTTCAAGCTTTGAATTATACCGTGACCTGGATGACTGAAAACCTTCACAGATTTAAATCCTGTTTTCCCTCCGGACGTGAAAACATTTCATTTCTCAAACTTAGTTTTTTTACTTTTATTGAGCTGCTTCCATCGACTTTTTATACATGTGGAAAGTGCAGAAAGAAGCTGCACAATGCAAAACCACTGTACTCTATGTTTTAGGAATCCTGTTTCCCTCTCCACAGTTCTGTTGCTGATCTGTTGCCTTCTCTATCTCTTATATTGATCTGAGCTCCTTATCTGCATTACCATGTTGAATCTATGGCCTGCTCTGTCGACGCTCTGCAAACATTTGTTTTAAAAAAGTGAAACCAAATATTTAAAAGGCTTCTGTTGAGTCCTCTCTTACCCTCCATGAGACAGTTAAGGCCAGCTTCATTTCATATGCAGCAGCTAACCACAGAGCCGATCCATCTAAAACTTTGTCTTCAAAGCTGGACGCTGCTGCAAGTCTGGAACATCGACTACAAAGAACGTATCTGAATGATTGATTATTCACTCAGAGCCGCAGAGCTTTGTTCACTAAATATAAGAATGAAACCAGCTAATTCATCCAGCGCCAAGAACCCTGCAGTAAGTGTTACCCACAGTCTTAACGTTCATCTGGGGCTCACGCTGCCTTGTTCATATGTGGTGTCTTTTCATGAGGCCTCTAGAAGAGCTCAGTTATTTGGATTATTTTGGGAGGAACATGTTTAAAATGTTAAATTAACACAGCAACACTGAAGCCAAACTGGAAGCTGAGCAAACATTAGAGTGAACTTAGGATAGTTTCAGTTTTTTTCAGTGAGCAGGTGGAGCGACGTGAATGCAGATGGTCCGGTTTCTGCAGAGTCTGTGTTTTATTTACGTCGGGAGAAGAAGTCTAATGTAATTCCCTCTCCCGTGTAGCAGTATCTATCGCTCACGGATCATGTGGACATCTCCTCGCTCCGTCTGCTGTCGTTTCCTCTCTGGATGCACGTTAGGAGGAGTTGTTTTTGTCTGTAAGGCTAAGTTTAACACTTGTTATTGGAGATCAGACTTTGCCCGTGGAGACCTGATCCAGACACCAGGATATCTCAGCCATGACCTGAGGAGACCCAGGCAGAGTGTGAGCTGCCACCGGCCCCCGCCATCAAAGCTGGAACTGGTCCCAGGAGATACTGGTGGATGAGGTACTGAGGGGCTCATCGCTCATCCTGAAGTGCCTGTCCAGCCCTGATAGCCCGATCACACATCTGAGAGCTTCTTATTCCTCTCTGCAGGGCACTGATGGATCCCCCCAGTCAAAAATCATGACTAACTGCTGGCCAGGATGACAGAGAGGAAGTTTTAACCTAATTACTTTTGGATACAGCTTTCTCAATCTCTTTGATACTCCCACTCCAGCTCAAAGTCTCTCCTCTTTCTCTTTCCAAACCACTGTGACTGGATTTTACAGAACTGGACTGTGACTGAAAGAGTCACACGTGAATCTGCTGCTTTCTGTCGGCCATGATGGCTGCTTGTTTTATCCCTGTGGCTTTAATTTACCTTCCTGGTCACGGATATAACATGTGGTTGTTTCAAAGATTGGTTGTTCTGTCCACTCTTGCTGAAATCAGTCTTGATGTGGGATGCCTGAACAGTGATATCAAGCAAAACTAATCAGTAGTTCCCCTCAAATGAAAATGTAGACGTAATTGATAGGAATATTTGTGTTAACACCTGGAGTTCTTAAAAATTCTGGGCTAGAGCTGGGCGATACTGAAAAAGATGTTATCGTGATACAAATTTTCATATCAGTGGATAAAGATAACTATCCCAATATTTATCAAATCATTTTTTCATTTAAATGTAAAGTCGGATTTTTGCTCCTGAGTGAAAGCTTAAGCCAGTTAGTTAGTTTGTATCTGGATTTAGTTTTCTGATGAACTTCTTGAATCCATCATTTCTGACAGTGCTAACAGGAAGCAGGTCTTTAATGTAAGATGAGATTTCAGTGAAGTTTTAATTTGCAGATACTCATTTTTTAAGGTAATTTGCACAATCTGATTTAAATTTACAACAAGGATAAATCAAAATTTATACTGTGTATCAATTTGTGGAGTAATATTTTGAGTTGTGCTCTCCCTTTATGATTACTAAGGGTTACGGGCAGAGTGCTATTGTTTCCCCCAGTGCAGTGAATGCATCATGCTGGATACGGTCATGGTGGACATTAAACGTGTTCAAAATGCAGAGCAGAAGTTGTCTCTGTGCTCTTCATTTACCCTTATCCTAACAGTATATTTAATGAAGTGTATTAAGTTAATAGTTAACGCAGAGTCGACACAATGTCAGACTAACGACTCTGCTTTCAGCTGATAGGTTTTACGTTTTCTTCAGTGTCGCTGTCGCTCATTTCAGCTGTCTTTACATTCCTCTCCGAACGTCTTTAAGCCCCACCTACCTCTCACCCTGCGACATGATTGGCTGTTCAATGGCATCTTCTTCTTCTGTGTAACATTAGATGGCAACTAGCGTCTAAAGCTCATTAGGGCCCCCTGCCTTCCCATCAAATGTTATCGAACATTTGTTTTATTTATATTGAGAAAAATGATTTCATGATAATTATCGAATTATCGCCCAGCCCTATTCTTGGTTGCAGCACGTAGATGAACACACTCATTATATTGGAGACAAAACAAAATCCACCACCTTCCTGTATGTTTGTGTAGAGGAGTGAACGTGTTTGTGCGTTTTTGGAGTGTAATCATGGTGACAGAGTCGGGACATAACTTCTTTCTTGTCTTCTTAGAGCCTGGTTTCACCAGAACTCTATCTGTTCTCTATCTCTATCTGTTAACTCTTCTTGACCGACGCTGCTGTCTCACTCTCTGGCTCTCTCTCGCTCACTTGCTCTCTGGCTCTCTCGTTTGCTTGTGGCAGCTTTGGATTGAAAATGACTGTAAATCTGTGTTTTCATAAGCTTTGGTGTTTTCTGATTATAGAGAACATAAACACAATTTAGATTGTAATGTCATAAAGCATGCGGTATTAAAAACACGTTTAAGTTCAGAACATTTTGTCTACCTTATAAGAAAGTTACAGAAATGTTTTTTCTTTTTCAAGTTAAAAATGAAAAATAAACCACAAGAGCTGACCCAGATCCTAAGTTACAAACAACAACAATAACATAAGCAGCATTCATTGATGTAAGGAGACGGAGAAAATGTTCTTGGCTTATACTCTACACATGAGAACCAGTCTAAGCTGTGATGTTCTCCGTCTGTGTGTGTCCCTTCTTAAACCACATTTGGTCCTACTTCCTAGAGTCTGTCAGAAAGAGGATGCTCCCAGCTCAAACACTGAAGTCTGCTGGCCCGCCCCCCCACAGCCGTTATGTTACCTTCATGTGTCAGATACTGCTGCAGTGGGAAGTTCTGCTTGCATGTACCAAAGCCTGCTGGGTAATTGTCGAGGAGACCGCTAGTCCCCTTGCTGTCAGGACAGCTTAGGCCACACATCAGGCTCTCTGTCGCTGTGAGCACCAGGCACGTAACGTAGCCTTGAGTTGTACTTACTTTGTACTGTACATAGGC
The DNA here is from genome assembly GCF_009762535.1 of Notolabrus celidotus. Taxonomy (NCBI): domain Eukaryota; kingdom Metazoa; phylum Chordata; class Actinopteri; order Labriformes; family Labridae; genus Notolabrus; species Notolabrus celidotus. The sequence continues at coordinate 30,575,208 of NC_048284.1, read as the reverse complement.
AGACCTAACCCCGAGCCATTCACTGCACTGTACTCTGTGTTCCAGACTGCCCACACAGTGTTACAGAGAAGAAGTGAAACTGCTTTTGAAAAAAGGAAAGTCAAGACTCAAGAGTGGTAATTTTATAAAACACAATCAACAAGGTCTTAACGACGTGGAGGAGACGGAAGTTTGAGCGAGAAACTGATTTTGTAAGATGTAATGACCACTGTTGGTGGTAAAGTTACTCAGCTGCAGCTAATTACTTTAATTTTGTAAGTTGTTGGGTGATTACGCTCTCTGCATGCTGGCGTGGTGCTATACAAAAGAAAAAGACAAACTACTGAGATACGTTTAAAGGGATATTATGGTGTTTTTAAAACTGGGACTGGGAAGTTTTGGAATTGCTCCTTTAGATTGTCATTCGTATTTTAAGAAAAGGCCTTTCAATAAAAGTTCTTGTTTGTGTCACTGACAGGCTCAGATTGTTATTCTATTATTTACTGTAATGGGTAAACATGATCAGAATGTGGGCGGATAGAGAAAAAAAGAGGAATCAGAACTGAAAATGATTTTCAGTCGTTTTAAGATCTAGACCAGCTAATATTGTCAATTCTAAACAGCTGCAAGTTTCTTAAAGCTAGGGTTGGTAGTAGGGATGACCACAATTAATCGATTATCGATTAATTGATTGTTAAGAAATTACTCGAAATATGCATTTTTGTTCAATTTTCCGTCACGTGGAACAAACATCATGTGGTCTCATATTACACTCATCTATCAGGGAGGTGTTTTAAGTTTAAAGCATGTTTAGATGTGAATCAGCTGGTAAAGGTGTTGCGCACAGCGGAGACGCTCAGCTGGGGGCTGCGGCTGCGCGTCAGGTCTCCACGTGCGCTTTTTAAAAGAGGATCAATACAAAACTGCTGCCAACAACGACACGGACACAAAGGTTGACAACTTTAAACAGGACATTTCCCACCTTTGGATACGAAGGCAACAGACAGGTGGGAAAATCAGGTACGCTACGTTTGCAGACCAGCAACATCAGAGCCGTTTGAGCTTTCTCCTGATTATGACCCGGTTGCGCTCCTGGCTGACACCTGACCGAATACACATGATTATTTTTCTCAATAAGAACGAGTAGACAGAAAACTGGACACTGAGTCTGAAGTACTTTTCTGTTATTATTATGAGCCTTCACTTTATAAGACTATGTCCGCGGAGAATATTTCTATGAGCCTAATCGTTGATATTCTGCGTGTCAAACATGTACCCGTATTCAACCCCGTCAGTTATTTGCATTTTGTTGCTGTAGAAAATACAATTTAGGGGGAAAACAACGTATTTGGCATTGTTTTTGACGTAAGAATAATAATGTTTTTTCTTATCAATTAATCGATAATTGATCGTTAACATTTCCAAAAATCGATCATGGAAAATACTTAAAATGTACATCCCTAGTTGGTAGTCACGGAAAACTAGCATGAATTTGAATGTAGCATTTCCTCAGGACTCCGTCTAACCCCTGCCCCCTCGGAGCTCCTCCAAAACGACAACCCCGCTCACATGCACGAGCGCCGCTGATTCGCGACCATAAAGATAATTTTAACCAGTATAACAAAAAGTGTATCTAAATCTGACTACCAACCCCAGCTTTAAGTGAGCTACGATACAACCTTTCACCTCTTCGATCACATCTGGACGATCACGTCACTGATCAGTGCAGACGGCAGCATTGAGCAGCTTGCTGCTTGCTGGTGCATCAAAATAGGTGACATAAATGCAAAAATAGGATGTTGCAAATACCAAATATTGGACAATACATCCTTAAATGCCAAGAAGGTCAAAATGTTTCCTAGCCTGGGACTGATCGCATGGACTTTGCTCGCCATCCAAGCATCAAGTGAAGTGCAGGCAGCTAAAGAGACGTTTTATTAGCTGAAATTTTGATTCAGCAAGGCCATACCCAGGACTTCCACCAATTCCGTGTCTGGTCGCTGCGGTCTGGCTCCGTTCTCTCTTGTCCATCAACACCCACCGGTTGCATTTTCAGAAGAGTCATGTGACCGAGGTTTTCCTTCTGTAATCACTGAATCAAGGATTCTCCTCCTCCTCTCCTCATCCATGTTGTCTTTCTGGTCCTCTGAAAACCTCTGACCTGTTGACTCCAGGCCTGGCTCCACTCATCATGACGGTTTGTTGTTGTAGTGAAGTGAAATACGATCTGGTGATAACACAGAGTGTTTGATTCTGAAAATTAACCGGATGTTTTCATTTTGTTTTGGTGCCTGACTTCCTGTCCCGCTCCATCTGCTCTGTTGAGATTGATGCTTCGTGCTCCGGCATCCGGCGTTCTGTAAACAAAGCAGGAAATGTCCTCTGGCATCAAAATTATAAAAAGAACACTTATTTTCTTAAAACACTTAAGTTAATTAAATATAATATTTAAATAAAATACAGGGTTTTTATCACTATTTTACAACAGTCCCAAATTCTTCTGAATTGAGGTTGTATTTTAAAAATTAACTTTTCTAATTGAGGTCCCCAACACCCCGGTAAAATCTGTGTGCTTTAACCCTGCACAAAGTGAGAAACATTAATATAATAAAGTATTCTTGTGTGTGTGACTGTGTGTGACCGGTTAGTGTTGACAGACAAGAGAGCACAGATTGGAGACAGACCGGACACAGATCTGATGGAAAGTCTGATGTGAGCTGTGAGCGCTTACAAGAGTGTATAAATGTGCTGCGGGTCTAACATTTACGAGCCCAGGTTGGTCCTGATGTGACATGAGGATAATTTGGAGTAATGGGTTGGTTCTTGGTTCTGAGCTTTATGGGTGCAGGCAGATGCAGGTTTTTAAGATTGGAACCATGAAGGACTCTCTATTACAAGTACTGCATCATCATGTGGAAAACATTAGTCATATTAACACATCTTTCCCCCGAGGCCTCGTGCCTACAACACAATCACAGCAGCGGGGATATTTAGAACATGGCTACTCCCTCGCTACAAGAAGTTTTAAGTTACAGCTCAATTACCCAGAAAAAAATAACAGTATTCATTCTAAATAAGAAAATGTGATCAGTATTCACACATTCTCTGGATTATTAAAAACACATGCAGAAAATGCATTTGTTTTTGGGATATAAAGAGATATTAAAGACGAGAGCTGTAAGTATTCTAAAGTTTAAACCCCATGTAGGTGTTAACACAACAGATCATTTCTTACAGAGCAGTCTTTAGACCAATTGGTTCTTGTCTTGTGACAACATGCCTCCTGAAATCGATGACCAACTTAGACCAACTAACCAAGACTGTTTGCCGCTCTGTTTACAGTTAGCAACTTGAGAAGGGACTAGGGATGTACATTTCAAGTATTTTCCGTGACCGATTTTTGGAAATGTTAACGATCAATTATCGATTAATTGATAAAAAAAAACCATTATTATTCTTACGTCAAAAACAATGCCAAATAGGTTGTTTTCCCCCTAGATTGTATTTTTTACAGCAACAAAATGCATATCACTGACGGGATTGAATACGGGCACACGTTTGACACGCAGAATATCAACGATCAGGCTCATTAAAATATTCTCTGCGTACATAATCTTATAAAGTGAAGGCTCATAATACTAACAGAAAAGTACTTCAGACTCACAGTGTCCAGTTTTCTGTCTACTCGTTCTTATTGAGAAAAATAAACGTGTATTCGGTCAGGTGTCAGCCAGGAGCGCAACCGGGTCATAATCAGTCCAGCTGCAGAAAAGCCCAGACGGCTCTGATGTTGTTGGTCTGCAAAAGTAGCGTACCTGAATTTCCCACCTGTCTGTTGCCTGCGTATCCAAAGTTGGGAAATTTCCTGTTTAAAGTCGTCAACCTTTGTGTCCGTGTCGTTGTTGGCAACAGTTTTGTATTGATCCTCTTTTAAAAAGCGCACAGGGAGACCTGACGCACAGCCGCAGCCGCCAGCTGAGCGTCTCCGCTGTGCGCAACACCTTTAACAGCTGATTCACATCCAAACATGCTTTAAACTTAAAACACCTCCCTGATAGATGAGTGTAATATGAGACCACATGATGTTTGTTCCACATGATGGAAAATTGATAACAAAAATGTGTGTTTCGAGTAATTTCTTAACAATCAATTAATCGATAATCGATTAATTGTGGTCATCCCTAGAAGGGACCACAGATGTTTGCAAGATACACACTGTCAGTACACTGGTTTATACTTCCCCTGGAGGATGTAGTGCCTCTAAATCTGATTCTAGTGAGTCTCAGTTTCACTGTAAATACTAAGTTACACAGATGCTTCACTCTGGCTTTTTTTCTGCTGTTTGCACCAAGCGGCACACTCCGGTCTCAAACGATGAAGCCAATGCGGAAGTGCTATAAACTGCAATACATCGAAAATCCGCTTGAGGCTGGCTGCAGAAACACCGGAAACCACATAGATATGAATGGGAAAAAGACGATCTTTTTAGCATTAATAAACATGTTTACAGCCTGGTTCAAAAACCGGCTTGGCCCTACAAAGCTAATCTCTCTAATGACACACACTGTACGAGGGGGGGGGGGGATTTTTTTCTAACGTGACGGTTCAGAAGATATTAAGATTACGAGTTTTGCCCAAATAAGGATATGACTGACGTGACTCCCTGTCGGGAACACACAGCCATTGGCTAAGAGGCTCACACTACGTCACACTCTGCCTAGTTGAGTTCCGCATTACCAATATGGCTGCTGCCGTCGATTGGCTTCAAAACAGCTCTCAGGAACAGATGGGTGACGTCACAGATACTACGTCCATATTTTATACAGTCTATGGTTTGAACACAGAAAAGAAACCAGTTTCCTTTTGATTTCCTTGTAATTAGAGGGTCCAAAGTTCGTCACATTAACAACATGAAGATGCAGATTTATAGAGTAAGAAGTAGGGATGGGCAATGATTTTCAAATATCCGAATATTCGTTCACTTTGTAAAAACCGGAGAGTCACTTTGAATATTTTCTCATTTTAAAAGTACAATTTTTCATCATTTCATCGACTGCTATCTGCTGTAAATTGCAAAAGAAGAAGAAAACAGTCACATTGATTTTCTCCGTTTCTGAATCTCACACTACTACACACGTATGTCCAGAGACTGAGCATGGCTGTAAAATGTAAACACACAAACATCGCCACGTCACTGAAACACCGACATAAAGGTCGAGACAGATGCTGTCAGTGCCCGCTACTTGCAGCACTTCGTCATGCTGCTGGTTAACACGACTGTGTGTGTGTGTGGGTGCGGGAGGGAGGGAGGGAGGGAGGGAGGGAGGATGATTATTTGAATAATCGTCGAGTAGATGCCAATGATTATGGAATAGTATTTTGGCTTGAAATGCCCATCCCTAGTTAGAAGGAAAGCATCGGTCTGTCCTCAGGAGGAGGAGAAAACTCTTCAAATGTTTGTTTTTTGAACAGAGGTCACATTGATCATTTCTGGTGCATTCAGGGAAATCAGGGAATCTAAATGCTGATTGACTTTCATGAGGCAGCATCAAGCAGCGTTATTGCTCAGGTTTAAATATTTGATCCAGAGGATGTTGACACAAGCAGCTATGATAATGTTTGATTCTATTCATTGTAGGATACAAGTCTTTTATGTTGTTTAAAGATTTGTTATCCATATACAAGAAATTCTTAAATGGTACAAAGTATGCAGACATGATTTCCAACCTGAGAAAAGTTGTTTTTTATTTCTACAAATTTATGCAAACTGCTGCTGACATGTCTCAGACTCCCAGCACAGCAACCAAAGCCCTCACAGAGAAAAATCTGCAGAGCGATCCGGCCCAGTTAACATCAGTGATCCCACCTACTGACTTCACTGAGCACAGAACATTGAATAAACATGGGAATCCTTTAATGCAGGCGAGTGTTGAACACTGTGAATAAATCCTGGAATTGAAAATGTGAAACACTTAGGAACCCGACAATACCAGAAAAGACAAAGACACAAACACACACACACACACACACACAGATTAGACCTCCACAGTGCCTACACTCTTGCTATGCAACACGTGTCCTCCAGCCTTTCCTCCTCCTTCGTCTTGCTTTGCATTGACAGCAAAGGAACAACAGACATGAGACCAGCATATAAATCGGCATTTTCAAAGTTCCCCTCCTGGGTCCACGATGGTAGAATGACATTTTCATCTCCTGTCCCATCGTGGTGCGGCTCAGCAGCCTCTCTCGAAGGTTAAAATCTCTCTTTATGAGGTTCCTCACGTCACCTTCTCCCTGCTGATTCCTCCCCCGCCTCTGTTTATATTCTAATTGCTGTCAAAAGTTCTCTCCCTCGCTTCTCCTCTCTCCTTGGTTATTATTCCTTATCCAAGAATCACTTGTCTCAGTTGCATAACAATTCTTTGGTATCAGGAATAATTTGAGGACATTTTGGCTCCAATTCTTGCACTCTCTAAGGATAATCCTGGTGTGTTTGTGCCAAATATTAAAAATGCTTGGCACGTCCATGTTGTCTGCTCACAGACATCTTCCTCTAACTTCACAGAATGTTATTTGCTTTAAACTCTGTAAGAAACATCTACACAGAGGTGAGTTCAGGCCAGATAATTACCAAACAGGAACCTTCTTTTTTTTTTGAGGGAAAAGTGTTTAATTGTGTTTGACAGCAGCCATGAAACAGGCGGTAACAGCTGCAATGTAACCATCAGGGGAAAAAGCCTGAGCACATAAAAGTGTCTGACAGGTTCAGATGAATGTCGAAGGTGTCTGATAATATCACAGAAATGATCCCTACAGAGAGAGACACCTTTTAAAAAGAGGTCAAACTAGAGCTGCATGATACTGAAGAAAACCTTCATATAGCAAAACATATTTATTTTCTGCAATATACTAAGAACACTGTTTTATTCTACCTAGAGCTGGGAGAGATTGAAAACAATTTTGTCACGATAAAATTTGTCAAATCAGTCGATATAGATAATTATCATGATAAATATCAAATCATTATTTTATGTATATTTAAAGTCCAATTTTTGGTCCTGAGTGAAAGTTGTTAGTTTGTATCTGGATTTAGTTTTCTGATGAGCTTCTTGAATCCCTCATTTTTGACGGTGTTCACAAGAAGCAGGTCTTTAATGTAAGATGAGATTTTCACGATGGTCGCGGTGGACATTGGACGTCTTAGAAATGCACAGCAAGTCTTCTCGGTGCGCTTCCTTTACCTTCATCCTGAAAGTAGATTTAATGAAGTGTATTAAGTTAATAGTTAACACAGAGTCGACGCAGTGTCAGACTTACGACTCTGCTTTGAGCTGTTAGGTTTTGAGTTTTCTTCAGTGTTGCTGTCGCTCGCTTCAGCTGTGTTTACATTCTGCACTAAACCTCTTGAAGCCCCGCCTACCTCTCACCCTGCTACATGATTGGCTGTTCAATGCTGTCTTCTACTTCTGTCCAATGCGGGGGGGGGGGGGCAACTAGCGCTTAAGGCTCATTAGCGCCCCCCTTCCCGGTGGTTAGGTGGTGTAATTACAGGTTTAAATATATACCATTTTCGGCATGTATCCATACTCATGCAGCGGAAGAGCACAGGTCTTCAAGGAGCTTCCGAAAATAGTGCCAAAACAAAGGGGGTTTCTGGTGGCAAAGTCAAGAGCGTAGACTATATAAAATATGGACGTAGTATCTGTGACGTCACCCATCTGTTCCTGAGAGCTGTTTTGAAGCAAATCGACGGCGGCAGCCATATTGGAAATGCGGAACTCAACCAGGCAGAGTGTGACGTAGTGTGAGCCTCCTTGCCAATAACTGCGTGTTCCCGACCGGGATTCACGTCAGTCATGTCCTTATTTGGGCAAAACTCGTAATCTTAATATCTTCTGAACCGTCACGTTAGAAAAAAATTCCCCCCCCCCCCCCCCCGAACAGTGTGTGTCATTAGAGAGATTAGCTTCATAGAGCCAGGCCGTTTTTTGAACCAGGCTGTAAACATGTTTATTAAGGCTGCAAAGATCGTCTTTTTCCCATTCATGTCTATGTGGTTTTCTGTGTTTCTGCAGCCAGCCTCAAGTGGATTTTCAATGTATTGCAGTTTATATCACTTCCGCATGGGCTTCATCGTTGGAGACTGGAGGTTGCCGCTTGGTCAAGAGCTGCAATTTTTTCTAGAGCATGCAATTGCACAGTGATGAGTGCCACGACCATATTTTCTTAACTTTAGAGAAATTAAGCGAAATAGGAGGCCCGTTCCACAAAGAATTATAGCCTAGCTTGCCTGCCGGTTATCTGAGAATTTTCTCATTAAAGGAGAAGAGCTCAGCAGCACTCATTGTGGCTTGCAGGAGTACTAGTGCAATGTAATTCATACAACCCCACTTCAAAAAAACTAAAATATCCCTTTAAGCTGTTCCTGCTGGGTGAAATAAAAGTCAGTCATCTTGAAGTCTAAGATGAGTTTTATGTAATTAGAAATGTAAGTAAACACACCACCCTGAGGACACAGAGGCTGCCCACACTTGTGTTGCGACCTCCCGGTTGTGGGTCAGTCTCTGCAGTATTAGACCGCCCCGGCTCACAGCCCGCTCACTGTTTGTGAGTTTCAAATTGTTTTCTGCTTCTGGTGATGGATGGAGCTCATGCTGGTCAGCTGTTCACAGATCACCGCTCAGTTAAGCTTCCTGTCTGTTATTTAATTTGTTGGCTCCTCTGTGTGGTGCCACATGGACAAACAGCTTTGCTGTATTTTAGGGTTTCTGTTGAAGCTTAACATTTTCAGACAACTTGACAGATTGTCATTGATGAAGGTGGAATAATCTATGCGTGTGGTGAGAGCAGAACTGACACTCAAAGCTGGATCAAATACACAAAATTAAAGGCACATGTCATCATACCGAAGCAGCTCTTTTGATCACTCTTAGAGTTAACGCTTGAATCTTTTGACCAGCAGAGATAATGTGATCACAAAGCATATCACACAAGAATACTTTATTATTTTAATGTTCCTCACTTTCTGCAAGATTTAAGCACACAGATTTTACTGGGGTATTGGGGACCTCAATTAGAAAAGTTCATTATTTTAAGAAAAATGTAAGTGTTCTTTTTTAATTTTGATGCCAGAACACATTTCCTCCCTGTTAAAAACATCTGGAGGAACCTCTCCAACTAATGAGGTTCATGATCAACAGGTTAGTCACATGAGTGGGTATAAAAAGGACACTCCAGAGAGGAACGTGGAAAGAGGTTCACCACACTTTGAGAGACTGCATGAGAAAATAGTTCAACATTTTCAAAATAATGATCCTCAGACTCTGTAGTGGAAGTCACTGCATTAAAAACAGACATGACTCTGTAGTGGAAGTCACTGCATTAAAAACACACACGACTCTGTAGTGGAAGTGACTGCATTAAAAACACACATGACTCTGTAGTGGAAGTCACTGCATTAAAAACAGACATGACTCTGTAGTGGAAGTGACTGCATTAAAAACAGACATGACTCTGTAGTGGAAGTCACTGCATTAAAAACAGACATGACTCTGTAGTGAAGGTGACTGCATTAAAAACAGACATGACTCTGTAGTGGAAGTCACTACATTAAAAACAGACATGACTCTGTAGTGGAAGTGACTACATTAAAAACAGACATGACTCTGTAGTGGAAGTGACTGCATTGAAAACAGACATGACTCTGTAGTGGAAGTGACTGCATTAAAAACAGACATGACTCTGTAGTGGAAGTCACTACATTAAAAACAGACATGACTCTGTAGTGGAAGTGACTGCATTGAAATTCACACATGACTCTGTAGTGGAAGTCAATGCATTAAAAACATACACGACTCTGTAGTGGAAGTGACTGGATTGCAATTCACACATGACTCTGTAGTGGAAGTGACTGCATTCAAAACAGACATGACTCTGTAGTGGAAGTCACTGCATTGAAAACACACATGACTCTGTAGTGGAAGTCAATGCATTAAAAACACACACGACTCTGTAGTGGAAGTGACTGCATTAAAAACACACATGACTCTGTAGTGGAAGTGACTGCATTAAAAACAGACATGACTCTGTAGTGGAAGTCACTGCATTAAAAACAGACATGACTCTGTAGTGTAAGTCACTGCATTAAAAACAGACATGACTCTGTAGTGGAAGTGACTGCATTGAAATTCACACATGACTCTGTAGTGGAATTCAATGCATTAAAAACAGACACGACTCTGTAGTGGAAGTGACTGCATTGAAATTCACACATGACTCTGTAGTGGAAGTGACTGCATTAAAAACAGACATGACTCTGTAGTGGAAGTCAATGCATTAAAAACACTCATGACTCTGTAGTGGAAGTCACTGCATTAAAAACACACATGACTCTGTAGTGGAAGTCACTGCATTAAAAACACTCATGACTCTGTAGTGGAAGTGACTACATTAAAAACAGACATGACTCTGTAGTGGAAGTCAATGCATTAAAAACAGACATGACTCTGTAGTGGAAGTCAATGCATTAAAAACAGACATGACTCTGTAGTGGAAGTGACTGCATTAAAAACACACATGACTCTGTAGTGGAAGTGACTGCATTAAAAACAGACATGACTCTGTAGTGGAAGTGACTGCATTTAAAACAGACATGACTCTGTAGTTGAATAGAAGGCCAAGAGAAGTCCTCTTGGCCGGAGTCCATTTAATTTGGACTGAATTGGTACTGTCCTGTGTTGTTACAAGCCAAAGTGTGACATTCTTTTTGGAAGTCATGGACACTGCATCTCCAGCCATGAGGAGCAGAGGGACCAGCCTGCTTTTTATTAGCACATAGTTCAAAGGGCAGCCCCCCTGATGATGTGTCCTCAACTCCAAAATCTTGTGTCACCATGTCTGTCTGCCTCAGCTATAAGAGATGTATAATGTCCAAGTCAGATTACGCCCTCTACTGTTTAAAGAAAGGGCAACTTAAACTCATGCTCAGTGTAAACCTACTTGGAAAAGAAACTTGATATTGCTTTTCACGCCTCTTCAATACCTTCCCCCCTGAAGGACAACACACAAGTACAGTTTTAGACTTCAAAGTTCATTAAAACCAGCTTTCAAATCAGTTCAGTAGTAGCTATTAATAGTGATTGTGTGAAGTATAAGCAGTGGTGATTAAAGTGGTAGATTAAACTCTGATTGAGATAGAAGTACGGCTGAGATCATATCTTGTATCCTTCAGTGAAATAGACATTACACATCTGCTCTCAAGTCAAAGTACAGCTTTGTATTTGGCTCCTTTCCTGCTTTACAAACTTGGAAAACATTTCTGAGTGTATCACCCTGGGAAACAGTCCTAAAATAAAAACACGGGAGATGTGGGTTTTTTTTTTATCAGTTTGAAGCCAAGATGCTCTTCCAGGCGGATGCTCGTTCTTCTCCAGCGGATCGGTTCTTCATCTGGCCCCTTGTCTTCGAAATGTGAAGCGAGTGAGACTGCAGGCTCCGTGACCTGCTGCTCTCTGTGAAAACACGAGTTGTCAAGGCACACACTCACACACTCTCCTCCCGTTCTCCATGTGTGTCCGCTGTGGGATTACAGTAGTTGCTTCAAATCTTCACAGAGGAGTGTCTGTCCTCTGGCACAATCACTTGGAACACGTGCCCTGAGAGCTGCGTGGTGTCAGAGCATCTCTTCATCCCTGTTATTTGCCCTCCCATCCCTCCCTGCTGCTCATGCTGCCCTTCATCCTCTTCCTCTGTTTCATTTCACAGTCTCCATTTCCAGCTCAACACCCCCCTCTACGTCCGCCCTCGATTGGATTCCAAACCGATTTTTGCCTCCATGAATACCTCTTAGTTCCGCTTTCCTTTCACAATTACTTTCCAATTTCAGTCCCTTCCTGTTTGCTCATTCAGCGGCTGAGAGATGATTGTTGGAGTTTTAGAGAAGGGAGGAAAATCTCTCGCGTTGACCTTGCTGTTCGCCTCCTCGGAGCGCGCGGTGGGCACTTTGTTAACATGAAGCCGAGGCTGTGACATCAGCACCTGCTGCTATGACTCATGACCTTGTGCTGAAGCATGATGGGATATTTAACCCTGGGGTTTGCCTGCAGTGGTCTCCCCTCCTGATCCTTGCAGCCTGGTAGTCACTGTCCCACCAAGAAGCATGTTTGTGTCCTTTTGCTGCCAGGGCAATGACTAAACCTCACAATCATCATCATCATCTTCATCAGCTGAACTTGTGTAACCGTCGTCCCCTGATTGATGAGGCCGTGTGTGTGTGTATGTGTGTTGAGATTAACCCATCAGGAATGAGAGTGTTGCAGGCTGGGTCATGACACAAGGGTTAAGCGAACAGATGTTCCTGAGAGCGTGTTACGTCGGCACATTAACTCTAAAAGTGAAGCCGTGAGTACAGAGCGACCCTTTAAACTCTGAAAAATAAACCTTGTTTACTTTGGTTCCGCCTGCAGCCCGCAGAGAGCTCAGCTGTTTGTGGCGTGCAGTGAAAATTACAAGTTCTGCTGTCGTCTGTGGATCGACTCCTCTTCATTTGAAACACTCTTTTAATTCTGCTCGTTTATGTGTTCACAGTTTCACAAACACTTTGGATTTGTTATTGAGGATGGATCCACGGTTTCAAAGTCTGACTGATTAAAAGAAAGTCTGACACAGAGGCCATGATAACTGAATATTTAATGTTACAGTGACGCTGTGCGTCGTGTTGATGGATTAAAATTAAACCTCAGACACTTACACTGAGGGAAAAACACACACACACATACTATAACGTTTACAGTCTCAATGGACAGACGGACAGATGGCTGGAGAAGCTGCCTCACTCTGGCTCGCTCATCCTCTCCCCAACACACACTGTCTCAAGCTCCTGCACTGCTTTTGCTCATTGTTCCTGCACTGTGAGGCGGTTTGACAGTCCATCAAGCTGGAGAGGTGGAAGGTGAAGTGTCCCGTGTAGAATTGTCAAATCAATCAATCAATCTTTATTTGTATAGCGCCAAATCACAACAAACTTTATCTCAAGACGCTTTTACAAACAGAGCAGGTCTAGACCGTACTCTATGTCAAATTATTAAAAAAGACCCAACATCAAGACAGGGTAAAGGCTGATTTATACTTCTGCGTCTCCCCTATGCAGCAGGGGCTGACGCGGACATGAGCCCCACATACTTGTGCGTCGGTGTGTCTGTGTCGCGCAGCAATTCTCCGCCGAAACGCCTGAGGGCAGTGCGGTCTCTCTGATAGCCGGTCGCCTGCTTCCGGTCCCGCTACGATCTCTGTTTACTTTTCCACAGCGATTCAGAGCGTGTTATGTTAATCTACAGCTGATACATGTTGCTGTTTATCATACAGACATGATTACATGAAGAATAGAGAGGAGGAGATGAAATACACGGCCGATGTGCGGCCGATGTCCGGGATCCCGGAAGTGCTGTAAACGCGGGAAAGACAAAGCAGCCGAGCGGACCAATCACAGAGCTTGCGGTCCGCGTCGGCTCTACGGGGAGTTACATTTTGGAGGAGGTGCACGTCAGCTATGTGCGTAGGCCTCGGCGTAGGGTACGCCGTTGATTCAACGCAGAAGTATAAATCAGCCTTAAGACTCACGGCCAAATTCTACCAGATTCGTGTCAGGTCCGTCTCAGATTTGTCACGGCACTGGATCTTATAGGTTTCTATTCTAGTTAATGTGTTAACTTCCACTGGGTCCGCTCTGTTATGTTCCGGCTGCGTCTCTGATCCGGCCGGTCAGATCCCTCCAGATCAGATACACAAGACTTCTATTTTTGTTGGATGCTGGAGCATGACGCATCAATCTCAACAGAGCAGATGGAGCAGGACAGGAAGTCAGGCACCAAAACAAAATGAAACACCCGGTTAATTTTCAGAATAAAACACTGGTGTTATCACCAGATCGTATTTCACTTAACTACAACAACAAACCGTCATGATGAGCGGAGCCAGGCGTGGAGTCAACAGGTCAGAGGTTTTCAGAGGACCAGAAAGACAACATGGATGAGAAGAGGAGGAGAATCCTTGATTCAGTGATTGCCGTGGGAAAACCTCGGTCACATGACTCCAAACCGGCGGTCCTGCTCCGTGCTGCTTTCCGAAAACGCAACCGGTGGGTGTTGACGGACGTGAGAGCATGGAGCCGGACCACAGCGATTGGAGATGGACCGGACATGGATCTGGTGGAAGTCCTGTCTTAGTCTTACTCAACCTTAATCCATCATGACCATTGCACCTCGCAGTATTTAGGAAAAACTTCCTTTTAACAGGCAGAAACCTCGAGCAGAACCAGACTCATGTTAGACAGCCATCTGCCTCGACCGAGTTGGGGTTGGAAAGAGGGATAGAGGAGAATAAGAGACAGAGGGAGTGCTGATGGTGATGAGACGAGTAGTAGCTGTTGCCGCTGGAGCCAAGCACGTCCATATCAGCTGGAGTCTGGAATGTCCACAGCAGGAGGTTGTCTCACAGCTTGTAAAAGTGTTTCTGATTTAGTAAATTTGTCTCCAACTTTGTTAAGCAGAATATTAGATACTTTTCCCCTCCTGCACCTGAGGAAGATTATTTATGCTGGCATGGTTTGCACGTCAGATTAAAATCAGCCTTCATCTTCTTAAGAAACAAGAAACAGTGGGAACATTCGCAGAAAACCCTCTCATACAGTATATTGTTGAAATCTGTAGCCTGAATATATCTAAGCTTTGGTATCACATCTGAGTCTTTGTCAAAGATTCATGATTGTATCATTAAACAAACCGGTCTCAGAAGTGAGTTCCTCACTGTGAGTACAGAAACAGAAATGCCAGAGGTGGTTACAATCTTTGTGCTGCACATTTAGAAAGGGAGAACTGTCATTTCAGCCGTTTTCCCTCAGCTGTCTGTGAGAGTGTGACAGTCAGTGAGAGTCTGAGGCTTGAGCTCTGCCTGTACATGAAGTGCTGTCCCTCCTCCTCTGTCTGTCTGTGTTATCGTCCTGTTAACCGGAGCAGCAGCAGAGGCACACTCTGCAGTGCTGGCCTGTGAAGCTGCTGTAGTTGAAAGGGATCGCATTGGACTTCTGCAGAGTGCTGAGGATGTAAGCGGTGATGATGAGTCTGACCCGGCATGCTCTAACCTCGGTGTGTTTGTGTGTCTGTTTTCTCTGAATCACCAGCGGTGAAGAGGCTGATGAAGGAGGCTGCTGAGCTGAGGGACCCCACAGAGCACTATCACGCCCAGCCACTAGAGGTAAGTTCACCATGGGACAACACTGGACAGTACTGCCTCGGTATCACCGCAACAACACATTTCACCAGCCTGTACAGCCTAACAGAGCGTCTATGGTTGAGTCAGTACAGGAGGAAGCCAAACTCAGGTTAGAGGCCCGACCTGACTTTGAAGTCCTGCTCCCTGAACGATCCCCGTCTTCTCCTTACAGAGAGAAACACGTTACTCATGTACTTGTGCGAACACATCAGGCTTTTCTGGCTCTGCTGACCAAAATGAAATAAACATGTAGACATAAACTGAATGAATTGTTATCACAATCTGCCTCACTGTCTGTCAACACTTGCTCTCACACTCAGCTCTGTAGTGGGGCAGTGAACTCTCTTTGAAGTCCAGCTTCATGGTATGTGCAATGCAGCCTTATCATTCACACGGTGCAAACAGTTTTGGCAGGCAGTGCAAGTGTTGTTAATTTCTACCCAAAACACGTGAGATGATCAGTCGGATAATATTTTAAGCCTTTTACACATTTACATACTTTAATTAATAATAAACAGACAGACCCATGTCATCATAATCACTAATCAGCATGAGAACTGTAGGAAGCTTGTTCCAATTAAGCGGCAACCTCTGGTCGTGAGAATTGAAGCCAATGTGGAAGTGTTAAAAATTGCAGTTCCTTGAGTGTCCTCTTGAGGCTGGCTCCAGAAGTACCAGAAACCACATACACACCAATTAAAAAAAGCCGATCTTTACAGCAGAAATAAACATGTTTACAGTAGGGATGCACCGATCCTACTTTTTAGGTCCCGATACCGATATCGATACCTTGGCTTTAGTATCTGCCGATACCAATACTAGCCGATCCGTCAAAACATTACCGCTGCACATGTTGCAAGTTTCCGGTGGAGTTGTTAGCAAAAGAAGCGTGACATGCAGCTAAACTGCAGAGCCTCTGAAGTTATCCTCCATCATGCTCCACCAGGCAAAAATGCACAGACCGGCTGGTGCTGATGACACAGGAGATGCACATTGCTGTTGTAAACACAGAAACGGATAGAACTGAGATGAATACATCTGCAATATGGATCGGCACTATATATTGGCTCCATGTCACGGATATCCGATCTAGCTTTTTGAGTCTGATCTGGCTGAAATCCGATACCAGGATCGGATCGGTGCATCCCTAGTTTACAGCCTGGTTCAAAAAACGAGTGTAGTCTGGATAGCTAATTTCTCGACTGGCACACACTGTATGGGGGGTGAATTTTTTCATAACACAGCAATTTGGAAGATATAAAGATTATTAGTTTTCCATTATGAGAGGCACAGCTGACTTGACTGACAGGCGGGAACACTGAAGCTGTTGGCGAGGAGGCTCAAAGCATGTTGGGAGCGTAGCGTTCTAGAGGGGTTTTTGTGCTTTCAATTGAGAAAGTTGGGTTTAACGTTACCTGACTGTTTAATAAATACTAAATTAAATATAGCTTTAGCTAACGCATCTGACTTGTTATAAGAGTTAAATACCAAACTTATGTTAATCAATAACTTTTCTAACAAGTCTGGGTCACTATGTGGACAACAACTCATGGTCATACTATATTATACATTATATTTGAGTAAAAAGTGGATGTGCAATACATTATCATTAACAAAACATTGTTTGCCCGCCGTGTTGATGATGAACCTGATGATAAGGCGTTAAGTCCTGCTCCAAATTCTTGCCTTGAGTTGTTCTCGACACATTCACTTGCGTTTTCCTACTCGGAAATTTGTTTTTCCGATCAGTCTGACACTTCATTCACAAACACCTCCCTCTCTGTTGTTTCTGTTTTCACATTTGACGTGCCGTCTTGTAGAAATTTGTTTTCTTTTTCAGAATCTGAATTATATTTCGTGCACGCCATTCCTGTATTTTTCGGCATACATACAGTCTGGACTTTACACGCTATTTTATCGTGGTCATCCCTATGTTCCCACATTTCTAGTACATTTTCAAAATTAGGTCTTGTGTTCCTACATTTCCCTTCAATTTAAGCCCTATCCTCCCACAAGATTATTTGGAAGCACTTCATAGTAAATTAATTAATGAATTAATGAGTAATTTTATTTCAATCATCAGCAGCAGAAATCGTCACAATCATAATAATTACAAGAAAAAATAAAATAGGCATTAGAAAAGGTTTTCGGATGAAGCAGAGCTTATAGATGCCGAAATGTGCGAACATTGGCATGCTCACATTTTATCAGTGATAAGTCATGATTTTTGAACATTCCAATAATCATTTCATAACAGGAAATCTAATGATTCATGTGCCTACTACCTCATCTTCAAAATATATTTTTTCTGTTGTTTTACTAGCGCCTGATTGTTATGGGGCAAAGATGTTGGTCAGTGGTTTTAGGGAATCTGAAAGCTGTTCCCTTTTTGCCGTTAAAGCAGAAGCACTGAAGCATAAGAGACTTCTTTAGCGCCAAATTGTTCCCATTCCTCCCAGAAGTAACACGAGAAAATAAACAAAGTGAGGTTAGGTGTAAAGTTAGCAAACTAGTAATATCAAGATCAAATTCATACGTATGTTATATAGAGGTGTGAAAAAATATTGATACAGCAATATATCACGATACTTTGATCTCCGATATGATATCGATATTTCAACTCTTAAAGCTGGAGTTGGCAGTCTCGGAAAACTAGCATGAATTTGAATGTAGCATTTCCTCATGACTCCATCTAACCCCTCCCCCCTTCCCCTCAGAGCTCCTCCAAAACGACCCCCCCCCCCCCCCCCCCCCGCTCACATGCACGAGCACCGCTGACTTGCGACCATATGATGGTGACTGATTCAAAACCGATCCTCACCAAAACATTATCATAGTGAAAGTTAAAAACACAAACAAACATGGCTGCTGTTAGTACTCACAACTATCATTCTAGCATTATCCAGTTGTACCGGTGACACGATATCAGGAGAAAAGTTATAACACATATAATACTGTAACAGCTCTACTGTTTATTAAACGTGTTCAGTGTAGATGTTCTTAATTCCTACAGTGTTGACGGTCAGTGAAGGCATCAGGAGAGGTGTAGAGTGTGTGAGCGGAAGAGAGGAGAGGAGAAGTTCTTCATTCATTCAAACATTGATTGTTGCTTTGTTGGTTGTCGTGATCACGGCAAGTGACCGGTTAGTAAAGCAAAACATGTTCACGAATCGGCTTGTCATCCCTACAGCGTCCGGACGGACACTACAATACATATACATTTTCTGTAGGACTTACTGAATGTCATTAATTCTTCTGCTTGTCAGAGCCCCGTGGTGAGAGCTTTTTAGACTCTGATCCGGACTACAGTCCTGAGCAAAGCACCTCATCGAGTCAGAGGGGACAGGCCCGAGGTCGAGCGAGAGGGGCAGTCAGTAGAGTCAGGGGAAGCAGAGGCAGGAGACGGGGACTCAGAGTACACGCCGGGGAAATGTACGCACAGGAGGCGGGCAGAACGGCAGGACGGGATTTGAATGGTTTAAAATTTTGGCCCCCAAAAAACGGTGATTGGTGGGTGTTTTCCCAGGTTTACTCCGGCTGTAGATAGCAGTTTTTTTTCACTCTTTTTTAAGAACACATCATGTATTGATTGCCATCAGGACATAAAGATCATTTTAACCAGTATAACAAAAAGTGTATCTGATAAATCTGATT
This sequence comes from Notolabrus celidotus, assembly GCF_009762535.1. Lineage (NCBI taxonomy): Eukaryota > Metazoa > Chordata > Actinopteri > Labriformes > Labridae > Notolabrus > Notolabrus celidotus. Next base: position 30,556,308 of record NC_048284.1, on the reverse strand, counting down.
ACCAACCCCAGCTTTAATATCAATATTTTTTTCATAATAAAAATTTACATTTTAGCCGAGTTGGAACTAAAATACAACTTCCGTATTTCAAAAACAATAAAGTGGAAAGTTGTTTTCATTTAAATAGTTTTGACTTAATTTGTTCTTTCAATTTTTAGTAATATTTAGTGATTTACATTTACACCATCCTTATTTTTTTCTTAGTTTACTGTGTAGAATATCACAATATATCACCATATTGTGATATGGTGATATATCGTGACACTATCGTATCGTGACCCAAGTATCGTGATGCGTATCGTGAGGTTCTTGGCAATACTCACCCCTAATGTTATATCTAACAAGCACAGCTACAGCAACTTTTCATTCATTAAATGGGTCTGTCTCCACTTGTGTCTTCTGGAATAATGGGGGAATAGTTTGCAGAGACAGTTGAATAGTTTTTCTGTCTGACATTCTCTATATTTTATAAATGAGCTCTCTGGTTTGAACTTGTGAACATCTCTGTAGCGTGTACTCCATGGATCTCTCTCTCTCTGCAGGATAACCTCTTTGAATGGCACTTCTCCGTACGCGGACCCCCAGACTCAGACTTCGACGGCGGGGTCTACCACGGCAGGATCGTGCTACCTCCAGAGTACCCAATGAAGCCCCCGAGCATCATCCTCCTCACAGTAAGACGCCGACGAAGGCCACATCCCAATCTGATGTGATTAATCTTCTGCCAAAGCAGAACAGAAAGACGTCAAATCAGATGATCAAAGAGGCGAGAACGGACGGCGTGTCATTTAACCCTCAGCGGTTTGTGAAGTGACAGTAGTCGGATCAAAGCCCGAGCTGTCATCGCACTGTCACAGAGGATTTCACTGCTTTTATCACACTCTTATAATATTCAGACAGCTGTGTGACACCTGCAATAAAGACAGGCTGATAAAAGACACAGCACTGTGAATACTTCTGACTGCGTCCAGATACTTTTTATAACACTTCTTTTTGCATTCTCTCTTTGAACACTGACTTCTGCACAATAGCAGCCTTCATTCTTGTTCCTTCTTCTTCACCATTTCAAGCTTCATATCAGTCTCTTTGTCACAACTGCTGAGACTTCATGTTTTATTAAACTACCCTTATCCACACACTCACCTCTACCTCCTTTGTGTCTCGCTCTCCTGCTAGCCGAACGGCAGATTTGAAGTCGGTAAGAAGATTTGTTTGAGCATCTCTGGCCACCATCCAGAGACCTGGCAGCCCTCCTGGAGCAGTGAGTATCCTCAGAGTTCTTCTTGAGTTCCTCTTGACAGTTCATCCCACAACTTTCTAGCTTTGTTTTCAAAGGGTCTGAAATAATAATCATGAGTATCGTTATTTGTAGCCAGCGGTGTATTAATCTTCTGCCCCTGTGTCAGTCCAGGCAGCGTTATTTCCATATTGTGTTTTGAGATATGAACCTTAAAGATAGAATACAGTGATACTGATACTGCTGTCTGTTAGTATTATTAATCCATCAGATGTTAATTCATTCAAAAATAAATGTGAGTCCACAAACAGCAGGGGAGCCGGGACCCCGTATGATCATAAATCATTAAAGGTCAGTTCAAAAGTTACTTATAAATGCGAATTAGAAACAGTAGCTGTGTTGAATCTCCTCATTTGGACAAACGGGAACAAAACATGAACAAATGCAGGAAAATAGACATCAGTGATCTTGTTCGATTTCTTAAAATTGACCCACACACTCGCCAATCCTCATTATGTTTGAGGCTATAAGATCAACAGGAGCAGCTGATCTCCAGCTGCCTCCATCACTCTTTATTCATCTGATGACTTTGGTGTTTAATCGGTTACTTTAGAATCTTTTGTAACCAACAGGATCGAGGCAGCAGTGTAGACCAACAACTCCCATGTCCTACATGATTAAATGCTGTTTTTTCTCTGTAGTCTGGTGACTTTAATAAGGTGATTAGTTTTTTCAAAACGAGCAATTTTGACAATGAAGACTCTTTGCGTTAGGATAGGGTTCAGGCCGTTGTAGAAAAAAAATTGAGTCAAAGGAGAAGAGTTATACTTTAAGATAAAAGTCCAACATTTGGGAGAAAAAAAGGTGCAAAATTGTCTGCAGGATCCTTTCTGTCATGTTGTAGACTCATAAAATAACAGTCTGAGCCTGTCAGTGATGAAAAGATGAACCTCTCGGGGGGGACAAACTTAAACAGAACTCACTTTCCACCATGGATAAATGTACAGATATTATAGCCTGTATAGCGGCTGAAGGCTGATGTGATCTACTGGAGCGTTTCAGTCATTTAGGACCCAAAACACATTAAAATGAAGCCCAGGTTAAAAGATACTAGAGCTCCCTCTTCATCTTGTATTTTTGGAGTTGGTGAGAGCAAATGAATGATCATTTATTGAGCAGCTGATGCTTCCCTGTGTCTTCATTGGGAGGTGGGGAATATATTTATGCCTCTTAAATGTTCAACATAAGGCCTGTGGGAGTTCTGCTACACCACACATTGGGTGTTCCTCTCTGTGTGCACACAACGGCATGTCCCGCCAAAGCAGCAACCTCTGGCCGTGAGAATTGAAGCCAATGTGAAGTGTTAAAAACTGCAGTTCTTCAGTGTCCGCTTGAGGCCGGCTCTGGAAGTACCGAAAACCACATACACACCCATTCAAAAAAGCCGATCTTTACAGCAGAAATAAACATGTTTACAGCCTGGTACAAAAATCGAGTGTAGTCTGGATAGCTAATTTCTGGATCGGCACACAATGTACATGGATTTTTTCATAACTCATCAGTATTGAAGATATCAAGATTACGAGTTTTCCATTATTAGAGGCACAGCTGACTTTATTGACAGTTTGGAACACTGTAGCTGATAGCGAGGAGGCTCAAAGCCCGCCTCTTTACCTCACACTAGCTCGACAGAAGTTAGGCTGAGTTCAACATTTCCAATATGGCTCCTGTTTTAGACAGACGGCAAAATATCCCAACTCATTTTAAAATCTTTCTCTTGATATTATGTCATCACAACAGGTGATCCACGTGTGGATGATGAATGCATAGAACATCACTATGAGAATACTAGACATTAGACAGTGCACCTTGATCAATACATTAAAGGTGACATATCATGCAAAATTGACTTTTTAATGGTTCTTCTGCCCCTGTTTTGATTTCTACACCTTTCTGTAAATGTGTGTGAAACGAGCCGTTTCAGACTTCCGTGTTTTTGTTACGTAACAACAATATCCGGTCTGTCACGGAGTCAGAGCTCGGAGCTTGTTCAGCCCATAGACTGTATAAAATAATACTGAATCCCTCCTCCGTTTTTCATTACCTGCACAAATGTGTGCTAACAAGGAGCTTAGGAGGGAGGCATGCTAGTTGTAGGCTGTCTTAAGAAACACAAAGGTCGGTTTTACTCCCCACGTCTGCAGATTTGAAGATCTAGTGGATGATTTTTATTTATCATGGATAAGTGCTAGCGCTAGTTAGCATAGCTACAAAGCTATATGTTCGTAGCTGTAGCTGTAGCTGTAGCTGTAGCTGTAGCTGTAGCTGTAGCTGTAGCTGTAGCTGTAGCTGTAGCTGTAGCTGTGTACCAAGACACACGTCGACATACTGACAAATAAAACAACAAGAAACACTAAATCTGTGACCAATCCTTCATAAAAGGTCCTGCTGCCTTTCTGGCAGAGGTCGGTTTTACTCCCCACGTCTGCAGATTTGAAGATCTAGTGGATGATTTTTATTTATCATGGATAAGTGCTAGCGCTAGTTAGCATAGCCACATAGCTACATGTTCGTAGCTGTGTACCAAGACACACGTCTACATACTGATAAATAAAACAACAAGAAACACTAAATCTATGACCAATCGTTCAGAAAGGTCCTGCTACAGGCGCCTCTCCGTCAGGATCAGATTCAGAGGGTTGAAGTAACGCGATCTCTGAGCAGCCGTGTATATTCAGCCAACAAGTAAACATTAGATCAACGTGCTGGAGAGCCGAGGCACATCCACTTCCGGAGGGGGCGTGGTCAGAGGGAAAACAGAGTGTTCTGATGAGGAATGAAGAAGAGGACTTTTCAGGCATGCCAAAATCTGATTTCAAAGTGTTTTTTTGAGCATAAACTTTAAAGACATGTTTTGGGGACCTCTTAGACCAATATATATTGATGAAAAAAGCGTGATATGTCCCCTTTAAGAGGAGGGACATACTGGAGGTCATCTCTGGTCACCTGCAGAAACGAGGCAGACGTGCAGGTGATTGAACACAGGGGCAGAGAGCGACAAGGTATCCTGTAAAGCTTTACTCATGGATGAGGATCTTATCTGGATAAGAAATAAAATTGGTGGGCATAATTAATTTCTACTGAGAACCTTTCTTTCTGTGCTGGCGATCCATCCCTGTGCTGCTTTGTGATATAATTTCACAGCGTGTGACTTTAATCAGACGGAGCTCAGTGGGAGACGGTGCATCCTTTCCAAAGTATTTTTAATCTGGTTTCTTACTACAACAACACAAACCAAAGATCTGGACTAGTACCAGAGTTAAATAAGAGACAAAGGCTGCCATAACGCTGTTTTTACCCACATGGTGCTGGTCACATGGCGGGCCACGCCTCAGAGATTTGACTTCCTCCCGCTGGGATCTTAAAGTGTAATGTTCAAGTTGTGTCTCATCTTGTTTTGAACGACAGCAGGAGGCCTGGCGGGAAATTAACACTGACTGCAGGCCAGCTGTAGTGACTCCAGAATTACACACATGGTTTCTGCCTGCTGCTAAAAATGTGGCAGAGTATTTCAAACATTTCCTTTAGTTTTAAGATCAGCACATTTATATTCTGTATGTTAATTAAAGTCAACAGGTCTGATATTAACATGTATAATTATGATAATGATAATAATTAAAGCAGTTGGAGGCGAGCAGTTCTTAGGTTAACATTAGCATTACAACAGTGATAATAATGATGCGACTGATATTAATAGTTACAGCAGCTGGAGTGTGGCAGGTCCACAGCAGCAGGCCGATGATCCAGAGGAACAAGACAAGAGAGCTCAGGGACTCCCAGAAAGATCTACGGTTTGTTTCTTTAACGGGTCATGAAGATTTAAAGATAGTGACAGGCAGACAGAGAGAGGGAGAGGAAAAGACAGGAGCTCTGTGGGCCGGGACACCAGGACTCTACGTCCAGTAGATGTAAAACAGGCTGCAACGGCCTCCAAAGAAAAATCCTAAGGAGAAAATGTTCCCCGTCACTGAGAGTGTTTGTTTTCCACTGACAGGGTCAGACTTTTCATTTAAGTGTCTGAAAACATGAAATAAAGGCTCCCTACAGAGACAGATTTTATGTTTGCTTGAAAACATTTTGTCCAGAAAGCTGTTGCATTGCTCTTCTGAAGGCATCAAACTTCACTGACAAAAACAATAATTTAACCTAACAGAACAGCAGCCGTTCAAAAGTGTTGCATTTAAATGAAGCTGAGGCTGCTGTAAAGAAAGTTAAACTGTGATATGACCTGAGATCAGTGAGATGATTGACTGAATGATCAACATCCTCTCTGTAATCTGTTGCTCATATGAAAGCCTCCAGAGTTCATCGATGAAAACTGTAATTTTACAGAGCCGAGCCGGAGCTGCTTACCCTGATCTGTTCAATGGTTTGTGATGTCGTGTGTGAAAACATTATTGTGAAGGATCTGATATAAATATTTGAAATACTTGAGCCACTAATGAGCTAACGGACACATTTAAATCAAGGTGAATTTACCCCAATTAAAGACATGCAGTACGTGCAGGCTGTGAATGTTTCTGTCCTCCTCTCTGTCTTTAGAGGCCTAATGCAGTCAACATTCAAGGCAGTGCTTGAGTCCAAGTCTGATAATCAGGACTCAGGTACTACAGCACCTAAAAATAGTCAAAGTTAGAACATAGTGAGCTCTGTAGAGACTGTTATTGTCAGACTCTCTCCTGTACCGGAGTGAAACATGCTGCTGCTTAGTCTGGCTTGAATCAGTTCACAGGTAACTTCACTTGTAGGAACTTTCAGCTCCTCCTCTGATTCTAATTCAAATGACGCTGAGTGAAGTCCAATTTATATAATGGGTTTCATCTCACAGCGATATAATGTGAGCAGGTGTGCTGAGCTCTGATAGCCGCTGTCAGTCTCATCAGCACTGTTTGAACAGGAGAAAAAAAGCTGTCAGTCTCATAACTCCTGTTTGTGTGGAGAAAAGGACTCTCAGTGCTCTATCTGTTTCAGTTATTAGCTTTATAACGTGAAGGACTCGTTTAAATGAATCATACAGGACATGAATTATGAGGAAAGGAATGATTTCAAGCCCTCTGTTCTCCTCGTCAGTATCTCAGAGTCCCTGATTGACCCTGTCAGTAATCCAGCAGGTCATTACAGTATAAGTCTGTACGCCAAAGAACAGGAGGAGACTTTCTTATACCCGCCTCAGCACCCAGTGTTTTCCTTTCATTCAGTGTGCTCTGTCTGCCCTGATTTAATTTGATTATTCCCAGGTCGACCTCTGACATCACACAGACAAATCCACTTAAAGGTGTGGGGGAAGTGAAGACAGACAGGACTTGACCTGCCTCACAGTAACCTGTTCAGCTCTCAGACAGTGTGACACCTGTTCTGATAAACTCTAGAAGGGCGGTACATGGTGGAAACATGACGGCACAACCCTTTAATGTGTGTTTCAAATGCAAGATGATGCTCAAATATTAAAGTCTGGAGCTGTCCAACATTTAACATCACTGTTAAAGGCAGCCTTTGGCAGCAGCTGGGCTTCCAGGGTCCTCAGGTCTTAAAAGAAGGGGTATATGTGTGTCGCCTGTCCAACAATGAAAAGAGACACTGTAGCACTGGTGGCAGAATTTAGATGGAGAATACAGTTAAGGCTGTAGCTCTTGTACCTACGTAGAGGCCTACGCACGTAGCTGATGGACACCTCCTCCAAAATGTGTCTACCCCTAGAATTGACACAGACTGCAAGCCCTGTGATTGGTCCGCTCAGCGGCATTGTATTTCCCTTATTTACAGCACTTCGACGATCCACACTCATCGGCCGTACATCGGCCGTGTATTTCATCTCCTCCTCTCTATTCTTCATGTAATCATGTCTGTATGATAAACAGCAACATGTATCAGCTGTAGATTAACATAACACGCTCTGAATCTCTGTGGAAAAGTAAATAGAGATCGTAGCGGGGACCGGCTATCAGAAAGACCTCACTGCCCTCAAGCGTTTTGGCAGAGTATTGCTGCGCGACACGGACACATCGACGCAGAAGTATGTGGGGCTCATGTCTGCGTCAGCCCCTGCTGTGTAGGGGTGACGCAGAAGTATGAACCAGTCATTAGACCTAAAACTAAGCCCTGCCATTCAGAGGAGTCATTACCTGAAACACCAACCTGAATTGTTTTACCACAGTGTCAACAGGCAGAAGGGGAATGTGACGGACTGCTTTCTGTTGATTGATTTGAATGTCGTGTGTGATCAGGTTGTCTGTGCCGTTACTTTCGCTCTTGAGAGGTAATCACCTGGGGCTTTGACCAATCAGAGTCAAGTATTTAACACCGCAGAGTAATAAGTTGCTCTTTCGTAATGGAGAGGACTAGCTTTACAGTGGACTTCCACCAGATCTGTGTCTGGTCCGTTAGGGGCTGGCTCTGTGCTGTTTCGTCCATCAACACCCACCGGTTGTGTTTTCAGAACGTATCACAAAGCCTCTCCTCCTCTCCTCATCCATGTTGTCTTTCTGGTCCTCTGAAAACCTCTGACCTGTTGACTCCAGGCCTGGCTCCGCTCATCATGACGGTTTGTTGTTGTAGTTAAGAGAAATACGATCTGGTGATAACACAGAGTGTTTTATTCTGAAAATTAACCGGATGTTTTCATTTTGTTTTGGTGCCTGACTTCCTGTCCCGCTCCATCTGCTCTGTTGAGATTGATGCGTCGTGCTCTGGCATCCAGCAAAAATAGAAGTCTTGCATTTCTGATCCGGCTGTTTAGTTTAACTAGTAGTTCCAGAGACAAAAGTTTGAGACTATTGGATAGAAATTAAATATTTACATCATGTCAAAATATATTAAATTAAGCCCCCTTTAATACCTTTGTACCCACGGAACATAAATTGTAGCTGTTTGATGTGGAATGTCACCTATCACCTTTTTTAAATGGATGTAAGGCAAATAGAAGAAGAGACACTTACTTTAGCTGTGTTTAAAGTTTTGTGTATTCAATGATCAGCTGTCAAATAACATTAAACATGGTGCTGTGTGTAAAGTGTCCATACAGCCGAACCTCAGAGCACTGCTGTGTGTGTTGTATTATAACTTCATAGTCAGCTTGTGTTTCAATAACATCTATTTGGGCTTTAATTCAGTCTATTAGATTGAGTAAAGTTCAGTCCAAACATTACCCCCGGCACAAACAAACCCCTGACCCCAGCCATATTGTCAAACGAGTCTCGTGCCAGCTGGAGGAAGTGTGAGGACAGACAGGGTGAGTGTCCTCTGAGAGGCCTGGGTAAATCCAGGCTTACGCTCACAAAACAAAGCATCATTTTATTACATAACACTGGTGCTGAACACAGAGACATGTGCAGCCTGTCATGTAATTTAACCTTCTCTTTTTTTACACAGAAACGGTGAACATGCTGTTCGTGATTTTAATTTGTCTCCTCTCCTCTCTGTTTTTCCTCCTCCTGTCTCTTTCTCTTCCAGTCCGAACTGCTCTAATAGCTATCATCGGATTCATGCCAACAAAAGGAGAGGGAGCAATTGGATCCCTTGATTATACCCCCGAAGAGAGGAGGGCCCTCGCCAAAAAGTAAGATATGCTGGATGAAAACATGTGCACGTGTTGTGTATGCAGAGAGGGAATGATAATAAGATGTGTGTGTGTGGAACTGTTTATCCTAAACATCAGTGGTTTTTATCTGTTTGGCCTGAGGTGCCCCCATAGCAAGTCCATTTAAATTCACCCCACACCTTCTCTAGTGCCACATACCATGCTCTAAATACAGTACTGATATCTGTAACTTAAACCTTCCTCCTCAAGATGAGTGTTTCAGATTTGTTCCCACAGTTCCTCCAGCAGCTGGAAAAGTCTAATGAACTTTTGATCCATTATTTCAAGTATTCATCCATAATTTTAGCTTTCAACCATTGATCACTTATTTAATTCAATATTTTGGAAAACTATGACAAGTTTAATATTCATTAATTTTAGAGAACTGTTTCAATGGCTCACACATTGATTAGCTAATCGATCACAACCATTGATCTATTACTTTAGCTGACTTTCCCAACTCTTCTACTACAGAGCCATGCTGTTGTAATACGTGCAGAATGTGGTTTATCATTGTCTTGCTGAAATATGTAAGATCTTCCTGAAGAAGTCATTGTCTGGATGGCAGCATATGTTGCTCCTAAACCTGTTTATAATGTTCAGCATTAATGGAGCCTTCACAGATGTGGAAGCTACCCATGACATGGACTCTCATGATCCCCATACCATCAGGGATGCTGGCTTTGACCTGTGAGCTGATAACAAGCCGGGTGGTCCCTCTCCTATTTAGAGTGGAGGATGCAGCATCCATGATTTCCAAAAAGAATGTCATATTTGAATTTGTTAGACAGTTTTCCACTTTACCACAGTCAATCTTAAACCGGCTCAGGTCCAGAGAAGTCTCAGGTGTTTCTGGATTATGTTTATATATATTTTCCTCTTTGCATGGTTCAGTTTTAACCTTAACTTGTGGATGCAGTGATTAACTATTTTTGGCATAAGATAGTGATTTTGAACCAAGGCCGTGATTTCCATTCATGTCTGTTTTTAATGCAGTGATCTCCACTACAGAGTCATGTCTGTTTGTAATGCAGTCACTTCCACTACAGAGTCAAGTCTGTTTTTAATGCAGTGATTTCCACTACAGAGTCATGTCTGTTTTTAATGCAAACTTCCACTACAGAGTCATGTCTGTTTTAAATGCAGTGACTTCCACTAGAGTCATGTCTGTTTTTAATGCAGTGATTTCCACTACAGAGTCATGTCTGTTTTTAATGCAGACTTCCACTACAGAGTCATGTCTGTTTTTAATGCAGTGATTTCCACTACAGAGTCATGTCTGTTTTTAATGCAGTGATTTCCACTATAGAGTCATGTCTGTTTTTAATGCAGTGATTTCCACTACAGAGTCATGTCTGTTTTTAATGCAGTGATTTCCACTACAGAGTCATGTCTGTTTTTAATTCAGTGACTTCCACTGCAGAGTCATGTCTGTGTTTAATGCAGTGACTTCCACTATAGAGTCATGTCTGTTTTTAATGCAGTGACGTCCACTATAGAGTCATGTCTGTTTTTAATGCAGTGACTTCCACTAGAGTCATGTCTGTTTTTAATGCAGTGACTTCCACTACAGAGTCATGTCTGTTTTTAATACAGTGACTTCCACTACAGAGTCATGTCTGTTTTTAATTCAGTGACTTCCACTACAGTCATGTCTGTTTTTAATGCAGCCACTTCCACTACAGAGTCATGTCTGTTTTTAATGCAGTGACTTCCACTAGAGTCATGTCTGTTTTTAATGCAGTGACTTCCACTACAGAGTCATGTCTGCTTTTAATGCAGTGACTTCCACTACAGAGTCATGTCTGTTTTTAATGCAGTGACTTCCACTACAGAGTCATGTCTGTTTTTAATGCAGTGACTTCCACTACAGAGTCATGTCTGTTTTATTAACATTTTTATTAACAACATTTTGGTAATTTTGAATGTGTACCTTTAGACTATGTTCAGGTGTTAAAGCTGACTTAACATAACTTTTTGAAATGTTTCAGTGAAGTCATCATTTATACACTAACGAAGTGAAGTTTTCTCTTCAAACTTCTTACATGCATGTAATGTAATAAGCACCCCAGCCTTGGTTGAAAACCCTCTCACTAATAATTGCATATTCATTAAAGGAAAGGAGCGCACCCATACCAGTCCTGTTCCTGCAGGATGACAAATTCATTATCACTAAACTGGCCTCTCTCTAGAGAAAACATGAATGGGCACATCGCTCTTTATTTCACACCATTTCCCTCAGAGGAAACAGCACAAAAGCCAGAGAAGGAGAGGATCCAGCTCAAGTCGCTCCTCTATTAACACATGAGAGGGGGGTCTCTGACAGTGGGCTGTTTCATTATCACACTGAGATGAGATAAACAGGAGGACGCGCTTTACTATAAATACAAGGCTGCTTATCAGCTCCATAAAAAATCTGTTTTTCCCCTCTCGTTCTGAGGCTGAGGCAGCTCCTCTCTTTGGTTTCTCATCTCCTGCTTCTGTGCCCCTGGAGATTGTGAGAGCTGTCAGTCAGAGGAAGGCCTCTGCACAGCTGGGAAAGGCTGCTGTCCAATGTTTTCACAGTTTGCCAAGTTTGTGACAAGTGTTTGACAAGTTAACAGCCAGGGAAGTTGGTCAGCTTGGGATGTAGGAGGACAAACACAAAGGGACGCAGTGGAAGTCGTGAAAACAAAAATGAGAAATGTTCCTTATTTCTGACAAGTTATCACATATATGGAGTTATTTCTTGGTGTCATTGGTAGTTCACGATGCAAGTATGGAGTGGCTGTTTGCATTGTTTCACCAGCGGATCCTGTTATTTATAGAAGACAGAATCAAGTAAACTGTGAAAATATTCAGCACCCTCTGATGGAAGGAAGTCTCTTGTTGTTTTATCTGGTGAATATATCAGTTTAAATGTAATGAGAGTTTTTATTTTCTTAATGCAATTTTTTTTTTTTGCATGTTTTGGGGTCTAAATGACTAATAGGTACAAAAAGTTTTAGAATGGCTCCAATATGGCTGCAATATAATTCAAATTAAGTCTGCTAAGTTCTTGAATAAAAAGGTCAGGTATGTCAAAGGGTTAAATTCAGAAGTGGTGGTACTTCCTCCTGCAGTGTATCTGTCCACTTAAAGCAATAGATGTACCACTGCTGCCTGAATCTGTAAGGACTGTTCAGGTACTCAATAAGTAGTGATCGACCCAGAACTAGAGATGTAGATTTTAAGTATTCTCAGTGATCAATCTTTGGAAATGTTAACGATCAATTATCGATTAATCAATAAAACAAAATGCCAAATACGTTGTTTTAACCTGAATAATATTTTCGACTGCAACAAAATGCATATAATTGACTGTATTGAATACAGGTAAAAACTGTTTAACATCAAGATCAGGCTCATAGAAATATTCTCAGCCTACATACAGTGGAGTACGAAAGTTTGGGCACCCTAAACAAAAATTGTTGTTTTAATCTGTATTTTCTATTTCCTTCAGTGTGGCAGCTTGCTTCTCACACATCTTATAACTGACAGAAATACAGACACTTTCAGCATGAAAACGTATTTATTGAGTTAAATCAGGTTGTACAATAAACTCTGAAACAAAATCAGACCAGTGCAAAAGTTTGGGCACCCTTAAACTTTCTTATTTTTGAGCTTTGCTAGACAGCCTAAAAATACTGATTTCCACCATCTAAATATTGGAATTAGTTCACTGAATCTTCCACAACAAATTCACATACAACAACAGATTTAAAGGTTAAATTGGAGCAACTGTTTCTTATCCCTCAGTCTCTAATGTGACTTGGCAACATGAGAACATCAAAACAGCTCTCAGATTACCTAAAATTGCAAATAGTAAAAAAGCATAACTCTGGAGAAGGCTATAAGAAATTATCCCACAGGTTTCAGTTGTCTGTGTCAACTGTGAGGAACATCATAAGGAAATGGAAGGCTACTGGCACTGTGGATGTGAAGAAAAGATGTGGCAGACCAAGGAAAATAACAGCCATCAAGAGTGAAAAATGGTCAGAAAACTTTGCAAGGACCCACAAACCACCACCAAAGAACTCCAGGAAGATCTAGCTGCTGATGGTGTCATGGTGCATCGCTCCACATTCAGATGAAGATTGCATGAGAAGGAGCTTTATGGAAGGGTGATGCTTAAGAAGCCCTTTCTTCGTCCCCATCACAAACCCGCTTGTCTGACATGCCAAAACACACGTGGATAAGCCAGAGTCATTCTGGAAAAAAGTGCTCTGAACAGATGAAACGAAGATGGAGTTATATGGGCACAACCACAGGCGCTACACATGGCGCAAGAAGAACACGGCATACCAGGAGAAGAACATGCTCCCTACTGTAAAGTTTGGAGGAAGGCCTGTTATGTTTTGGGGTTGTATGGCCAGTACAGGCACTGGAAACCTTGTTAAGGTGGATGGTTGCATGGATTCGGCCTCGACAGATTCTGGAGGCAAACGTCCAAGACTCCGTCAAGAAACTGAGGCTAAGGCAGAGGTTGGGTATTCCAGCACGACAATGATCCTAAACATTCTTCCAAATCAACAAAGGATTACTTAAAGAAAGAAAAATACAACATTCCGTAATGGCCATCACAATCCCCAGATTTGAGCATAATAGAGAATTTGTGGTATGACCTGAAACGTGCTGTCCATGCCAGGAGGCCCTCCAATCTCACAAAGTTGGAGGCCTTTTGTAAGGAGGAGTGGTCAAAAATCCCCCCAGCCAGAATCCAGGGACTTATCCAGAGTTATAAGAAACGTTTACAGGCAGTTATATCAGCAAAAGGGGGTGCTACTAAGTATTGAAGTCTGAATACTGACTTCTAATACTGAAGGAAATAGAAAATACAGATGAAAACAACCATTTTTGTTTAGGGTGCACAAACTTTCGCACCCCACTGTACAGTCTGATAAAGTGAAGGCTCTGACTACTATCTGTGGTTTTGCTGCAACAAGAGAACTGTACAGAAAAGTACTTCAGACTTTCTGCCTACTCGTTTTTATTGAGAAAAATGAGCATGTGTAATAGGGTCATAATCAGCAGTGGCAGAAAAGCCCAGACGGCTCTGATGTTGCTGGTCTGCAAAAATAGCGTACTAGCAATTCCAACCAGTCTGAAATGCCCTTAACCACTTGGAGTTCTTGTCTAATCCTAACCCTTGGTATTTGTCAGTGGACTTTATCCCTAACACTAACCTTTGGGCTTTCTGGCACTCTATCACCTGTCCCAAACACTTACCCTAGCCCTAACCACTCGGAGTTCTTGCCTAACCCTAACCCACAGTATTTGTCAGTGGATTTCATGCCTAACCCAAGTTGTCAACCTTCGTGTCCGTGTTGTTGTTTGCAGCAGTTGCATATTGATCCTCTTTAAAAAGCACATGTCGAGACCTGACGCACAGCCGCTGTTGCCAGCTAAACGTCTCCGCTGTGCTCAACACCTTTAACTGATTCACATTGAAGCATGCTGTAAACTTAAAACACCTCCCCAACGCTTAATGTGATATGAGACCATATTATGTTTGTTCCACAAGACGGGAAATTGAAAACAAAATTGTGTGTTTTGAGTAGGTTATTAACAAACAATTAATCTATACTCAATTAATTGTTTCCATCCCTACCCAGAACTCACTCATTCGGGGTTAGGCACATACCCCAAAGGTTTATATTGCAGCTGCTACAACCTGTTACTCTTCTACCACCTGGAGCAAGGCTATCGTGGCATTTCAAAAAATGTTGCAGCATTTCTCATCAGGACCTCAACATTTTTTAAAGGATTTCCCAGATTTACAACACAGCAACTCACCTTTGAGTAGGGCCCCACTTTTTGTTTTATGACCCTCCATTGGTCGCTGAAGCTAAGCCAACAAAACATTTACGCTGGTATGAGCATGACCTGAAGACCTCAGTATCCCTCGGCTTTGCTGCCAACTTCAGTGTGTGTTTCAGAAGTTTTCAAAAGTACGAACGCTAAAATTTACAACCAAAGGCCGGGCATGGTAAACAACCCTCTGGTTGTGCTTCGTTTTCTCCTCCGTCTCTCTCTGGAAACTCTTTGTCATCTTCACTTTTTATTGCAGTTATGAATCAGTGAAGCTATTGCAGTGCACCCCTTTGGATGGTTGGGACAGCTAAAAAAACGAATGTTTCCACCACTGGAAAAGGAGTTTCTGCGTTTGTTAGATAATCTGAAGTCTTTTCTTGTAAAATAGCTTTTTCTTCAAACATCCTTCCTCATAATGATGCTAAATTTCAAATGTAACTGCAGGAATGAAGCTCCTAACATGAAACCTTAGACATGCTGCGCTCCTCTCAGTATGCATCTCAGATTCTACAAACCACATCTCCAATTATTGCAATTCTCTGTGGTCATAATTATCAACATTTAAAAGGGTTCAAACAGAAATTCATATGAGCAATCATCAACGAACCGTGGAGTATGTCCGCATGGCTCCTGCTTTAGGAGACGCAGGCTGACTGTTTAAGCTGTCATAGTCCACTGACGAGATGACTGGAGGCGTTCGAGTCTGTTCCCCGAGTACTGCAGAATATCTGACGCCTAATTCTCCAACTACATCTGAACTCCACTCCAACAAAATCCAATTTCTGCTTAGCTCCAGAGGCAGACACTGATGTGGATCATTTAATGCCATAATGTATCCAAATCTATCTGTACCACCTTTAGCCTAAGGAGCTCCATGGTGATGTTGTGGTGTTCCTCAGAGCATGATTCATCTCTCCTCCTCACAGCTGCAACATCAGTCCATTAGCTGCTGCAAGGGACGATTAGCTTCTCCAATACAAATCCCCAGAAACGTCTTTTATGTGTTGCTTTTCCATGTTTTTCCACGTCAGTGCTCTAAGCGGTGTGTGTTGCTTCTTCTCTCAGTAATATTGCACTGCACCCTGCTGTCAGGGCTGGCATGAGGGTGTAAAGGTGCACTAAACAGTCTGAACCTTTTGCAGGGATCTGGCATGTGACTGTGCCACAGGTGGAGAAAGCCGGAGCAAAGCTGTCAGCTGAGGATTCATTGTGAGGCAGCCAAATCCATAAACGCACAAAGCTTTTGAAGCCGCATTCTCTGCCAAATTCTCTCCAGGATGCTCACACAATTCTGAGAAATGCAGGCAGCTCTATCTAAAAACCGTTACGACTTCATAATCAAGGTGCCAAATTACCTTTTTTGTCACTGGCAGATAAATTAATGAGCCACCATCTGCAAGGACGCTCTCTTTGTGAAACGTTGCATGTAGATGTCTGAATAATTCAAGTCTTTTTGGTTGTTTCTTTGTTCATGTTGACCGCAGCAAACTCTCTGACACCAGCCAACAAATCTGAGCTGTGGCTTTGCATCAAACTCACTGCTGCTGGGCCTTTCTGTCTGCATGTTCACACCGCCACTGTTAGAAGATCTGCTGCAACCAAGCTGCAACATCAGGCCGCGAGAATTGAAGCCAATGCAGAAGTGTTAAAAACTGCAGTTCATCCCATCGAACGCGGCATTAAACATAGGCTGAGTATAACAAGTAGATTGGCGAGAGATGTTTCAGAGCCACTCATTTCCTAGTTGTTCAGAGGAAAATTGTATTCCTAACTGACTATACTGAAGGCAAGAAAACTCAGAAAACACTCAAAATTGAGCACAGTTTATTTAAATAAAAGCTAAACACGGGATCAGAGTCTGCTGGAAAACCATGTCAAATTGGTTAACACCTACATGCCTGTGCTGGTTACACATTGCTCTGGTAGATAGGTTATATGTCAGTTCAACCAGATACAGCCTACAAACAACCTTATCTCCCTTTTCTAGATCAAAATTTTGACACACCACGCCGCACTGCAAGAAGCAGTCTGGGTTTTTCCCTATATCAGGTGATGCTTTTGGGGTTGTAGCACTTTCAGGGGTTGGTCTTGTCAGGCAACGATCTTGTTTACTTTAAAAACGTGTTCTTAATTTACACAGAGACATCAGCTGAGCAGAGAGAGGGGCAGACGATAGAGGGAGATTGTAACGTAATGTTGCTGAGTAATTAATACAGCTTCAAACTTGATTAGTGCCAATTTTATTTACACTACCAGTCAAAAGTTTGGACACACCTTCTCATTCAATGGTTTTTATTTATTTTAATTATTTTCAACATTGTAGATTAATACTGAAGACATCAAAACTATGAAATAATCTGGTTTTGCCATAATCTGGATTACAACAGTAGTCAAATAGGGCTATCCATTGTGTACTAACCCGACCTCTGAACAACACAACTGATGGTCTCAAACACATTAAGAAGGCAAGTCATTCTACAAATGAACTCTTGACAAGGCTCATGTTCATTAGAAACCATCCCAGGAGACCACTTCATGAAGCAGACTGAGAGAATACCAAGTGTGCAAAGCTGTCATGAAGGAAAAAGGGGGCTACTTTACAGAATCTAAAATCTAAAACATATTCTGCTTTGTTTAACACTTTTATGCTCATTCAATAATTCCATATATGTTCTTTCATACTTTTGATGTCTTCAGTATTAATCTACAGTGTTTACAATAATTAACATAAATACAAACCCCTGAATGAGAATGTGTTTCCAAACTTTTGGCTGGTAGTGTACATACTGAAGTTCAGCATAGACTCAGGCTGCCGTGGAAATACAGACAATAATGGGCCACTGGACCCGTGTAGTTTCCTGAGGAGAAGTCCCTGCAACTAAGAGTTCACTGTACTTTCTGTTGAAATGTGCCTCAAGAGTCAAAGAGTGACTGAAGGGTCGCCTAACAAACTAAAACTGTCTTATTCAGCATTCCACAATCTGTGAGAAGTAACTTGTTACATTTCTCATACATCTTGTTTAAAGCTTACTTTGGCTAGCTTAAGTTAGCCATAATCAAACCCTAAGGTGGAATCTTAATGAAAAAGAATTTATACAGTTTAGCTGAGCGTCCATGTGGTCTCTTTCCGACTGAAGATTTAGCTCAAAATCTTGTGTTGTGATACAGACTAAATTTATTTTATTTTATTTCCTTGTGTTTTTTTGCAAAAGTGTTTTTGGTAGCAAAAATCATCAAACCTGAAACACCCATTTAACATCCACCTTCCATGATTTGAAGGAGCTTTTTTGCATCTGGTTAATTACATAAAAAGCATCCACATGCTCAGAGTCTACTTGACGCTGGTCGTAGCTTTTAGTGCTTTTCTAATTCATTAACAGTTTGTCAAACGGTATCAATCACATCCTGTGGTCTATTAGCACATGTGCACCAGTGGCAACCCTAGAAGCACACACACCCCTCACAGTCTATACATCCTTAATTAACACTTCTAAAACAAAGCACATTCAACAGACAGAATGGAAACCTCTCAGAGTAAAAGAAATGACTAGACTTTTACTTTCAGTTTTAAAGATGAGCCTTCATATCTAATGCGTCAGTGTTGATCTTTACTCCGGATGAAGTAGAACAAGTCTTGTATTTTCAGCATAATTGCACTTTATGATGAATTACAAGCCTGAGCCTCTGTGTAATTACGAGTGTGACATACTTCAGAGAAAAATGTAATTATTGCACAAGCTGGTGGGGAAAGAGTCTGGCAGTTTAATATTTCAGGTGACGTGGCAGGTGTGTCTGATAAGAGAGCCAGAACTTTCACATTTTGTTGTTCAAAGTTAAGAGGTCGTTCATTTTGTTTCTGATGATAACTTTTAAAGCTGGTTTGTTCACAGAGATCTCCTCGATGGTTTAATTTTTAAAAACTGAATGTCTCTGAGAACTAAAGGTTCAGATCATTGACTGTATTTAAAGTTAGATGACACATCATTGGTCAGAAAAGACAGGAGCTAACTAAATGACATGTTTGTGGAGGCGGGCTTCATGACCTGTGCTGCAGCCAGTCAGTAGGGGGAGCTCTAAATGTCTTGGCTTCACTTTATGGAGGAGCTGTCATGTGCACATCTTTTTATATGATCTATAAGTCAGAGTCAAAGATGCTCCTTGCTGCAGCGTGACCTCACCTTGCACTATCTGTGTTTCCGTCAGGTCTCAAGACTTCTGCTGCGAGGCGTGCGGCTGCTCCATGCGCACCGCCCTCCTGACTCTGACCCCCAACAGCAACCTGAGCGCCGAGGACCACCAGGCTAAAGAACTTGCTCAGCAAATCAACTTCAAGGTACAAACACAGGCTTTAAAGTGCGTCACGTTTGATTCAGGGTTCAGTCAGCGATTTAACCCCCTGAGCGGAAGAGCTTCTGACAGCACCAGCTACAAACAAACAACTGCCTTTTCTCTCTCTGTGCACTCTCAGCCAAAAATATAATCCCATCCTTTGCTGATATGCTTTTATTTTGACATGACAACATTTCAACCTAAATTGGTCTTCAAAAAACAGAATTGTGTAGAATACTCCTCTTTTCTCCTGCTCAGAGTTTCTATTTGAAACAGGAGTACTCAGAGAGTTGAGGGTTCAGCAGTTTACCTCTAATAACCCACCATGAGGTCCATTTGGTTGCTGTTCTGTGTTCTGGAGATTTCAATCAAGTTAAGGGAGAATTTATGGTTGGCGGGTGGTTAAGCGAAATACAATCCCGACGGGGCGAGACAAGACCCAGATACAAAAACTAGGGGTCTTGTCTCAACCCCCATTCTCTCAAACTGCACTCATATTTTCAGTCCACAGAGTGAATCACTGCTGTTTTCTCTTGTGTTCATGCAGGCAGAGTCCAGTTTATCCAGACATACTAGTGAGAGCAGAGGAGCAGAGAGCGAGTCCTCCACATCCTCACAGGGAGACGCCTCCACGTCTGCAGGACAGGAAGCTGCTGACGAGCCTCGGACTGAACAGGTACTGTAGGAGTTAGACTGCTCCTCAGGGGAAACGCAGGAGAGAACATTACCTGCCCTCAGCTGAACCACCACCCCCAGAGCAGAGCAGCCCCACGGTTTTAGAGGTTTCAGACCCCTGACCACAGGGCTCTACAAAAATAAACTGTTTTCAGGGGGCTTTATGGACCAGTTAGTGGTTTTAATTAGTTCAGTATTTTATGAGTCATCTTCACTTTTTCTTTTTTTCTTTTTTTTTTTTTTATATAGCACCTTTCATACAAATCAAATGCAACCCAAAGTGCTTTACAGCGATTGAAAACCAGACAGAAGCAGAAGTAAAATAATGGCAAGACATGTTAAAAAACAAAAATGGATTTTAAAATAGAGACTAATGCACACCAACAACAATAAAAGTCAAAGCATCATTAAGAGTTGAAAATAAAATTCAGGCTAAAAATATCAATAAAACTAAGCAGATAAATAAAAAAATAAATAAAAAAGATGTTCACTAAGGCGTCTTATTTTGCTGTAGTGTTGCTATTTTTCTGCCATGTTTTAAAAGTCCTCTTCATTTACTAATTCTGGGGTCTGGATCCTAGTATGAGAAGTGTTCTGGTTTCTATTTCTAGTACATTTATAGTTTGAGTAGTGTTGACCAGTCAAGTATCAGTAGGGATGGGTACCTTTCACATTTGAACTGATTAGGTACCGATACCCGGTACCTGGGAATCGGTACCGGTACTCAACGGTAGCAATTTTCGGTACTTTTGAGTGTTTATGTGGTGATAAATGTTAATTTGTTTAATAGTAAAATCTCTTTTTTGAATTTAACATATTTATTTCATTTAACATGAAATGAACAGAAACAGGATTATATAGGTGATTAGATATATTAGATATATTAGCTGATACGTGCTCGTGGAGTCTAATTGCTCTTTCAGGAATTTATCAATGAACACATGTTCAACGCCTGCGGACTGGAAAAAGTCAGTTCTCCGTCTCTTTATAATAACAGGACACACAACTTACTTGTTGGGCATTCACTCACACAGGAACGGTTATAAACAGGGCAGGTAGTCGGAGCGAGAGAGTCCGTCTCAACCATAGACTGTATAAAATAAACTTAATCCTCCTGTAGCTCTGCCTCGCGGTGAGTGCGCGCACCCGTCAGCTGCAGGCTCCGTTTGGCGAGCAGAGACGTCCACCCGGTCAGTCTCTGACTTTATTACAGGGTTAAAGTATGGAAAATCGCCTACTCTTCCACTCCCTCACAGTCACAAGGATGCGTTTAGGTACTGAAACATGGTGCCATTTGATTTTACATGAATCGGTACTCGGTAGTACCGACGGAATTCGATCGGTACCTATAAAAGTACAGAATTCAGTACCCATCCCTAGGTATCAGCATGCTTTAGTATTTGCATGAAAATCAGTGTGTATTGAGAGGGAAAGCAGGAGGAACACAATCCAACGTAATGGCATCCTGGCTCCTATCAGGGGTAGTCTGAGGAGAATTTATTGCTCTATATCAACAGATATCTGCATGAAGAGCAGCTAACAATCAGTTCAAACATCTAGATCAAACATTTACACTGAGACACAATCAGCATTTAGATTTCCTGACTTCCTGGAATGCATCAGAATTGATCAGTAAACTTGAGGTTTAATTAATTACAAGAAAACCACAAGGTTTATTTAATACGTGATAATAGAGCTGCGCACTGTTTGACTGAAATATCTAAAATAAACAATCACTAAAAGATGTCTTAAGCGTAGTTAAGCTAGCATGTTTCAAACTCACATATAATCTATTCTACATGCTCTGCCGTATAAGACCCATGAAGCTGCTGCATGCAATATTGCACGCCTCAACTCAAGGCAGATAACATAATGTATGTATCCTCACCTGCAATCTACGACTGACATACCGCATGTGAGTCTGCGTTCAGGCATTGGAGAGACACTCTGTCTGCTGTTTGATAACCAGGAAGACGGATACAGGGGAGAAGGGGTTGGTGTTGTGGAAACTGACGACCCCAGCTGTGCTGCTGGCATCGCACAGAGACTGACCTGCACTGAACGGTAGGAAAGGTTACTCTGCTGTAAGGGAGGCCATGACCCTCAGCTTGAGCCTACAGGCCTCAGCGTAATCTCACTCCAGGAAACGCGCTGATGGAGATGTCTGTCAGAAAAAGTTCAACCACAATCTGATGGGTTTGAATTCAAGTTTTAATCTGAACTCTCAGTCACTTCTGGAGTTTCTAGCTGGACTGTAAACACTGCAGTGCACAGAAAAAGAAGTCTGGGCTGGAAGTCGTTTGTTGCTAACCTTTATTTACATCAGAATCACAGAGAACTTGGCCATCACTCCCACAGGCTTACATCCACGTGAGACGATAGCTGATGGGTCTGAGATTGTTGTCACAGAGATGTTTTGTAGTTTTGATAATGCAGCAGAGAATGACTGAGTTTCCCTCAGCTGAGCTCAGATTCAAACCTTCAGCTTGTTACTGCATGTCATCCCCACGCTCTGCTCTCAGTTGTGTCAATTCATCTCTAAATTAAAAAGCCTTGAAAGCCACAGCATCCCTCAGAGAGTGTTTGTTACCAAAGCACCAACTAGAAAGGAAGCAAATCAACCATAGAAATGCCAAAGTCAACCAAAACACATGTAACTCTGCATCTTTTGTTCAGTCTTACATGATTTGATCTGTTAGGATATTATATTTACCAGAATAATGTTTGTATGCTCTCTGTGGAAAGAATCTGCATATGAATGCAGAGTCTGTAAGAGAAGAAAACATCCTGATGATGAAGGCGCTCAATTTTTGTTGGTGGTCGAGTTGTATTGCCCGTGATATTTGATGGCACTTAAGTTGTTTGCAAAAATAAATCTTAAGGAGAGAGCAACACAGGAGAACTATTTTGCAGAAGTGTAAATCCTTAACCAATAATCATCTTCAGGGGTGGAGTCAGACTTTTTTGTAACTTATATATCAATATCTGCGTACGAGTGTAAACAACAACATAGTCTATCTTTTTGTTCTCACTCAACTCTTTCATCGCATGTTGTCATCAACAGTAAACAATGATCAACGAGCAGAAAGGTCTGGGATATATTTGTGATTTCTCTTAGAGGTAAAATTGTTGTCTTAGAGAGGGACTCAGAGATTATTGCCTATGAAGTGAAATATGGTGGCATCCCTAACCAAAAATATGCAGTTTGAAAATTTTAAAAGTACTCTTACTGTTAAATTTAGGCACTAAGTAGAACTATTACCAAAGGTGCGTTACCACAGCAGAACCAGGGTCTAACTTTAGTTTCAGGGTAATTGATCTCCCCTTAGCTCTTTCCAAAGGTCAGGGATTTTTTTGGGGGGGGGGGGGGCTGTAATACTGAACGTTTGTAATTGGTGGAGTACCCACAGTATTTTTATTTCAACAGCCGTTCACAATAACATCCCACTCACCTGTGATTCCCTTTGTTGAACTCCTGAACATTCGTCTGATTTGAGCCTGACAGTGTGAATGCGTCTCTGTCAGCTCCCGGTGTTACAGTCTGAAGAGTGACCCTGTAAACTGGAGACCTTCACTGTTTGTGGAGTTTACAACAGCTGTTGAAACACAACAGGAGTCCTCGGGAATACATCCGACTTTTTATTGTAATGTCAAAATATCCTAATCAGATATTTTGATAGTCGGAAGTTATCACTCTTTAAATCAAAACACCGGTCGATCTCAACAAATCCATATGCAGTGCAATAAATCAGGTAACAGGCTAACTGTTGTGTCGCACATAATGATGCCAGCCTGTCTGTCTCCTTCTATGGTGTCATCTGTGTTGTTTGGCCTTCGTCTTTTTCTTTACTGCCCTCTACTCGTCTGTCGGTGTGGTGCAGCTACTTTTATTTTTACTCCACACGTCACCGGCCTGATTTGAATCTAATCTTCATGGGACTCTAGGCCACAGTGGAAAGGCAGACAACAATTGGCCACAGGAACCATTTAGCTGAATGTTGAAGAGTTCCAGGAACTAAAAGCACCTTAAAACTGTCCAACACAGAGCAATGATAGTCAGTCTGACCTCTGGATGAAATGTTACAAGTGATCTTGATCTGTTTGTGGCAGGTGTTTGTGTTTCTTGATTCGCTCTGCTGTTTGAATACAGAGCTGTCTTGTTCCCACAAACTTTTCCACCGAGGCAGTGCAATAATTTGACAACTGTCATGCATAACAAGAAAATTAGACCAAAGTTGTGATGAACGGAAATTATTTTTCAGGTATGTTTTGGAAAATTGTCGACAATTATGTAAAGTGTTTTTGATTTGAGCATCCAAACAACTGGCATGGTTCCTTACCAGGAAATATTCATATTCTGACACGATATGTAAAAACTCCGGCTGTCCTGTGTTTGCATAATCCTGTTTACATCAGTCTAAAATAGAAACTATTGGAGACAGAGCTTTCATTCTTCAGCTGGAGAATCATCATGTTGTATCGTCGTTATGTTATATTATGTGTGACTTGATATGTTATTAAAACGTGTAGAGGTGACAGCACTCTTGCTGCACAATGTGATCGTTAGCACAGTTGTACTAAAAATTATCCTTGAGTTTAATTTGATTTAAAGGTGACATATCACGCTTTTTTCATCAAAATATATTGGTCTAAGAGGTCCCCAAAACATGTCTTTAAAGTTTATGCTCAAAAAAACACTTTGAAATCAGATTTTGGCATGCCTGAAAAACCTCTCTTTGTCAGCCCTGTTCAGAACGGTCTGTTTTCTCTCTGACCACGCCCCCTCAGGAAGTGGATGTGGCCTCGGCTCTCCAGCACGTTGATCTAATGTTTACATGTTGGCTGAATATACACGGCTGCTCAGAGATCACGTTACTTCAACCCTCTGAATCTGATCCAGAATCTGATCCTGACGGAGAGGCGCCTGCAGCAGAACCGTTCTGAAGGATTGGTCACAGATTTAGTGTTTCTTGTTGTTTTATTTATCAGTATGTCGACGTGTGTCTTGGTACACAGCTACAGCTACAAACATGTAGCTATGTGGCTATGCTAACTAGCGCTAGCACTTTTCCATGAAAAATAGAAATCATCCACTAGATCTTCAAATCTGCAGACGTGGGGAGTAAAACCGACCTTTGTGTTTATTAAGACAGCCTACAACTAGCATGCCTCCCTCCTAAGCTCCTTGTTAGCACACATGTGTGCAGGTAATGAAAAACGGAGGAGGAGTTGTATTTATACAGTCTATGGGCTGAACAAGCTCCGAGCTCTGACTCCGTGACAGACCGGATATTGTTTTGACGTAACAAAAACACGGAAGTCTGAAACGGCTCGTTTCACACACATTTACAGAAAGGTGGAGAAATCAAAACAGGGGCAGAATGGATTTTTTTCATTCTTGGGGGGTTTGTAGACATGCCAGGGACACATATTTCAGGTAGAGAACCATTAAAAAGTCAATTTTGCATGATATGTCACCTTTAAGGAAAAGACGATAAAATATATCTGACATGACATGACGTGAAGATAAAAACTAAATGTGAATATGTGCTGTATTTCTATTGTACAGGAGCATCTCAGTAAATTAGATGTGAAAAAGTTCATTTTTATGTTATTTCCTTCAGAAAGGTGAACTTTCATAAATTCCATAATCAGACAAAAGAGTTTGAAATACAGAACAAGCAGCAACCACCGGTCTCAAAATATGAAGCCCAATGCAGACGTGCTACAAACTGCAGTTCATTGAGCGTCCGTTAGAGGCTGGCTGCAGAAACACAGGAAACCACAAAGACACCAATTCAAAGAAGATGATCATTGCAGCAGAAATAAACATGTTTACAGCCTGGTTCAAAAAACAGCTTTGGTCTGAATAGCTAATTTCTCTATCCGCACACACTGGACGGGGGCGATGAATATTTTCTAAAGCAAAGGTTCAGAAGATATTAAGATTACAAGTTTTGCCCATTTAAGGACATGACTGACTTGACTAACAGGCGGGAACACTGTAGCTGTTAGCGAGGAGGCTCAAAGCCTGCTTCTTTACCTCACACTAGCTCGACAGATGTTAGTTTGAGTTAACCTTTTCCAATGTGGCTGCCGCCGACGATTGGCTTCAAAGCAGTGCTTCAGAAACAGATGGGTGAAGTCACAGATACTACGTCCATTATTGATACAGTCTATGATACAGACATGTCCAACTTCTGTAAAGTATGTCCATTTATTCACTCAGTACTTGTTTGGGGCTCCTTTACTATTAATTATCCTTGTAGCATGGCATGGAGGTGATTGGCCTGCAGCTCTGCTGAGGTGGTTTTGAAGTCCAGTTTGCTTTGTTAGCGACCTTCAACTGGTCTGTATTTGTGGTTGGATGTGTCTTTCAATTGACAAACATCCCACAAAGTCTCTGCTGGGTTCAGGTCAGGTGAGTTGACTGATCAATCTTATCAAGCACAGTAACATCAAAGTCAGTAAACCATCTGGTGGTAATTTTGGCACTGTGGGCAGGTGCTAAGTCCTGCTGGAAAACAAAATCCACATCTCCATAAAGCTTGTCAGCAGATGAACCATGAAGTACTCCAAAACCTCCTGATAGACACTGTGTTGACTTTGGACTTGATAAAACACAGTGGACCAACACCAGAACATGACAAGACACCCCAAACCATCACAAACTGCAGAAACGTCACACTGGACATCCAACACCTTGGACTCTGTGCCTCTCCACTCTTCTCCAGACTCTAGGACAGTGGTTTACAAATAAGTAAAAAGAAGGACCAGTTCTTTTTCTCCTTAGTTCACTTAAGACTCTTCTGATGTTGTCTCTGGTTCAGGAGAGTCTTGATAGCAGGGATGTGACAGGTGTAGTCTCTTTCCTGAAGACGTCTATGCGTGGTTGATGCTCTGACTCCAGCCTCAGTCCACTCCTCGTGAAGCTCTCTGACCCTCTTGTACCGACTCTTCTTGACAGTCCTCTCAAGACTGAGGTCATCCCTGTTGCTGGTGCAACTTTTCCTCTTCCACTCTACTTTTCATTAATATGGTTGGATACCCTCATTGTGGGTGTAACTTTGGGGTAACTATTGACTCTGTGTGGCACACTGTAGTGGATGTATCACTTAATGTCCATTCCAACACAGAGGACACATGTAGGTATGAGACCACAGTTTTAAATGTTTGGTTCTATTTTAGTATGTAAGGGGAGCATAAACAGGTCCTGATATGTTTGTTTTAACGATGTCCCCACCTTCGATACTTTCCTGAGAAATTTAAATAATTGATTCAAGACATGAAATCATAACGACACTCACTCAGCCTTCACTAAGAGACACAAGGTATTTCTCCTGTTTCTGGAAACACTGGAGCAAATGTCCCTTTGTGTTTGAATCCCTGTGAAGCTGTGGTGATTTTATGCTGTGTTGTTGTCCTTGTGTCGTATTCATCTTTTATTTCTCATGCTTTTTATGCTGTTCAGGACCTATGGGTCTGAAATAAAGTATGAAGTACTGAGACGATGGATGGGTGTTGAAATTCAGCCAGTCACTGAAGCTATCGCTGCTGCTCACTGAGCTCCCTTCAAGGTGCCATTACCATCCTCCAAAGGCTCTCCGCCGGCTCCCTGCTCCCCTCCAGATACAGAGACACACACAGGACAAACTGGATGAGCAGGGGAGAGTGAGTCTCTGAGAGAGCGAGAGAAAGGACAGCAAGCATCTCATGTCTGCTCTTTAAGAATACCACAAAACAGTCAATTTTTGCGCTCAAGTCATTTATTACATCTCAGTCGAGCATCTTAATTCATCCCCTAACCAAAGTCTTAACCTGGGTGATAATAAATCCACATACTTATGTGCAGCCTCACCCTAACCCCTTGATGTATAATAGTCCCGGTTAGAGATAATGGAGAAACCTATTTGAGTCTGAAGCCTGTCAGGCTCTCTCAGTTTCTAGTTTCTCCGTTATCAGACACTCCACTTGTGCACTCAGTGTATTTGCTCCTGAATGGTGAAATCCAGGAACCACCGACTGACTGACAGAGACAGATGTAACATATATCTATACTTGTCTCCATCAAGGAACACATCAGTATTTACATTATCCTATCTCCCCATAATGTATGTGTGGCTGCGTGACAGCTCAGTGATTACTGTAAAGCAGGCTCTGATCTGCTCTGAGAGGCTGACACTAAAAGCTAACACTTGCTGCTGATGATTAACATCACTGAAGAGTATAAAATATATATCACTGAACTATAAATCTTCTTCCCTGACATGCAACAGAGCTGATTCTGAGGATTACTGAGGCTGTCTTCAGCATCTGGTGCTTTATTTTCAATCCATTCAATCTGTTGGACAGAGCGGGGAGTCTTCAATGGGACTGCTGGTATTTTTAAAGCTGGGCTTCATATTTCAGTTCTGAATGATGAGTGCTCACACAAAGGTTTGATAACTGCTCCAGCTGAGTGTTTCAGCCTGCAGCAGTGAAACAGGCTGGGATGGCTGCAAGGTAACCACCAAAGACGAACACCAAAAGTTCTTGTTTTTGTCCCTGACAGGCTCAGGTTATTATTTTTAGTGTCTATTACAGAAAGCATCCTTACAGAGACCGACTTTATTAGTATGTACTACAGGAAGAAGACTGCAGTGGTGTTACCTTCAACAAAGGCAGCAGACAGAAAAAAACAGCAAATCAACCTCACAGAACACAGGAGTTACTCGTCTACCAATTCCTCAATTATCGTGATCTTGGTGCTCCTGTTTCTGTGTGTTCTTCATTTATTGTGTTTAGGGATGGGTACCTTTCACATTTGAAACAATACGGTACCGATACCCGGTACCTGGCAATTGGTACCGGTACTCAACGGAATGCTTTGAGGCAGTGGTAGACCTTCAACTCACGTATCCTTCAAGCGTAAATTGTTGTTTTTGTTTATAGAGTCTGGTGGTTTAATAAAAACCTTGAGACAGCTGACAACTAAAGGTCTCTCTCTGTAGGGATCCTTTCTGTCATGCTGTCAGACACTTAAGAGTAACAATCTGAGCTTGTCAGTGACAAAAGAAGAACTTTGATACAGTGCTTTTGTCCCCTAGGACTCCATTGCAGCCATCACAGTCTGTTTCATGTCTGCTAGCTGGAAACAAAAGCAGTAGCAGCTGCCAACGTTTTCTACTTATGAATCATTTAGACTCTAAAATATGCCCAAAAAGTCCCAGGTTTAAAAATACTGCACCCCTTTTTTTGAGGATTATATGTTTCCGTCTGCATGAAGTCAATCACCCGTCGCTGACATCGTTCCTGTAATTGGTGACATGCTTCATCACCTGCTGACATCCTGCTGAGCCTCACAGTCACTCTGAATAAGTCTGGATGAAAATGATAGACAGTACATCAGCAGCAGCCGCAGCTCAATGCCAGATAAACACCAGCTGTGTATGAAATCAGGCAGGGAGAAAAAATCTGCGTTTCCTCAGAGCATCATGGTGGATCAGTTTTGGTAGCTTGAAGCTGATGGTTCTGCTGCTTTCCTTTCACCAGTTCAGATGATATGGTGTTGTCGACTAAGAGGATTGATTTTTCCGCCAGCTGCTCGCCACAGAACCACAGCGATAGAATCTGAAGGAGAACGGAGGAGGGTCATCTTAGATTAGAGTTTCTGAGTTTTGGATAAACTGAGGAGGTCAGGAAAAGGACTCACCATCTGCTGCTAAAGGGACAGGACTTAAAGCTGGTCCAGATGATGGTATCACACTCTGCCTTGCTGTATGTTTTCTTTGTGAAAGTTAAGCCTATCAGCACTGCTCACTGTCAACAAACATCAGTATGACACATGTGATCTAACTCTGCCCTTCAGTATTTATGCTGTAAATAAATGAGAGTGGGTTGTAATGAGCTGCAGCAGGGCGATCAGGAGTTACAAACTATTTCAATAAAGTTGCATAAAAGGAGAAATCTCTTGTGGCACACATTTGGAAGATATTCTTCCAGGGTTCATTCATCTATTTAAATTAACTCCTTCTTCAGACGTTGTTTGAGTATTTGTGTGGGCACATTAACACCAGACAGGGCTGCAACAAATGATCATTTACATTGATGATGATTGATGTAGCAGTTATTTCTCAATCTGCCTCCGTGGTTTGGAAAAGAACATGTCAGAAAATGGTAAAAAAAAAAAAAATTGCTTTCCACAACTTCCCAGAGATGCCTTCAGAGGTCTCTGACTGCTATCAAAGTCGACTGAGATATACTGAGATTATTCACATATCAGATAATTGAACCATATGTGTAGAGACCATATATGAAGATACAACTAACACTGGTGTATAAGACACTGATCAGTCTGTGATCAGGGTCTTGTAGAGAGGAAAACGTAACTGTCTTGATATGAAAAGTCCACAACCTGCAGATTCTGTGCAGCTCTTTCACACCAACGCTTCACCATGTGGACTGTGCAATCCTGCTAGCCACTGGTATGGTGGCTGAGCTCAACTTACTGTAACTTTGATCATCGTGAAGTACAAATGGACCTACTGTGAGCAACAGATTCCTGGGGGTCCCTCCACCTCCCCTCCACTGGTCCTTTACTGTCTTAAGATGAGGCGTCTTTTCAAGCACACTACTGCTCAAGGTTTATTACCTTTTAAGCGTGATTGTAATGCACAATAAATGGGGGCAGATATCCAATGGGGCTGTGTGCAGTGGGTGAAGGTGGATGCAGAAGCAGTCATGATGTCTATGATGAGCCTTTAGCTAATATAGTGTGTAACACCCAAGTGGCAACTGTCAGCCTTGGGAGGTGAAACCAATGCTGAAGTGCTAAAAACTGCAATTCCTTGATTGTCCACTAGAGGCTGGCTCCAAGCGCCTCTGAGGACACATACACATCCATTCAAAAAGCTGATATTTACAGCAGAAATAAACGCATTTACGAGCTGTCACAATAAACATTTTTATCTGAATAGCTCACTTCTCTATGGGCACACACTACTGGGATTCATTTTTATCATAACGTGTTAGTTTTGAAGATATTAAGTTTAAAAGTTTGGCGTGATTAGAGGCACAGCTGACTTGACTAACAGACGGGCACACTGAAGCTTTTGCCAAAGAGCCTTAAGGTCCGCCTAAAATCTGCCTCTTTTCCTCAAGCCGACCAAAAGTTAGGTCGAGTCAGCATTTCCAATATGGCTGCCACCATCAATAGTCTTCAAAATTCTGCTTTCGAAACCAATGGGGGACATCACTGAGACGACGTTGTAGACTGTAGTCCACGGGGATGCCTCCCTGCATCAGTTTCTGAAGAGGTGTTATGAAGACCAAAAGTGGCGGATGCCATATTGTGAATGTAGCCTCAAGCTAACTTCTGGCTAATCTGAGAAACCAGCAAAGAGATGGAGTTGAGGCTATAGCCTAGTCGCCTGGCAAACATCTACAATGCTCCTACCTGTCAGTCAAATCAGACACACACTTTCTTGCTGACACTTTGGAGAGTCTCCTGAAGTCCAGAGGTTTCATCGGAAACAGTTAAACCAAACTCCATTTATACAAACAAGCATTTTAATCTTGTTTGCTCGTCATTTAGCAGACAGAGCTTTCAAAGCATCAATTCAGATGTCTTACAACTCTTCATCAAGAGCATCCTATCAGCCTGTTTACTGTTGTTAAGTCTCAGTCAGTTCTCCTTATTTTGGGTGCTTAGTGCCGAAATGAAGCAGACTTTGGTGTGACTTTGCTAGATCTAGTGAAACTGAGACTCAGCAGAGACAGATGTCCATCAGATAAATCCTGCTGCTGATTCTAACTAACTAGTCATCAAACTGGGAACAGGCTAGTCTCAAGTAGCTGGAAGCAGCAAGAGAGTTCATCCAGACACAGTTCACGAGGCAGGAAGGGTAATGAACCTGGTGACACAAACGCAGAGACGACCATGTTTAGTTTTGACGTGTTGAGTCTATCATCGGTTGTGTTTTGACCATCACTAAAGAACACAACTGATCCTGAAGTGGAACAAGTATTACAGCCTTAGGTTTATGTATACCTTTGTCTCATTGCTCCACAGGCAGAGGCATCTCCAGAAGCAGATGACAGACCCCTGACCCCTGCAGCCCAGAGCACTGGTCGCCCTCTGAGCCCCCGGCAGCGTCGGGCCCAGCAGCAGAACCAGCAGGGCCAGAGAGCCGGCAGAGAGCCAGCCAGCAGACCGGCCTTCATTCCGGCTCCTCGACAGCAGCAGGATGATAGCCATGCAGGCTCGGCGGTCCTCATCGTGCTCCTCACTCTGGCTCTGGCTGCGCTCATCTTCCGCAGGATCTACCTGGCCCAAGAATTCAAATTCGACTTTGAGCTGTGACCAACCCCGCCCTCGCTTCCCTTCTTTCCTTCGTCTAACTCTCCTGCTACCCCGGGACAGAACTGTGACCTGCTGCAGTGGATCCAGAACCGAGGCAGCAGCTGACACAGACTCTTCTTTCTCCCTCTGTGCTCATCCTCAGAGGTCCAGTCTCCTCTGGGGGGAGCTCTCATTCCTGCAGAGGAAGCGCTTTAATCACCACAACACCTCCTGGGTGTCTTTTAATAAGTGTCCATTTTACTCTCCAGTCTTGTTGTTTTTAAATCCAGGAAGTTCATCGTTCACAAGCGGCACACTTCCTGTTTCATGTGTCTGTTGTCTGTCCCAAAGCTGCAGTTGATCCCATTATTAAATTAAAGATCAAATATAACCTGTGGTTGGATAATAGGAGGGTTTTTTCTAAAGGTAATTATTGTATCATGAAAGTATGTTTTAACGTCGTGTTAGGTCACTTCAGTCACACCCTTTAGGGCTCCATCTAACTTCAACATCCAAAGTGCTCCGGCTGTTCCTACAGGTGTGGTTGTTCTGCTACTTAAAGGGGAAATCACGTGTTTTTAAACGAGGACTCTAGTGTCAAGTATTCTGGCTCTAAATAACCAACAGGTACAAAAAGTTTTAGAATCACTCTGGTAGCTTCCTTCAGCCTGCAGCAGTGAAACAGGCTGTAACAGCTGCAATGAAATCCATTGGGGGAATCAAAGCACGTCTACTTAAAGCTCTTGCTTTTGTCCCTGATAGGCTCGGATTTTTATTTTACATGTCCTAACAAATGTTACAGAGAGGATCCGCACAGAGACAGACCTCGTGACAGCTGTTTCATGGCCCTCTTTAAATCTACTAGACTCAACAACAGGTATTTAAACTTTCAGAAACCAGGAGTTGCTGGTCTACCCCTGCCCCAGATCATTTAGTTTATTAAATCTAGCCTATGACTTTGTATTTATATAAAATGCTGATTTCAAATTTTCTTTGAACTCACCATACACCTTAACCCCAAAAAATAACTTATTGTTTCTGGGATAGACCAGCAACTCCCATGTTCTGCCAGAGTCTGGGGGCTTTCGTAGAGCATGATGTAACAGCTGTTTGTTGTTATAAATACATCTTACTCTTTAACAAAAAGGTCTGTCTTTGTAGAGATCACAGAGAACAACAACTGGCCTGTGAGTGACAAAAACAAGAACTTTTAGAGGACACACATTGAACAAACAGATTGCCTCCAAGGATTCCATTTTAGATCTCTCTGCCTGCTTTAAGGTTGTGTGCTAAAGCTCTCTATCAGACAACTAAATCTGTGAGACCACAAATGCAACCCTAATTCCAAAACAATATGCATGCCATGTTAAGTGTTGATAAAACAGATTTTGATGCTTTGCAAAACATTTAAAGTTGATATTTAATTGAAAAAAGAGCAAAGACAAGATCTCATATGTTGAAACAGAAAAATGACATTCTTTTATGAAAAACATGTTCATTTAAATTTTGACAACAGCCACATTTCAAACAGTTGGTACAGCGACATGTTTACCTCCTCTGATATAAACGCTCTGTAAACCTTGGTGAACCCAGGAGACCAGTTTCTGGACTTTAAAGTGAAATGTCTCATTCTTGTCTGATAGAGGATTTCAGCAGCTTAACAGTTCAGGGTCTCCTTTGTCGTATCTTTAGTTTCATGATGCTCCAAGTGTTTTCAATGGGTGACAAGTCAGGACTGTAGTCAGACCAGTTCAGCACCTGGACTCTTCTACTGCAGAGCCATGCTGTTGTGATACGTGCAGAATGTGGTTTATCATTGTCTTGTTGAAATATGTAAGGTCTTCCTGAAGACATCATTGTCTGGATGGCAGCATATGTTGCCCCTAAACCCGTTTATATTGTTCAGCATTAATGAAGCCTTCACAGATGTTTAAGCTACCCATGCCATGGACTCTTATGATCCCCATACCATCAGGGACACTGGCTTTGAGCTGTGAGCTGATAGTGGTCCCTCTCCTCTTTAGAGTGGAGGTCACAGTGTCCATGATTTCCAAAAAAGAATCTCAGATTTTGATGAATCAGACTGCAGGACAGTTTTCCTCTTCTTCTCAGTCCATCTTAAACGGGCTCAGGTCCAGAGAAGTCTCTGGTGTTTCTGGATCATGTTTATACATGGTTTCCTCTTTGCATGGTTCAGTTTTAACCTACATTGTGTTCACAGACAATGGCTTTTGGAAGTGATTTTTGAGCCCATGCAGTGATTTGTTGTCTCTGTCCCAACTTTTGAAACTTGTTGGCATCAAATTTTAAGTGAGCATATATTTTTCATAAAGTGATATCAATTTTCAGTTTCAACATTTAATATGTTGTGTTTTTACCACTTTCAATTAAATGAAACATGGACTTTAGATGATTTGCTAACCATCAAATGAGCATTTAACACATCATTACGGCTTTTTATTTTGTTCGGGTTGTGTGAAAAAAAATAGAGCTTGCATTCTAAAATATAAGAATATTTTTTCTAAAAAATGAATCCAACCTGAACTTAGATCCCACTTTTATAACATATAGAGCATCTGAAAGACTGGACTGAAAGACTCTCAGAGCACTGCTTGACTGATCCAGAAGGACAGCGTGTGGGCGGAGTCTTTGAACTGTTATCACCACAGAGATGTTGACTGGTGAGATCATTTTCAGGATTATTTTCATAAACATTCATCAGGTCTGCAGCATGTTGAGCCGACAGTCTGTGTGGTTTCTGATCCGGTTCTTCTTCAACCTGCAGAACAGATTTTATTTATTGTATTTGAATCAGGAAGTAGTTTTTCTGTGGACACTTGATTCCCACTCTGTCTGTCCCCTCAGGCTCTTTGAGGGTGTACACGTCTCGCCCCTGTGCATTAGTCTCTTGTTGTCTCTCATTCTCTGTAGCCGTGTTCAAACACTCATTCTCCCTGTACAAACAGACCCGTACACTGTCTGTCGTTTACCTTCTTTGTTACACTTTGAGGAGGGTTTATCGCTCTGATGAGACTCAGAGAAGCTGGAAAGCAATTTACATTCACTCTTTGCACATCGTAGCTGACGGCTGGTTGACATGTACAGGACTCAGCCGTGTAGAGGAATATCTCTGAAGTTTTCGTAGCAGTCGACTTGTTGAGGGGAACAAATCTGTCTCTTCAGTTTTTCTTCTTTTAGACATGTGCTCATGTCCAGATTTTACTTGAAGGCAGCAGAGATTCTCCAAGACTATCTGTACTCTCAGAATCTCTCCGTGTCTGTCTTTACGATTACTCTGCTCAAGGCTGGTGTACGGGGATATAAAGTGAAAATAAATCACCAAATGAAAACTGGTTCACCTCGTGTCACATTTTATGTTGCTCTGAGTTTAACCTACACATCTCACAGAAAATATGTGGCATTACTTTCACTTTTAAAGGACCAGTGCGTCCAATTCAGAAACATTTACCAGCAGAAATATGGTACAGCCGTTTTATACATGTTGTCAGAAGTGTGTAATCTCAGGGCCAAGATGTTCAAAGTAATCTGATCAGATTGAGTGAAATCCTGAAGATGAGTTCAGAAGAAAACAGGATTATGAAATTGTACAAGATCAGGTAAAAAAAATCCCTTTATTAGTTAAAATCTCTACTTTGTTTTGTTTCAAACTTTTGAGCAGAATTGGGATAATTTATAACCAAAAACTCTGGATTATCCTCATTCCAGCAGAGGGCTGAAATCTGTCTGGATTACAGGAACTAAAGGAAAGAAAACTTCCAAACTAAACAATGATCTAAGTTTTTAGTGATGAGACGTTAAAGTAGACGTTAAAGCTGGGGTTGGTAATCAGATTTAGATACACTTTTTGTCATACTGGTTAAAATGATCTTTATGTCCTGATGGCAATCAATACATAATGTGTTCTTAAAAAAGAGCAGGGAAAAAGCTGCTATCTACAGCCGGAGTAAACCTGGGAAAACACCAATCACCGTTTTTGGGTCCCAAAATTTTAAACCAATCAAATCCCGTCCTGCCGTTCTGCCCGCCTCCTGCGCGTACATTTCCGCGGCGTGCACTCCGAGTCCCCTTCCTCTGCTTCCCCTGACTCTACTGACTGCCCCTCTCGCTCGACTTCGGGCCTGTCCCCTCTGACCCGATGAGGTGCTTTGCTCAGGACTGTAGTCCGGATCAGAGTCTAAAAAGCTCTCACCACGGGGGCTCTGACAAGCAGAAGAATTAAGGACATTTAGTAAGTCCTACAAAATATGTATATGTAGCGTCCGTCCGGACACTGTAGGGATGATGAGCCGAATCGTGAACACATTGATCTTTAATAACCGGTCACTGTCGGCCGTGATCACGCCAACCAACAAAACAACAATCAATGTTTGAATGAATGAAGAACTTCTCCTCTTGTCTCTCCTCTCTCCAGCTCACACACTCTACACCTCTCCTGATGCCTTCACTGACCGTCAACACTGTAGGAATTAAGAGCATCTACACTGAGCACGTTTAACAAACAGTAGAGCTGTTACAGTTTTATATGTGTTATAACTTTTCTCCTGATATCGTGTCACCGGTACAACTGGATAATGCTAGAATGACAGTTGTGAGTACAACAGCCATGTTTATTTGTGTTTTTAACTTTCACTATGATAATGTTTTGGTGAGGACCGGTTTTGAATCATATGGTCATGAATCAGCGGCGCTCGTGCATGTTAGCGGGGGTGTCAAGCTCCGATGAGAGGGGGGAGGGGTTAGACGCAGTCCTGAAGACATGCTACATTCTAATTCATTCATTAAGGTTGGGAAAATAGGAACAGATTTTATTCCCACAGAATATTTCACTAAAAAGCTTCAAAATCAAACAAAGACAATTCATTCAAAGCAGTTGTAAGATTCCCAGTTTGTGTTGATTTTGGCGCCCCCTGTGGACAAAGCATGTAGTCTCATTTGTAGCTTTGGTAATCCAGATTTGGTAATCTTCAAAGGTCTGTTTTTGTGGTTGAAGTAGTAGTCCTGTAGTCCTCGGTCCACATTCGGTTACAACCTCTGACCCCTTGCCGCCAGTCACTCCCCTCTCTCTCTCCCAGATCCTGCTCTATCCTCCGTCCTGCCCTCTCTTTAAAGGAATAAAAGTCCAAACATAAACTTTTAAAAAGTCTGTATCTGGATACGGTTGAACCAATCCAGCTGTCTTAGAAATAACTGGAACAAAAGTAAGATGGATTACCTGATCACGGATAGAAAGAATGTGGATCATCCTACCATCCATCATAAATTCTTCTACACATGGGGCGCTGGTTGTCCTCACAGTAATAGGCACATATCCCAAACACAGAGGTTATAATCCTCGTTGTAGCGGTCTCTAGTTCAACTCTTGGCCACGACCATTTGCTGCACGTCTTCCCCCGCTCTCTACTCACCACGTGTCCTTTATCTCTCCAGCTCACCTGTCTATTAAGGCAGAAATGCCCAAAAAACATAACTTTAAACAAAAAAGACCTTTAAAGGAGTGTTCCGTGTTTCTAAAGCAGCCCAGAATGGAAAAACTAAAACCTGCCCCTAGAGAAGACTGCTTCCTGCTACCTTGAAAGGCATCCCTGGATTGGTGAACCGTCATTTTATTCTTAGCTTGTCATTTTGACAGTCACCAACTTGTGTTTTTTGAGCCAGAAGTGGCCACATTTAAGGTCCTCATCAGACTGTCTTCTCCTCCAGTTTGGGGCATGACGGTGGGACCTGATTGGTTCTCTCTGCTTGTCATCCTGTCACTGCACTCGGCACACTGCATTATGAAGCTGTACTCAGTCGTAAGGGGAACAGTAATAGCATTCCACATCACTTGTGATGTGTATCCTCATCCCTCGACGCAGAATGACAGTGGTCTTCTCAGTGGGATCCACTGGTTGATCGTAACTTAGATGAATGAACGCTCGTTTAGTAACTGGGAACTGTTGGTACGTCTCAAATGTCCAGATCTGTGTCAGCCACAGGGTTCTCTGATCACTGCTTGTGATTGTGCAAATTAGAGTTCACAACACGATGCAGAGGTTTTCACACGTTCACAAAACATCCTGCTGATTACCTGGCTACCATCTAAAGACATGAGCAAGTTTGTTCTTGTGAAACACATGGATAGTATATCCGGCGAAGCATCTAATAAACAATTTGTTACTGGTAAATATTATATTTTATATTGACAGAGCAAGAATTCACTTGTGTGAGTTGTGTGAGTGTGAGTCTGTTCACAGTCACACTCTGCTTCTCTTGGTGCTGTCTGGTTTGGATTGTTGGGAAAGAGAAACAAGTCTGAGGGCAGGCTTTATGACATTGGGGGTGTGGTTTAGTCAGGGGGAGCATGGTCATGTATGGGGAAGCAGGCTGGATGAAGACTTGTGATTTAATATCATCTGCAGGGGAAAGCCAACGTCAATCCTGCATACAAATAGATCAGTGTGTGACAAACACTGCACGAGAAAACAAGCCAGGTATGCTGAGCACAGAGAGACACCTGCTCATAACCGCTAACATGTAAATAAATGATGGGAGAATCTGACTGAGTGTAAAAACTGGAGCTCAGACTTCTTGGACAGCCTGTTAGTGAAATAAACAGCCTGATTATTTCTCTGATGTTTATATGAAAGGTCTACTAAAGGCTGCGATGCCACAAACACAGCCCAGGTTACCTTTAAGGACTTAATCATAGACTGTGTATGATATGGACGTCGTCTCAGTATCGAGCCAAGTGGAGGCTGGAGGAACTGCAGTTTTCTCTCTCTTCCATTTGTCTTCATCTTTCAATCCTTGAGGCTGTCGCTTTAATTAGCTGAGGTGACACTTTGCAGACCTCGGGCACCTCCCATCTATCACTCAAAGAGGCCACGCCCCTTATTATTGGTAACTTTAAGTCTTAATAAAATTCATACAGGTGACTTATATGAAAATATGCCATGTGTAATGTCATGAAAGCAGCTTTCTGTACCAAGCTGGGAAGATGTTTCTTTCTGCTGTAGAGTCACTTTAACATGGGGCTCTATGGGGATTAACTCACATTGGGAGGAAGCCTCAAGGGGACACTCAAGGAACTGTAATTTTTTGGCACCATAATTCCCAATGCAGTAAGTTGCTGCTTTGTTAAAATGTCTGACTTCTTCGGTTTGAATACAAGTTTGAGCAGTATGTAAAAAGTAAAGTGATCATCTTTACATGGCAGAAGCAGACAGATGTAAATTAGTCCATGCTTCATTTATCAATCACAGATAGTTTCTGAGCAGCTGTTCTCACCTACCCAGGTGTAATCCAGCTGGATGATTGTTTATCTTTGTTTATTGTCTTAGAATAATGGTTCCAAGCCTTTTCTACTTCGCCCCGCCCCCCCCTACTTGTATTGCAGTAAAACTGAGCCCCCCGAGACCCCCACAAAAACAAGTGATGCATTGCTGTCAGAACATCAGTTTGAATGTTCTTGACAAAAGAGGTGAGGAGAGTTTTATTCTGTGAGCAACAGAGTTACCATGTTTTTAGTTGATATGTGTAGATTTATTTTTGACAACCCCCCCTCCTTTGGTAGGCCCAGACCCCAGGCGGGAAACCATTGATTTAGAAAACAAAAGTTCTGTCTGGATAAGAGCTGACACCACGGGCTGATTCTTATAGGAGGAATGATATTCAGAAGAAATCATGCCGAGGGCAACATTTTTAAAAACCCTGTAAGAACAAAGATTCTCCTGCACATCTAGTGGACAGTCAGATAAGATGGTACAAGAATTGGTCTGAGGTTTTGGGAGATACACAATATTCATTTTGATCAAACTTGGTCTGAAATGGAAAAAAAAAAAATAACAGATGAGGTGAGATAATCTGTTTCTAGTACAAGATAACTTTTCTGATATGATTTCACATCCTTCAACAACTGAGGCTGGAGGCTTAAGGATCCTGAGTGGGACAGATGTGGACATTCGTGAATTACATCAGAGGAAGGATGCCCTCACTGCAAATAAATAACTACCCACACTGTGAGAAATAGAGAACAAATGATCGTCCAGAGGATGAAAAATCACTTTTTCTTATTTCGGAGTAGTTTCCACATTGTTTACATCAAGTGCCTCTCTCCTCACTCCGGCACCTTTTCTGGATGGTGTCCTATTTCCCTGAAAACTAAAATAAGTCTAAAATAAGAACTGCAGCGGTAAAGTGGGACATCTTGTTGTCTCTCCCTCTGAGGACAGCCGTCCTCCTCTTCCCCTGTCTCTGCCTCTGATCGGCTCCTCAGCAGGGACGTCGTGTGTCTGTGTTTTTGCGGCTGCATGTGGTGCTGATGCTGCGCGCGCCTGAGTCAGAGAAACCCCCCTCCAGAGTCTGAAGACCAATCAGAGCGCTGATCAGTCCTCAGCATCCCGTCTCTCTCCTCTCTCGCACTTCTCTGTCTCCAGCACAGTCCCCGGACTCCCAGCACTCCTTCTCCTGCCGCCTCTGACAGGAAGATGGTACCGCGCACTGAGCGAACCGGACGCGGACCTAAGGCGGCACTGATCGACTCGCTGCGGGACTTTTAAACTCATTATGCCCTGTTACGCAAGGTTCATGCTCCTTCTCCTGTGTCTGGTCCTGGTGGGGGAGTGCAGGAAACACAGAAGTAGGAAAAAGCGCTGGTCCGCGCCGGCGGAGACGCACAAACCGGGGACGTAAGTACCGACAATCTTTATTTTAGTCATTCCATCTTGTTTCTTTTAATTCAGATTAAATAGAGATATGAACTGTAACAACCAGTGTGATCACATGCCAAACATTCTACAAGAGAGATCCTCGGAAATCCACTTGTTCTTCCTCCATCATGCCTCCGTGAGCTCACATTTACGCACAACTCTGCAGAACAGCGAGCTTGATCTCCTCTTTGACTTCCAAGAAAATTTAAAACCACTACATTTCCATCTATACTCTTGGCTTGGTCTAAACCTTCCCACATTAGAATCCAGTCCTTATAAGTCACTGATGTTGCATTTCTAGGTTTATTTTGCGCTTTTTCCTCGTTGATCTGTTGGAGCAGAGCGCCGTCACTGATCCTGCGTCCTTTAGAAAACTTGTTTGTTTACATTAGAGGAGAAAATCCCTCCCTGCAGATATAGCATGAAGGATGTTATTTCAGGTGAATTATTTCTGTAGACTTCACACAGTGAGACTGATTCTCGCTTTAATCCTGATGTGTGGCTTTTTCTCAAGCTCCAAACAGGATCAAACTCAGCTGCAGCTTCTGTTTTAACACAAAGTGCTGGATCCATTCTGGTGGAGGAAACCTGGATTTCATCTCTTTGTTAGACCCACCAGGCACTTCTTTCTGTCATCTTGTGAAAAGCTGCTAATAATCTTATTGTGGACTCAACTTTCATTTCTCTTATTGAATCTTTTCTCTCTAAAATTTGATCTCTCTCACCTCTTGACCTTCTCAGATTGTAACTGAAACTGACCCAATGATGCAGTACAGAAGCTGAACTTACTGTCACAGAAGAGTAAGGAAAGCCTCAAATATTCTCTCTTCTGAAAAGTAAAAAGAAAAGGTCAGATCAGCACAACTTTGAGGACTGGTTGAGATTTTCTGGGAGTAAATCTGAGTCTGATTTTATTTTTCCTGCTGCTTCTGAAATGCACCTTGTGTTTGGTAAATCTGCAGAGCTCCCATCACCTTTAATCAAAATCACAGCAATGGAAAAATTATCCAACCCGTTCAAAACCACCTGCTCGGTTTTCATTTGGAGGAGCAAGACAACATTTAATTAAGCTTTACTCATTTTCATGTTTTTCTTCAGTGTCTGTCTCTCTCCTGTCTGCCTTCACATTCAAATAACGACTTCTAATTTGCTGCAGAAAATAGCCCCAAACAAATGTCCGGTTTCCTTGTGTCTCAGCAGAGATTGATGAAAACTAGAGAGGACGCCTGAGCCTTTTAAAAGATTTAATGAGATATTTGAGAGTAAAATTTAAAGTAGAAATCTGCAGCTGGAGAGACGGACAGGTTGGCAAGAACAGCCCTGAATCTTTGGGAATACATTCATTTGATGATTCTGCTCTTCAGGATTTACACGCAGAGTGAAGTATCAGAGTAGCTCTTTCTAAAACAATGCAACATAAAGCAATGACATGGAGCTTTGTGTGTTTTCAGTTTTAGACTGAATGAAATGAGAGTCCTGCTTTCTGAGGAGAGAAAAGTCATGATTTGTCTTCATGGTTCAAAATAAACGACATTGACTCATGGCTGGTCAGGGGAAAAACACTGGTGGTGTCTTGTTTGTGAGTCTGGTGTGCCATTAAAGGGAGATTCCAACCACATTACACATTTCTAACAA
This sequence comes from Notolabrus celidotus, assembly GCF_009762535.1. Classification (NCBI taxonomy): domain Eukaryota; kingdom Metazoa; phylum Chordata; class Actinopteri; order Labriformes; family Labridae; genus Notolabrus; species Notolabrus celidotus. The sequence goes on along the minus strand of NC_048284.1, from coordinate 30,513,937 downwards.
GACTGAGCTTCATGTTAAAGAAGAGGATCAGTTTTTGTAGCAGACAGAACATTCACAGTCCAGTGATGTCATTATCATTCTGTTGATAGAGTCAAACATCAGATGTTTCCAACTTTGACAAATGAGCTAAAACCGCTCCGACATGTGGAGGAGAAAAAGACGAGGCAGCTAATGATCCACAAACAAACTTCATTAAAGTGGAGTTTAGGTTTCTTTTAAATCTGATATCAGGGTCTAAATGATAGTAAGGTACAAAATAATTTGAAATTGCTACAGTAGATGGCCCCAGCCTGCAACAGGAAACATGTTGTAATGGCTGTAATGTAAACCTTAAGTTCAAATTTGCTAAATGAAAGTCTTAACTCAGGCTCAGATTGTTATTTTGAGCATCTGACAGCAACATAGAAAGAGAAACAGACAGAGATACACCTTTATGTTTCTTTATTCTTTATTATTTATTCAGATCCCCATTAGCTTCCACAAAGTGGTCGTTTGTCTTCCTGGGGTCCACACATAACAACAATAAAGAACAGTAATTTAAGGCCTCACAGTTCAAAACATCTTAAAAATATAGATATAGCAAAATATTGCTGAACATGAAACAAGCCATAACAACCCTGAGAAAAATCATCTAAATAGAGAAATAGAAAATAATACAAAGAATGCAGAAACAAATATTTTGATGACTTTTTCACAATAAATGTTGTCCTTGAGTTTTCTGTTTGCGATGGGAAACATAGGCAGTAAAACCTCTATATAAAACAGTTCTCATCATGGAATTTGTCTTTGGGCTTGGCAAAGCCAGGTGCTCCAAACTCACTTGACGCGTAGTGTGCTTGTGGCACTAAACTATGTACACCAGTTTTTCTTGAAAAAAGATTGGAGTGTATTTCCATACTGTGTTATGCATCAAGTTCAGGATATTGTTTTTTATTTTTATTGTTTGTGTTTAAAGGTGACATATCACGCTTTTTTCATCAATATATATTGGTCTAAGAGGTCCCCAAAACATGTCTTTAAAGTTTATGCTCAAAAAAAACACTTTGAAATCAGATTTTGGCATGCCTGAAAAGCCCTCTTCTTCAGTCCTCCTCAGAACACTCTGTTTTCTCTCTGACCACGCCCCCTCAGGAAGTGGATGTGCCTCGGCTCTCCAGCACGTTGATCTAATGTTTACATGTTGGCTGAATATACACGGCTGCTGTTACTTCAACCCTCTGAATCTGATCCAGAATCTGATCCTGAAGGAGAGGCGCCTGTAGCAGGACCTTTCTGAACGATTGGTCATAGATTTAGTGTTTCTTGTTGTTTTATTTATCAGTATGTCGACGTGTGTCTTGGTACACAGCTACGAACATGTAGCTATGTGGCTATGCTAACTAGCACTAGCACTTATCTATGATAAATAAAAATCATCCACTAGATCTTCAAATCTGCAGGCCTGGGGAGTAAAACCAACCTCTAACAGAAAGGCAGCAGGACCTTTCTGAAGGATTGGTCACAGATTTAGTGTTTCTTGTTGTTTTATTTGTCAGTATGTCGACGTGTGTCTTGGTACACAGCTACAGCTACAGCTATGAACATGTAGCTATGTGGCTATGCTAATTAGCGCTAGCACTTATCTATGATAAATAAAAATCATCCACTAGATCTTCAAATCTGCAGACGTGTGGAGTAAAACCGACCTCTGCCAGAAAGGCAGCGGGACCTTTTCTGAAGGATTGGTCACAGATTCTGTGTTTCTTGTTGTTTTATTTGTCAGTATGTCGACGTGTGTCTTGGTACACAGCTATAGCTATGACATGTAGCTATGTAGCTATGCTAACTAGCGCTAGCACTTATCCATGATAAATAAAAATCATCCACTAGATCTTCAAATCTGCAGACGTGGGGAGTAAAACCGACCTTTGTGTTTATTAAGACAGCCAACAACTAGCATGCCTCCCTCCTAAGCTCCTTGTTAGCACACATTTGTGCAGGTAATGAAAAACGGAGGAGGGATTCAGTATTATTTTATACAGTCTATGGGCTGAACAAGCTCCGAGCTCTGACACCGTGACAGACCGGATATTGTTGTTACGTAACAAAAACACGGAAGTCTGAAACGGCTCGTTTCACACACATTTACAGAAAGGTGTAGAAATCAAAACAGGGGCAGAATGGATTTTTTTCATTCTCGGGGGGTCTGTAGACATGCCAGGGACACATATTTCAGGTAGAGAACCATTAAAAAGTCCATTTTGCATGATATGTCACCTTTAAGACATCATGCTTTTTTAGGGCCTTTTTGGTCTATTGGTTGAAGCATGCGCCCCATGTACTCGTTGCTGGGGGTCACTGGTCCGACTACAGGTCACGACCCTTTGCTGCCCTCCCCAACTCTCTGCTTCCCACATGTCCTCTCTCTCTTCAGCTTTCCTATCAGTAAAAGAAAAAGAAAACAAAATAATTTAAAATAGAAGAAATGGTTTCATTATGATTACACACTGCATACTTTGCATAACCCATTACTTTAGAATCACCTCTGAAATGAGTTGTACATCTGCTTTTGTGTCACTTCTACTCAAAGTTACAAATTCAGATCCAGCATAATATTTATTTAACCTATAATAACAACAACAACAACAACAAGGGGCCGGTTGAAGCAGAAATCCATTAGTGAGCCCTGATCTTGCTGAATGTTGGTACTCTGCTGACAAAAGCAAAGACACTGATGTTGCTGCAGGTTCTGGTTTACAATAATGATGTGTCTCTGTAAATAAAGGTCTGTCTCTGTAGGGATCATTCCTGTAATGCTGTCAGACAAAAAAAATCTGAGCCTTTCAGAGACAACAAACACTTTTACTGGATGTCCTTTGATCAGCATGGCTTTCACTGCAGCCGTTACACACTGATTCACTGCTGCGGGCTGAATCATCAAAAGTTGTTTTACTTTTTATTGAAAGGATCTGGACTCCTCATTCAGCAGAAAGTAACCCTTCAATGTCTCCTCACTGTCTCATCTGTACATGTGAAAGCAGACACGAGACAAAACAAGGCAAGTTTATTTACAGAGCACATTTCATACGCAGAGGAAACTCTTGATGTGCTTTATATCTGGGCTTTCAACACATCAGTCATGAGGTGATAAGGGTCAGAAACGAAATAGTTATTCTATTACTCACGTGCTTTCTCTCTTTCTGCACACTGTGATTTAGTTGCAGCAGCCTCTACCTGCTTCCTGCTGCAGGCTTGATGAAAATAAAAACACTGCTGCTCTGTTGAAGGCACATTTCTCTTAAAATGACTTCAGACGGTTCAGATATTAAAAGTCGAATGTAATAAACACTTTGATGAAATTTTAATTCAGTTAAACTCAGAGTACTTTGAGTTTCAGCGACCAGCAGACGTCGGCATGATTAATCTTTACTTTTACTCTGTTTACCGGTAACAAAGACGTAAACTTTGATAACAGTTCATCCAAACTGATGAAGTGTATTAATGAAGATTTTTAACATCCTTCTCAAAGTCTCTCCTCTCCATGGCCGGCATTACATCACACAGATGTGTCCACAGTGTGATAACTTTTAATACATTTAAAGGTTTGAATAATCATTTTTCAAATTGTGAATGTTAAAAGTAAATTAAATGGAGTGCCATTGGCCTAGAGGTTTAAGCATGTGCCCCATTTACAGAGGCTATAGACCTTGTTGGAGCAGTCATAGGTTGGACTCCCAGCCTCATCCTGCAATTGCTGCATGTCTTCCCCCGCTCTCTGCTGCACACACTTCCTGTCTCTCTCCAGCTTTCCTATCCAATGGAGACAAAAATGCCCCAAAACATAACTAAAAGAAAAAAGACAATTAAAAATAAGTAACACTAACACTAACAATTAATGATTAATGATTAATGATTAATGGATTAATGGATTAATGGACACGTGGCTACCAGCTACAAACGGGGCATACAGGAGTAGCTAATCAAACTGATGTCAGCGAACAATCAAGTCACAGCAGCAGAGCACTGATCAGGAGTGATTCATTACAGATCTGTGGATGAAACTAAATCAAAGAAGTTAACCATAGCGCTGCTCAATGAGTGAAACTGACGGCAGGTCGGTCAACATGTGGAAGACTCAAGTCTGAGGGCCGTCCTCAGGTTGACATGTAATACTTTTCATCATCAATGTGGATTAAAAAACTGTTTTGAAAAACAAAATAATGAAGAAAGGGCTTTGAACATTCAGAGGAGAGGTTCAATGAGAGGAGTGAGGAGAAGCTCACAACATTAGAATTGCAAGAATCCCGCACACTGTCTGTAGCTGACAAAACTGCAAGCTAGCTGCTAGTCCTGCCTTATACGTGTCTCCCCGATGTAGCCAATGCAATCATCCACTCCAAGACCGCAAACAACCTAAAAGTATCACAAACCAAATATTTGTAAGAGGATGCTGGATTCCAAACTAAGAGACAATTTGACAAGACAGACACTTTACAAAAAAAACATGACTCCATAGCTAGTCATGGGAACACACCACTCTATCTTAAAGAGACAGTGACTCAAAACCTCTTTATCAAAAAAGCAACAAATATATCGTACAAAACAACCAAATCCAATGAAAAATGCTCCATGCTTTACAATGACCATTTCTCAATTTCTTTTTTGGTGAATAAATCTATTTTATTTAATTTTTTTATTTTATTTATTTGGAATTTTAATTTTGTATCATTTTTACTTTTTTTAAAAAACTTTTTTTTTTATTTGGATGTTGGACAGTGCGCAGGATTTTTGCAATTCGAATAACAAAATAATGACATTTTAAACGTGATTAAAAATGCTGCTTTGTATATAAAAAAAAAAAAGAACCAACAGGAAGATTAAAACAATGTGCTTTAACAAAGAATAGACTGAAATACTGAAACATAGAAGATACTCAATAGCCTCCAAGAAATCATACTAAAAGAGATTAAAATCATTTTAAGAGTACATGGACGCTTACAGGAGGTTAAAAATAGCATCATAACTTCTTTAGTGAGTACGAGCAACTGGAACCACAGTACAGTAAAATGAAGAGCAGGATATAGGAGTAATTCAAAGGCACGTGTACATACAGAAACAGTGTTCACCTGGATTCAAAGTGTCTACTTCTGGAGCACATCTCACCTCCAATCAAGTGAGATGCTCTGTCACTTCAACATATTTCATTAGAGAGTATGAATGATGTGACGGCTTTATAAACAACCTAACCTGCTCCTCACGTCAGTCAGCAGGCTGTGGGCTGCTCTTGTCCGAGAAGATACTTCTCCTTCTGTCAGTCTGTTTTGTCTTAGGTGCATTTTGGCTTCACTTCACTTTATGTGGAATTATTTTTGCCGTCCATCTGCAAAAGTTCAGCCGCTCACTGAGGACGAGGTGTTAGAGTTCATGCATCAGACTGTCCTGTGATGGATCAGTGTTACTCATGTGTCTCAAAGCTGCCCTGAGAGTTTGTTGATATATTATAATCATAAAAACAAACAAACACAAAACTACCACTCGCTCATTTAAACCATGAATGAAACATTGTGGTGGCCATATGAGCAAAAACTAGCATGACAGTTTGAGTTTGATTTGCCAGTTTTGCCTGTAAAAGAAGATGAGACAGTCTGCTAAATATGGAGCTGAGTATGTGAGCTAAATCAAGCAGGCGACTACAGCTGTCCTGTTCACACTCTCTCATGATGGGCATCATTCTCCTCCATCACCTGACAGTGTTTCCTCCCAATCTGGCAGAACTGCAAAACTTCACGGCCTCTCCTTCTGCTCCGTCGCTGCCCGTCAGCCGATACTGCCCGTCAGCACCATGCATGCATTATTCCGGCCCCAAGCAGCCAAGCATCCACCTGCAGGCTCTGACTGGAGGGAGGCTTTAAAATATCACCTCATCACTCCTCCGACTGTCAGTATGCAAAATAAATCTGTGAGGAGTGATGAGGACGGAGCCTGGATGCCAAACACAAACAATGTTTTGCTGCTGCTGCTGCAAGAAGCCAAATTTATTTCTTACATTCCTCTTCTCTTTTCCCAGGAGCTCCGTTTAGTTTTTTTATTTCTTGCTTCTTTCTGTTCTTTGACATTGAATAAACCCACAATGCACTCTGATCCTGGACTGCATGAATTCAAGGTGTCATGTAAGCCCAGACAGGGGGTCTGGTTTGAATCAGTTGGTGGAGCTGATACCCCGTGGTTGTAAGGTTGATCCCCAGTCCTGATTTAGATTGATTCTCTCTCCAACATTTCCTCTGTGTCTCTCTCTTTTAAGCTGTCCTACCAGGTAAAGATGGAAAAACCCCAAATTAACAAACTCCGACAGTGTGTCCGATCCCTGAGCTAGTGTTTGAGATGTTAAACCTATTTTTGGGGTTTGGTTGTATGAGGTTCTAGTCAATAGTAAGAGACACACAGGGGATCCTGGTCAGCTCGGCCCCTTGATTGAGGATCCGGTGCAGTAGCTAGGCTATCATCTGCTGCAGATGGATTCAATTTAGCTAATTTGACGAACTCCAACCAAAGCGCTGTCCATGATGTCAGTGTATGTTCTATTTGGAAATATTTCAGTGCTTTTTGCCAACATTGTTTTTACATTATTATCAGACTTGACACTATCGGGTTACTCTGATCAGCCAATCAGGTCTGGGATGTAAGAGTCAATGATAAATAGTGACTTTTTGTATTTTTGCATCAGTTTGATATCCTTTGAAGCACCAAAGTCTGAACGTGATGGGTCTGTTACAGTGATTTGTGTAGAGTTTGTTATCTCAGCTCAGTCTTCCCCTTCAGAAGCTAACACAGAGTATGTTGATAAGGTAAACATGGTGTGGACCATGAGTTGTGCCATTATACAATTTAAAAAAAACAGTGAGAGCTGAAAACTTCCTCTGAAGACGCTCTTCATTCAGCTTTTCTGCTTTAACCTCTAAAAAAATTGAAGAAAGAAGGTAAACTAGTTTTGTGTTACTTTTTGTTAGCAAATCCCACTCCTGACAGCAGGAGCTCTCTGAGTTCATGGCCTCACAGTTTAAATACCTGAACCACCAGGTAACTCCAGATCTGTCTGCTCTCCTATTAGAGAAGACGTTTCTCCTCTTTCTTCTTCGGTCAGTTGAGGCTCGTTCTTCCTCTGTAAACTCAAATTCATGAAGGAGTCCTCTCGTGTCCGCAATAAACAACACGTATATTTGTCTCTTCCAAAGCCTGCAGACCAGAACAGCTGATCAGTGTGCTGCAAGCAGAGGAACACGTGTGTATCATTGTCTGGTTGTAGTTGTTTTATAGTGGCTACATTATGAGGCAGATTTGACCCTATCTGCAGAGGGTGACAGCCTAGCTTCAGTTCTGGTTCTACAGCTGACCGGGATCCTGTGTGGGTAATACATTCACTATTGACAAGCACCTCATACAATCACACTTTAAAAAAGGGAACTATCCCTTTAACATCATTTATTTTCTCAAATCAAAACTTTTGAGGTCTGATAGAAGTTTTGAAATCATCCACAGTCTATGTTCTTCACTGACAGTACAATTATTAGGACAGTGACATTCATAGAGATTTAAAAACACAAAATAAAATCAATGTGGTCTCATTTTAAAACCCTGTCCTCTTTGTTCCTGTCTCCAGTCCTCTCTCCAAGAAAGTCTCAGATGGAACCAAAACCAGAAAGCTGAAGACGAGCCATCTCCTGCGCATCGACGAGCATGACTTCACCATGAGGCCTGCCTTCGCCGGTAAACCTGAGCACTCTGCGTGTGTTTGTGTGTGTGTGTGTGTGTGTGTGTGTGTGTGTGTGTGTGTGTGTGTGTGTGTGTGTGTGTGTGTGTGTGTGTGTGTGTGTGTTTGTGTGTGTGTGTGTGTGTGTGCGCGCGCGATGCTGTGTAAGTGTGTGTGATGAGGTCTGAATCCGGAAGGGTGTGACACACCCACAGGATTAGTTTCAGTTCACCCTTTGTTGAACCCGAGCATGAAGTGAATGTTGATACCACACAGACTGACGGAGCACAAACAGGTTTATTTCTCCGACCTGTCTGCTCTTACACTCCACCAACAAACCTGAAGAAAACAGAGGCGGGAGACGTTTGTTGAGAGACGGAGAGAAACCAAAGAAACAGAGAACTCATCAGGCTGTAAAACACTGCATCATATAGCGTCTGAAGTGATCCAAGCTTTGATCTATGATCGTTTCTGTCTTCCAGCACGGATGCTGAGGCTCGTGTCACGTTGGAGCAGAGAGTAATGAACAGGGATGAGGTATTTTTGGCCCTGAGTTTAAAAGAGATATTCTGAAACTTATGATACCCTTTGACCAAGTGGCAACCTCCAGCCAAGATAATTTAAGCCAATGCGGAAGTGTTAAAAACTGCAGTTCCCTGAGTATCCACATGAGGCTGGCTCTGGAAGTACCAGAAACCACATACACATCCATTCAAAAATGCCGATCTTTACAGCAGAAATAAACATGTTTACAGCCTGGCTTAAAAAAGAGATTTTTTTTCATAACCCAGCAATTTCAAAGATATTAAGATTACAAGTTTTCCATTATGAGAGGCACAGCTGACTTGATTGACAGGCGGGAACACTGTAGCTGTGGGCAAGGAGGGTCTTTACCTCACACTAGCTCGACAGCAGTTAGGTTGAGTTCAGCATTTCCAATATGGCTGCCGCCAACAATTGGCTTCAAAACAGCGCTTCAGAAACAGATGGGGGACGTCACTGAAACTACGTCCATTAGTTATACACTCTATGCTGTAGACCAGTGGTGTCCAAACTTTTATCAAAGAGGGACACATTTGATGTTGTCAGAATACCTCAGGGCCAGTGGCTACTACTGAGACTTTGGAATCCTAAGAGTTATATATGAAATATCTATTTAATAACAATTATTTTAATTTTTTTCTCAACAAAACAACTAGGAAGTCTTCAGTTCTCCACAAGCCATGTAAACATTAGCTTTTTCATGTTGTTTTTAAGACTTGTCTGACCAGCAAACGACACTTTTAGAACAAAATAATTATTTTCCTGCATCCCGAAAACATTTTTTAAGCTCCAAATTTTTCCCTTTTCTGTACAATTTCCTGATTTTGATCTTGTCTTGTGTCCTCTTTTGTGTCTTCTGAACTTTTAGCGTTCATCAAGAACATTTTCACGTTATGATAAGAACATTAATTTGAAAAACTCTCCGCTTTTAGAGTTCTTGTGTTTCTTCTTTATTGCTGTCTTGCAGTATCCCCAGAGCTTTGGCTTTGGACAGGTAGTCCATATGAAGCTTTTTGAGACGTTTCTGGATTGACTTTAGTTTTGTTTGTGCGCTTGAAAGGAACTGCAAATGTACAGATGATTCAGAATGTGATTCATTTCTGTGCTATAAATAACAAATTTTAAGATGGAAGCTTGGGGACATAAATAAGTGGACCTTGGGCCGCAATTGGCCCCCGGGCCGTACTTTGGACATGCCTGCTGTAGACCCTAAAATCTAAGAGATTTTTTCAGCCGGCAGCTGTGAAGAAGGCGGTAATGTGTAAGGGGTAAATGGTGTGTCCTCTCAAAGTTCATTTTTTTGTCTCTTACAGGCTCAGGTTGTTATTCCTACAGAGGTAGACCACTTTGTTCAAGAAGAAGCCAGAATTTTTAACCAGAATCAGCTGTTATATTACTCTCTTCACAGACACCAGACCACATTAACAAAAACAGTACTTTAAAAAATCTGCTCTGTTTTTCTCAGAACGGGCATTATGCAAAGTTGACAAGCTAATCATAATACCATCTATGTTACTTAAAGACACTAGTATCTCCAAATGTCTTAAACCCAGAGCAAAATAAAACTGGATTAAACTGAACAACCGGGGCATGTTTACTTCCTTGTACGGCCTTGACGTGCTGTTGGGATTTTACTATAGAAGTATGTCATTAATTCAGAAAAACAGAGCAGATTTTTTTTTAATTACAAAAACTTTTCTCATAATTCTGAGATAATTAACTCATTAATTTAGAAAAACAGAGCAGAATTTTTTTTTCTCATGTGAACGCAATACGCTACAGTAGAAAAATAATGAAATAAAATAAGATAAAATAAATAGGTTAATATTTTAAAAATGAATAAATAAATAAATACGAACGGTAAAAATAATAATCCTATCTGCTGATTCTAATTAGAAATAAAATCTTATTATTGTATTGTATGGATCCTTTCTTTAATATTTTCTGACACCTAGAATAATCATCTGAGTCTGTTAAAGACAAGAGCAGCCATTACAGCCTGTTTTAAAGCTGCAGGCAGTTTTGGAATCATTCCAAAACTATTTCTTTCTTTCTTTCTTTCTTTCTTTCTTTCTTTCTTTCTGTCTTTCTTTCTTTCTCTTTGATTACACTCAGAAATGTGTAAAAGGAATAGAGCTCAGAACTCCCCTCTGGTCTCTGTGTGAGTCTCACACCTTCACTGTTGCTGGCTTTCATGAGATAATTAAAAAATAAAGAAGGGTATTTGTTGGACTAAAGACGCCCACTCTCTGTTGTTGAGCATAAATGTGGCGCAGTCGAACACAGGAGGAGGTGGCGAGCTAAATGAAACGTCCCATGGTGCATTTCATGCTCCTGTGAGACTACAGCAGCAGACACAGATGGGTGCGAGGAATCCCACTGAGGAGCACTTTTTGTCTCTGTCGTCAGTCAGCTTTTGTTTGTGGCTGCAGAGGAAGAAGAATGTGATGGTCTTAGTCAAACATCGTCAAAGCTGACTCGTGTGAGCGCCCTGCTGCGGTGTGTGTCTGAGGGGGAAGAGTGTGTGCAGCAGATGCTCTGGTTCCTTCTGGCTTCAAAAGCAGCGGCTGCAGTGTTACTAATGAAAACCTCTTACACGCTGCTCCTCGTCGCTGCGAGGAGTTTTCCAAAACGATGCTGTTACTCACTGAGAGTGTAGGGACGGACAAATCCTGACAGTGCAGCAGTTTGTTGTTTTCATCTGGAGAATAAACTACACTTAGCATAACTGTACACTACAACATTTCAAAGCAAGGGTCTACTGTTACTTGATAGCAGACTGTTGTTGGGGATGCAGCTCCAATCATCGACGAGCTGTGATCATATCAACCTCTGACAGTAGTCTGCTTAATTTGATGTCAGCTTGTTAACAGTGGAGACAAAAAAGAGGAAAAAGAAGAGAAGAGGTTCTCTTTGACGTTGACTCACTTTTAAACATAAAGGAGGCTAATATCTTAGCTTTGAACATTGTTTGCTGTTATCTCTGCCTCTGCTTGTTTCAGTGACTTTGTAGAGATCAGCAGCTTAGAGATGCTCTCACCAGCTCTGCTGTCGTTGTATGGATTGCAAGACAGGATGTTGCTCCACTTTTCCCTCTCAGAGATGGTTGGGGTCCAGCAGCTCCTCAGGCTGCTCTCACATCTGTGTCCACTAACTGTCATTATTTCCCCACTCTCAAGACCAGCCACACTAATGTTTTTATCACAGTGTCAACAGGCAGGGAGGGAATCTGACTCCTTAGTGCAGACTTTATCGAAATTATATGTGATCAGGTTGTCTCTGGCGGTGCTGTTGCTGTGGGGTTTTGACCAATCAGAACCCACTCTGACACCCCGCTCGTTATCATCTCTCACATGTTGTGGCCTCAATTAAAAAGCTCCTGAAAAATGCAAATGTTCTTGGTTCAGATTCTTCTTCCTCTACTTTAGATCATTTCTGTGTTATCGTCAGTGAGCAGGTGGAGCTGTGAGTGTCGATTAGGTGTTTGCCATCTTAATTAGAGCACCTGCTCTGCTCTCATTGGTCCCCTGCTGCGGCCTCACAAATCAAACAGGAAGCTAAAAGGGAAGAAGACGGTTGTTTGGACTGAAAATTTGTCATCATGTTTCCTTCGTGCGTCTATTTATAAAGCTCCTCCTCCCTGTCTGCCTGGGGTTTAGACCCGTCATGCATTAGTCACATTTGCATTAAAGAGGCCACTTGTTTTCTCCTCATTTCACCGCTTCATTCTGAGGAACTCTCCAACAACACGTCCGCTCTCCTGGATATCTCTGCAGCTGCTAATCCACAAACAGAGGAGCGGTCCAGCACCATTAGGTGGAAATGGTCGGCTCTTTATCTCCCCCTATGTTCAATGCACATGTGGAGAAATTACACAATACAGGACAATACAGTCAGTGGAAATGTGACTGTATTAAAGAACAATGATAGCTCAGCAGGGTGTAGCTGCTATGGGAGATATTTGGCTTTGTGTGAAAGCAAAAGAATTAAATAAAAAAATATTTCATAGGATCATCTGTGCGGTGTGTAACAAGGGGGATTTGGGGTTTTTGTTCAGCAGCATTTAAAACCAGACTCGGCTGGATTTGAAATGGTGAATGAATAAGAGAGGGGGCCTGAATGATAACATTATTTAAAGTCTTTTTCCACAACTTCTATATTTGCAAAAAACTGCCTCTATATATTTATAAAAATCCACTTTTTTCAAAAGAGAAAATAAGTTGTTGATGCTGTTTAAAGGAACAAGTGGTGCATATTTGATCCTCAGTGCATTCATGGCGAGCTGGAGTTGTAATGCAGCTTTAAGAAATAATTTAAATGGTTACAAACAATATTTCATTGAAGCACTTGAAATCTTTTTGTTGAATTTACACAAATTATATGATCAGATAATGTCTAAAACATAATTAATATTTGATATGAGGCGTGTTTCCAGTTATTGGTGAGAGCATTGATTCACCGTCAGAGTTAACTGCTGTAAAAATAGTGGACAGCACTGATCTGAATGAATCCAGCAGCGTTGGTCTGAGGACCAGTGGGGACATGTCTGTAAAATCAAGAACTCCAGTCAAGAGTGGGATTGCATTCAGCAGGAAGCTTGATGGTTAACTTGTTCAATTACAGGCTAATGGCTAAATGGCTTACGGCTACATTTTACTTGTGAAACAACTTCTTAGCTTTTAAACTTTGCATTTACTCAAATAAAAAAATATGTTGAACTCTACAAGGCAGGTGACGAACCAACCACTGGGGTTTGGTTAGCTACATCCATAATCAATACAACCTATAGAGTGATTAAGATGCAGATTGCGGCCATGTTTTGATGCTCCTTACAGCAGTGGCTCCCAAAGTGGGGGTTGTGAAACACTGACATGGGGGTCATATAATGCCTTCTACAAACAAAAAGTATTTAAAATGGCCAATAAAACAGTGGTTAATTTTTTTTTGTACAACCATGAAAAAAAATAATGTCTTTATCTGCTTTCCGCTTTTCTTTGTTAACACAAGACCCCAAATTAATTATCTAAGGCCTTTTTTAAAATTGTATTCTATTTTGTCTGTTTTTTATTTGTCTTTTAGTGTATTCCTCTGACATTGAGGAACAATTAACAACTTCATGGGACAGTGGGGCTCGTTGGTCTCCAGCAGAGGTTCTCCCAAACCTTTCAGCCCAAGACCCCCAAAATATAGGTGCAGAAGACTCCCCCCCTCCTCCTCCACCACCCCACCCTGTCCCTCCAAGTGATTAAATGTTGCTTCATACTTTATTTAGTCGGTCTGCAGAAAATTAGCCTACCTACATGCACACGTGGCTGTGTTTCCTGTGCTGTTATGAATGACCCTGCTACTACTAATGCTAACTGTTAAATAACCCTCACCTCAGGAGTCATCAGGCAACAAAGAAAGGCAGAAAATGAATTAATATTTTTCTATTTGCGAGGTTTTATTTCAAATGTAATTATTATGTTTGTCGGTTTTTTACAATAATGGGTAAAATATGCAATTTGAGATTACTTAAAAAAATGTAAACTTCAGTCTGTTTAATAACCAGCTCAAATCTCCTCTCTGGAGCTTTAAGTGATTTTCCAGACGCCTGCAGAGAGGATGACAAAATGATTTACACTGAAAGAAACATCATGTTCATTATAATTTGAACTCCCCTCCAGTATTTAATTAGAGACAAGTTGAATAAGTTTGTAAAATGATGTATAAATCAGTGAATCTTTCCCTAGGATCAGACTCTTCCAGCTTCACTCGCTTCAGTTTGATCAACATCATATCAAAGTAAGGGTTTCAGCTGTCACACGGGAGCATCTTAAGAGTTTCTCTCAAAAGCAAACACAGACCACATCTCAAGAGACGTGTTTGTTTGTGGTCTTGGTCTGCTGCTCTCACCCAGGTGTCTAAAGGTGCTTTCAGACAGTGAGCAAGTGCCTGCAGGCAGCAGCAATGTTTTGTGTCCTGATTCAGCGGCAGCAGGGTGCAGCGTCGCTTCAGGGGCTTCCAGCTAACTCAAACGACTCGTTCCCTCATCTCCACCTACCTGTTGAGAAGTCTTCAGAGTGCTGAATAAGGCAAGTTCAGCATCTTAGAATGAAGACTATAGTTCAAAAATGACAAGGTTGATGTAGTTTTTCTTTGTTGAATCAGAGAGGAAAATGTGTGCGTTCCTGCACAGCTGCTTTCAGAGTTATGCCAAATACTATGTGCTCTCTGTTTAGTGTCTTCAACAAAGCACAGTAAGATACTTAAACCCATTGTGTTAAATCCTAAAAGAAATCTGCAGTCCGCATCTCTGCAGCCTTCATATTCAACACTCACTTATTTACACTAAAATACGTCTGAGAAGAATCAATAACCTGCAGGTCTCTCTGCAGAACAACACAACCTACAGGCAGGGGAGGGATGGAACATTCATCCCTAATGGTTTAAGCCAACCCTGCTGGGAAAACTGGCTCCTTCATTTCTTTATTTCTAATTTCTTTCCTCCTTTTTGTTTGGCTGCCTGCTCAGACGTTCATTTGATTAGCATAAAGCAGTAAAGAGGCGATGTAGAGCTCACCGATCCTTAAAAACACCTGCAGAAACTCCCCAAAAAACTGCTTCCATAAGTGAAATATCCCCGTAGTGACCAATTTCAGACCGAAGACTGTAATATGCTTTAATGGTTAGCACACATCAAAACAAAAAGTCCCTCCACAAAACCAACTCTCTGTATTTCTGGGATTTATCATCGTTGTGTAGCCTGTAAGTGTAACTTTCTTAATTAAAGACTTTATGAACTTTAATGCAGCGTGGGAATGAAAGTCCATAAACACAGGAACTCTAATAATTAGCCTGATAAAATATTCAGTAGCTGAATAAATCCCTTAACGTTGCTAATAAAATGTTTGCTTTTATGTCAGGGCGTGTATGGATTATGTGCTTTTGTTTTGGCTTTGACAAAATGTTTCTGTTTTAAAGAAGAAGCTGGGAGTGAAATGAAGCTGCAGGGGTTTAGTGGAGCTTTATGGAGCTATCAGTGTGTGTTGTTCAGCAGCTTTGTGTGCTCATAAACAGGCAGGTTTTACATTATTCTTCTCAGTGTGTGCTCCTCTGTGATGTCCTTGTTCAGTGTTGTGTCTGTGTTTGTGTGACAGGAAAGGAAAACGCTGAACACAGCTCTCATGTCTGTTTCTATGCAGACGACACACACACCTCTGTTTATCTTTTGATTCCAGCTTTAGAAACAATGAATTTATCTCAGAGGATGATGAATCAAGTTAAAGGGAGATTCTTTTATTTGTGTTTCGTAAAAACAAGAGTCAGGGGCAAACTCTGAGATGTGGTAGAGAACCTGTAAAGACTGCTTTGAAAATTCACAGCTGCATGAAGTGACTTAAAAAATAAAGGTCTTTTTCATTTATCACATCTCTTTTAAAGAAAGCTACTGCATTTGGAGATTAAAAATGCAATCATCTGATCACAGTACACCCTCTGGAAGTGATGGCCATCTTTTCCCGGCTTCAGGTGTAGCCAGAGGTTAGCGATGAAAGACTTCTGACTGAGGCCGTCTACTTCTTGCGTTACCTTTGTTTACAGCCTGACAAGCAACCTGAAACGCAAAAACAATGGAGGGTTTGAGAAATTAGCTAAGAGCGGATTGTTGAGCTGTGGGTTTTGACAGAAAGATTAAGATCTCAGATGCAAGCGGCTGAGAAGAGTTTCCTCCAAAGGGTGTCTAGGCTTAGAGGCCTTAGAGAAAGGGGCCGGAGCCGGAGCTCAGACATCCAGAGGGAGCTCGGAGTAGAGCTGTTACTCCTTTGCATCTAAAGGAGTCAGCTGAGGTGGTTCAGGCATGAGATAAGGATGCCTCCCGGACGCCTCCCTTTAGAGGTTTTCCAGGCACGTCCAACTGGGAGAAGGCCCTGGGGTAGACCCAGAACTCGGTGGAGGGATTATATATCCCACCTGGTCTGGGATCGCCTCGGGATTCCCCAGGAGGAGCTGGAAAGTGTTGCTGGGGAGAGGGGTGTCTGGGTCAATTTGCTTGAATTTCTGACTCCGCCACCCGAACCCGGATAAGCGGAAGAAAATGGATAGATGGATGGATGGACAAGAGCAGATTGTGTGCTGCAATTCTTATTCTTACGAATAATCTAACATCCCACCTCCCATCAGCGATAATCTGAGTCCATATTAGGAATTTAAAGGAATTCCTACCAGTGGTTTTATTTGGGAATCAAATCTCACTGACTTACAGTGATCCCTGGTTAATGCGATAGCACTCGCACTTTTCAGGAGTTCCATATTGGTTGCTTTCAATCTGACAGTGAACTTGGCAGAGGCAAACAGTGTTCAGCTGTTTTAATGAAACCATTGCAAAATACCCCTATTAGCTGCTATCTCAGCTACGTCTATGCATCCAATTGGGAAATAGTGAATGGTGCATTCTATTTAAATTCCTTTAGCCTGCCCTCTCTTGCTGTTTCCCTAAAAAAAACCACTTTGCAACCCACCTCCACCCCAGCTCCTTCTTTCTGCTGTGTCTGATTATATCAGTGTCATATGTACCGTCACTGATGCTCGCTCTGTTCTGTACCTCAGTGGTTTTTGCTGGTGCTCTCTCCTTCCTTGACTTTTCATGTATCCACATGAAATAGAGAGGATGTGCTCTCCCCACCTCAGGCTTTGGTATTTCACGTAGGCATGTGGAAGGGCAGGGAGCTCCCAGAACAGACTGACTCCTGACTGAACCGTAGGTTTACCTTTTGCTGGTTTGAAGCTACCTTTCATAAAGTAGGAGGGAAACAGTAACAGAGCAAAGGCTTCTGGGATTTTTTCTTTATCATATCATAACCTTTTATGTCATATCCAGTCATACTAAAGCAAAATGTATTGTATTGAATCGTACCATATCATATCCTATCTTACTGTGATGTACTGTACCATACCAGACTATCCCATTTCTTTTTATCTTGTTGTATCGTATCTTATAGTGTTCTATTTTATCGTATCATATGTTATGTAAGGGATAGTGTATGATTAGCAGGTAGTTATGGGAAATATAATCCTGACAGGGTGGACAGGACCCTGATGTGGCAAAAAATCTTGATGCCTGTTGCGGTGGATTTAACATGAACCTGTCCTCATTCAGCTCTCCTTCTTCTCTGAGCTCTGAGGTTCACACACCTTTAAAAAGAAACTAATATCACAACTTTGAACCCTGCTGCTATCATCACCACCGCTCATGGTTTAACTTTCTTTGGAGAGATCGCTAACCTAAAGTTTCTTCTCTCACCTGCTCCGCTCGTTGATCATATTGATGGACAGGATCCAAGATGAAAATGTCCATAGCCTGCCTGATTTAGCATGCTAACCATAACTAACGTTTCAGCCACATTGTGTTGATGCTAAAGGAAGCTAACGGTTTTACCTCACCTTACGGTCTATGGTGTCAACAAGCAGAAGCTAAATGTGCCGGAACTCTTTTTGAAATGAGGTGTGATCAGTTTGCCTCTGGTGTTGCTCATGTTAGTGAAAGTTAATAACCATTGTCAAGGGGTTTTTACCTATCAGAATCAAGCATCTTACACAGCTGGAGGATCAGTAAGAAAGCCGGGTAATAATGTACTGTATTATGCTGTTCTGTGTCAAACTGTATCGTTTTGTATTCTGAAATGTCTTGTTGTATCTCATCACTTTTATTACTTTAATCCGTGTGTATTCTCCATTCAAGTCCATTGTTACCACAATGTTCCTTTCATAGTGTTTGTCACTTTACGCAGTGTCTCATTGTTCTGCTGTGTTGAAGCTTTTTATTCTCTGTTTTTAAAGGTGTTATCAAAAACAGTTCATTATCATTTTTATGATGATCACTTTCACATTAAAGCACACAGATGTGCTTTCAAGGGTTACAAAAGGCCAACAGCATTAGGAAGTGGAGCATTTGGATGACGCATTCGTGGGTCTCATCTGATAATCAGTGTAGTGGAATAATTCACTGATGTTGTCAGCCTAAAATAGCAAAAAAGGAAATCTTCTGGCAAAACCACACATGTTTGATATGAGCACGATTGTCCTGCTTGAACACACAAACATCTCTTTATCAGCCTCAATCTGAAGCATTGAAACAGGCCGCCTTAGACTGTAACTTGAGAAGATACACAGCTCCATCCCTCCTTTGAATAGACCTCTTCTGTGTCCTCACAGTGGAGCCCAGCTCTGGTCAAGCTCTGGTTCTGGTCCAACTCTGGTCCTGGCTGTGGCTGCAGACCCTTCCCGCTCCATTAGCACCGCTGGTCTAGGCATTTATCCCAGCAGGTGTTTGGTGTTGAATCCGCCGAGACAACATGTCAGGCAGAACTCAGGGATTGCAGAGTCTGGCACGTGATGTGTGACATATGGTGTGAGTAAGAGCGGGGAGGACACTCTGACGACAGCTGGACAAGTAAATACCCCCCTCCACTCCACCCCTTCCCTCTCTTCCAGGTAGCAGCTTTGTCGTGCCACCAGTTATGTAAGGCTGGCACCCTCTCTGCTGCTCAGATTAACAATACTACAGCAGCCAATGTCACTTTAATACAAAACTAAAGAGGGCGTGTGTGTGTGGATTTGTTTGGGTATTAATGAAACGGATACTAGGATACTCTTCAATTTCACTGGAAATCCCAAACTGACCTTAAATAAAATGTCCTCCAGCAGCTTCACACCACTCAGGATCAGATAGGAGACTCTGTGTGGTTCACTGAAGATTGTTGTAAATGAAACGATGGGATTATCAGCAGAATATAAATGCTGTAAATCAGCTGATAGTTATATTTTCTTAAAGATAACAAATGAGGATGTGAGAGAGGCTGTTTGTAATATTACATCTCTGGAAATGATTGCCGTGCTCTGCAGCCACAGTATTTTATAGCACATTAATCTCCATAACTTAACTGTAAAGGTCCACTTTCACTTTGACATGATGCTGTAAACTAAAGTATGGTGTGTTGTCAGTGAAGCTACTTTAAAAGCAAAGCAATGCAAGCTGCCAATTACTGCACCATCACACTTCTACCAGCTCCGTCAGCTCCACACATTGAAGTGTCCTCAAGCAAAAAACTGAATCCCAAATTGCTCCTCTGGGCACGGCCTCAGTATGTCAGTGTGTGTGTGAATGTGATTGGAATAGATCCAGATTGGGAGTCTGATTCTTTGGACAGCAGCTTCAGCTATCAGTGTGTGTGAGTGTGTGAAACAGTTGAGTCTTGAGTCTCCGGGGTTTAATTCTAAGTAGTTGAGTCAACCATTACCTGAGAATTCAGAAGGAGGAGCACTGCTTGACTCTAGACTACTGACCATGTGAAACTGGGCTGACTGTGCGGGACCTTGCATGCATAGATTATGTGTATTTGCAAACCACTGATGAACAACTCGCCTTCACTTCTGTCCATTGTAATACATGAAGCCAAAAATCACCTAGATGTGTGCTGACATATTGCACTGATGCAGCCAAGGTAAGCGCAGAAGAGAGCTGGCTGGTAGAGTCACAGGACTGAGGTCACACCCTTGCCACCACCCAATTAAACTCAACAATAAAACGACAAGGACCCCCAGGTGGGTCCGGTCCACAGTGCCACAGATTCTTGCATTGGTTTGAAGCAGAAACTCACAGTTGTGGAAAGTTCAGTGACTCTTGTGTTAGTGTTTGTTCCGTTTCCTCTCCCCGTCCCTCCTCTACTCTGATAATCTGGTGCACACAGTGCTGCAGGAGCCTCATTGGCCAACAGAGCTGTCAATCAATCAATCAACAATAACTGATTCAAACTAAACTTCTCATCAAAAGGAATACTAGTACATAAATCACTGTTATAAGAACTTACTATAATCACAGAAACCAAGTTTGAGGAACATTTCTTTCACATGTATTTTAATTTATAGTTTGACCTACGCCCTATATGTTAACATTATGGAGGCGGGGCTTATGACCTTCACAGCAGCCAGTCAGCAGAGGGAGCTCTAAATCTTTTGGCTTCACAGTCAGTTATCACCTTAGGTGTCCAATTTAATAAACAGTCTCAGTAGAAAACACATTTACCTTATTAACATCATATTCTGATTGATCCTGTCAGTGTGTCTGGAGATTCAAGGAATCAAATAAGTCACTGCGTTGTCCGTTATGTGTAAATGAACACCAGGCCTCTATTAATGAGGAGACACACTCATCGTTTCTGAACTAGTGGGAACCAAGCGTGCCGGATACGGCCCTGGTGGTGAGGCTTTCAGCAGTGTGACTGCCCCCTGGTGGCTGGCTGCAGTATAGGTAAAAAAATCCGTCAGTCAAACTTTAAAAAATAAATACACGTCGTACGAATGTTTCTCACATCCGTATGCTGTGGTGATGTGTAGTTAGTATTTGACTGTTTTGTGTCCAAGGCCTC
The DNA here is from genome assembly GCF_009762535.1 of Notolabrus celidotus. Lineage (NCBI taxonomy): Eukaryota > Metazoa > Chordata > Actinopteri > Labriformes > Labridae > Notolabrus > Notolabrus celidotus. The sequence goes on along the minus strand of NC_048284.1, from coordinate 30,493,264 downwards.
ATTTTCCTGAAAAGTTTCTTTTTCGTTAGTTATTAGAGTTTAAAAAATGGGGTTTTACTTCCGGGTTTCCTTTGATTCACAGCCGCCGTAGAACGAAACTTCAAAGGGCACACAGCGTCTTGTGACGTTACGCTGTAGGGCGGAGCTTATTACAAAGGCTTCACAGGCTCTGGCTGCACAATGGCTGCGCCCAGGAGAGGGATTTTTTGGCTTCAGAACTGTACAACGGGAAGAGGCGGAGCAACTCTGTCCATTTTTATTTACAGTCTATGGTGGGAACACTGTGGGGGTGAACTCAAAAATACCTGCAGCTCACCCGATATTTATCTGAAATTTAACTGACCAAAAGATTAGGACTGTTACTGTTACCTAGCAGCTTGCATTGTTACTGTTAGCTAGCAGCTTGTATTGCTACTGTTAGCTAGCAGCTTGCATTGTTACTGTTAGCTAGCAGCTTGCACTGTTACTGTTAGCTAGCAGCTTGCATTGCAACTGTTAGCTAGCAGCTTGCATTGCTACTGTTAGCTAGCAGCTTGCATTGCTACGGTTAGCTAGCAGCTTGCATTGCTACGGTTAGCTAGCAGCTTGCATTGTTACCGTTAGCGATCTTTTACATATTAAATTGCTCTGCTCTTTTTTGCATTTGCTGTAAAATCTTAGGAAGCAAAACTCACAATTCATGGCAACTCTTTAGGCATCCTGGCAGGAACTGGATGTGAGCACCCCGGCCAGCTGCTCCAAACTGAATTACTTATGAGGGACTTGAATAAAAATTCCAACAAAACAATAGAAGTCTTGGTCAATAAATAAGTCTGAGCTCTCGTTTTCTTCTGAATCAGAATGGTGACAATCTGTGAGCCCAAGTCTGAGTCATCGCTGCTATAGTCCAAGTTGAGTCATAAATCCACTTGAGTCCACGTCCTGGACTTGTACAACCACACATTGATGTGAGAGACATGTGATGGATATTTGGTGTTGATGCAGTTGTTTCCTTCATTGCACTTGTTGTTTTTATTTTTTGCACATGGTTCTTAATTTTTAAATGTGCAGCAGATTCTCTTATTAGAAATAGTTTGAGCCTTTGCTCAATCAAGTTTCTGCCATCCATCTTGTGGCTCTACATCTTAGACCTGCTTATAAAATGTTATATTACTCAAGATGACAGATTTGTCTAGTCGTCTCTTTGTTGTTGCATGTAACAGTAGAGTATATGAATCTGTCCTTTGGGATTTTTTTGTTCTGTATGTCTTCCTGTCTTATCTGCACTATAACCTACAAAATCTTAAACTGATGGACTTAAACTGTTCATTTGTTGTACAGTTGTTTCTCTGTGAATGTGATGGATGCACAGTAATCTGTTTGCTGGTTGTCTACAGGTCCAGCTGTCCCTGTGGGAGTGGACGTGCAGGTGGAAAGTTTGGACAGCATATCAGAGGTGGACATGGTGAGTGACTTCAGTCTGTTAAATTCTACATGACACGTGGTATGAAAAAAAAAATAGTATCAGCTTCAATCTGGGAGCAGAAAAAACAGAACTGTGCTGCAGACAGTGAAAGAAGCTCATTAAAGTCGACTCAGTTTGGGTGTATTAGTAGAGGATTACTGGAATCACCCTGACTTAATATTCAATCAGGTTTGAAAGCGGAGACTCACAAACTGAAAGTAATGAGATTATAGATGAAATAGAAATATCATGTCATTAGTAATGCTTTTATTTAGGTGGATTATGTGACTGTTGGTAGACACAGTAAATCTGTGACAGATTGAGATTGTAGCTGTGGAAGTTTCCGACTTTAACAAATGAGCTCAAACTGCTTCGACACACGGAGGGGAAAAGGTCGAGGCAGCTAATGATCCACAAACAGACTTCATTAAAGAGGAGTTTAGGTGTTTTCTAAATCTGAGCCATAATTGATACACATTTTGTGGAGCCTAAATGAGAAAAAGATAGAAAAGGTTTGGACACACTCCGAAGATGTCCTCAGCCTGCAGCAGGGAACCAGGCTGTGATGGCTGCAACGTAACACTGTGGTTCAAATTTTGGCAAATCAGGCTTAGATTTTTATTTTGAGTGTCTGACAGCATTAGAGAAAGAACCCTTACATCTTATTAATGTGTATGTTTAAATTTAATGATCAAACGTCATCATTCTTGCTATCAGCACCGGAGTTACCATCAAATTTAACAAATTGTTACTATTTTTATCATTGTAGGTCTGAAATACCGACTGTATGTTGTATCTAAGCTGTAGCTCTTGTTAATGTCTGCTGCCATAATGCTATAATGCTTCACTACCTGGATGTAAAAAACACAGATGATACATGTCGTCTTGTAGCATGGTGTTATTTGTCAGTATGTCGATCTAAATGAAGATAAAATTGTGTAGGCTGTGTCTGATAAACTGATGTCAGTCGTCAACATCAGTCTTTATTTATAAAGCATCAAATCACAACAAGTGTTATCTGAAGACTCTTTACAAACAGAGCAGGACCAGACCACTCTATGTTCTGTTATTAACAAAGACCCAACATCAAGACAGGATAAGATCCAGTCCCATCTTACAGACAGGACTCAGTCTGGTCTCATCTTAATCCACCATGAGCAGAGCACTTTGCAGCATTTAGCAAGATACAGTGGCAAGGACAAACTTCCTTTAACAGGCAGAAACCTCCAGCAGGACCAGACTCATGTTAGACAAACATCTGCTGAGACCGTGTTGGAGAGAGGGATAGAGGGAGATGAAGAGAGAGAGAGATGATAGTGGTGAGATGGATAGTAGAAGTTGTAGCAGCTGGAGTCTGGCACGTCCACAGCAGCAGAGATCCAGATTAACATACGAGACAAGGGAGCTCAGGGACTCCAGAAAGGTCTATGGTTAGTAACTTTAATGACATATAACCACACATATACACACATAACATATAACCAATCGAACAGAGCAATGAGTAATCAATAGAGTAATCAACACTGGCATGGGGATATCAACCTGCAAGGAGGACTGAAGGCTGGTGGTGCTAGCGCTGCTAGCCTTAGCTAGCAGTTTACAATGGGCAAACCAATTTAACATCATTTACATTCAGAATCTGATCCCGTGGTTAGCTGTGTTGACTACATTGTGTTCAGTTTTGACTATTTTCTAAGTCTGGTCTTACCTCAAAATTAAAATTTCTGTTTAAACAACTAGGAAATGAGTCACTTTGCAACATCACCAAGAGACAGACCTTTTTAGTGCTCTTCTTCAACCAGAAACAGATGTTACGTTGCTTTCTTTAAATCCACCAAACTCCATTGACAAAAGTGACAATTTTATTTAGCAGAACTCCTACAGGTGAATCACAGCTGGCTCAACATCTGTTTTTGTGTGGCATACATCTGAAGTTACTGGTTCAGATCAAATACAATATATAATATATAATACATACATCTAATAACATGAGAATGTAGCAAATCAAGCCAGAAGTAGACCAGTAACTTTTGTGTTTTCAAAGGTAAAATTACTGTTTTGGGTCAATGGAGTCTGGTGGCTTTAAAGAGATTGATGCTGAAGCAGTTTCTGGTTTAGAGAACGTATCTGTGTCTTTAACAAAAAGATCTGTCTCTGTAGGGATCCTTTCTGAAAAACAATCTGACCTAACAGTGACAAAAACAAGAACTAAGAGAGGACTAGCTATCATCGGTTACGTTTGCCTCCAAGAACAAGGTTTCCGCCATTACAGTCAGTTGTATCCCTAAAGGCTGAAATACTCTTTTGGGTAAATCTTTGAGTCATGTGCCTCCCAAAATAAAAAGAAGGCAAGTCCCGGGTTTCAATGTTGCACAAAGGCGATGAAACTCGGAACGTTGCACCAACTTTTTAATTGGAAACACCAACCCAACCCAAATATCATTTAAAAGATGGTTGTCCTTTTTCTGAAATCTGTGTTCACTCACTGATTTTGTCTGAGCTCCGTACTTGGAAAGAGGAGATTAATTTATTATTTTAGTTCTAGTAATGAAGCTGTTATACTCAGTTGGATGATCAGCCTCTGAAAGCTCGTCTGTAGGATGTTTATTTTGTTCAAAGTCATACTGATGCCTGATGCATGTTGAGTAATGTAATTAAATCAACCTTCTGTTCTGGAAGCAAAAATTGGATCCAAAAAAAAAACTGTGGTCCTGATGTTGTGTAAGCTCCTGTTTGCAAGGACGGTGGAGGATTACTCTTAATTTGGATCCCAGCGTCGTGTGTTTAATTGTTTTGGAACGGAGAACGGGGAAATAAATAATGATTCCTGAGCACGGCTGCCTTTAATGACATTATGTCACATCACAAAGCTGCTGGATGCTCTACAGTGACACAGCAAATTACCCTCTGCTGTGTCATTTAGAAACGGCGGGTTATGCAAAAACAAGGTTTTCAAGGACAAGGAGCACATTTGTTTGGAAAGACCAAAATCCAAAAACATAGTATGCATGTGTTTGTTATGAACTGCGGGCACCTCCCTTCTTCACTGAAGCATGTCCCTCTGCTCTGCTTCACTCTGAAGACCTGTAAATTCATACCGTCACAGGTCCATGATGGTATCAAGAGACCTTTGTTCTCATGATACTGTGAGGCTGATGATACACTCCTAGGCTGTTTCCGAAAAGGCCTGCTACATACTACTTACTAATGTAGTAGGCAGTAGGTATTGCCTACTACATACTGCATTTGAATTTAGTCTGTAGTATGACTGTTCTGTCCGATCTGTCATGCAGCATGCTGAGCCAGACTTCGCTGGATTTCCGGTTTCGGAAAGCGGAAGTAAACAACGGCGAAGCCGATAAATAAAATGCTTATTTAGCATCCATTTATGATTTAAAAAGTTAGGAAGTGGTTTATATGTAATTTGATAACTTTCACAGCACCCAAAAACGGATTTCCTCCCGTCAAAAAATGAGGAAAAAGAAAAAGCAGAACGAGCGCTGTGCATTATGGGAAACAGTACGCGAGGAAGACTGGTCCGATGCACACTGAGATATTTTCCTGAATCAGTAGACATCCGGGGAGTTTTGGCATACTGCAGATTTTAGCTCTTGTTCACATACTACTTACTACATACTGAATTTTGGACATATCAGTACGTACTGCTAGTATAGTAGGCGATTTCGGAAACAGCCCTAGTGTCCACTTATTTAGTACAGAATCGAAACAATATTTTGAGCCCTTATTCTGACTCTTTTCCTTTTTTCCTCAAGAAAAGTTATTCTCACATGTCACTTCAATCAGGACCACTCTGCCAAAATAATACATTATTGGCATGCAGTAAGTTATATTTGGCGTTATGTCTCTGTTCTGGAAGCTCTCTGCCTTTCCATGCGTCTGAACACCTGTGTGAAATGCCAAAGCCCGAGGTGAGGCGAGCACACCTCCTCTCTCTTTCATATGCATACATGAAAAGCCAAGGCAGGGAGAGCAGCAGCAAAGACCCCCTAGGGTACAGAACAGAGTGAGCATCAGTGAGAATACATATGAAACTGGTAACACTATATACAAAATTTTTGTGCTATGTTAAAACAAATCCTGCTGTTTCCTCTGATTTGAGTTTAGAGAGTAAATGTTTTACACATTGATGCTGTCTCTTCTTTACTTCTGATGTTGAATAACAGCACAGAGAGGCAGAGACCAGAACTTTATCTGAAGGTTTATTCACGACAGTTTCATGGTTAATAACGGTCGGGTCAAAGAGAGCAAGGAAATGACAATTCAGTGACACTTTCTTTAAATCACAAGTGATGCCACAAAAATGTTTTTTCTATCAGCTTGGCGTGGCTACTTCCTACTTCCAAAACTGAAACCCAGAGAAACAGTATGTAAATTTGTAACCAGAAGTATGCAGTACTGCATTCATCAGTATCATGTAGCAGGCAGTTACGAATACAGTATTTGACAGACTGCAGGATTAAATAGCCGACAAGTCCTGACACCCTATGTTTGCTGGATCAGGCTTTAAACGTGTACTCTGACCTCAGTGAGTCTGATCCGGACATTATGTTCATACAACAGCTGTTATTATTTTAAGTATTAAATGAATGGTTATAATGTGAGTCCTTTGAGATATTGTGTTATGATAATTAATATATCTTTATTTATCAATCAGAGCTATAGTCTTCTGTTTTTTTATTCTCCTGTCTGTTATAATCATTTTAAAAGTTATCACTAATATAATTTATTCTTTACATTTAGACTTTTTATGATCTATCTTTGAGGATTTGATTTTCATGTTAATGTTTACCACAGGAAGGCTGGGTCCTTCCTCACAGGTAATGAGGATCTAAATAAATAAACACCTAAGACTCACTCTTGTAATGCATTCTGGGTAATGAACAGTGAAGTCTGTCGAGGTCTGCATCCCAAACAGAGTCTGCAGAAATTCAGCCTGGTGCCCTTTGAGGACTGAGTGGACCGCGGGTTGTTACAGTCCTCAGAGTATCCAGAATCCCAAGAAACACACCTCCAAGGCTGTGAATCTGTAAAATCTGCATAATTGGATGCAGTCAGAAGGACAGAAAACTTGCAGTAATGTCATCCACTCAGCAACTTCCATCTACAGCTTGTCCAAATGAGCTCATCAGCCGCAGAGTGGGGCTGAAGCAGCAAAAACCCAGAATGGGTGAGCATTAACTTCAGCAAAGGTGAATTTGACTGCTGATAAACTCAGCTTTTAAGCTCTCATTAACAGAAAGTGTTATTACCATTTCAAACTTTAAATTTAGAACACCCAGGACGTTGAGCTCTCATCTGGATTTTCAAAATAAAACTGTAAACGTTCTTGTTACAAAACTTCATAACAAAATAAAAGAGAGAAATCAACTCTTCTTCAGATTTATGAATATTTGCAGTAAAAAATATGTTATTTAAATCCCAAAACCCTGTCTCTCAGCCACCAGGGTCTCAGAGTCCTTGTGGTTTTAAATCTTAACTGGATATCAAGAGTTGCACCTCCTGACTGGAGCTGTGGTAGTGGATCTGATTGCCTCATTGCCCTCTGCGATGCCTCATCAGTATAACTTTGATTCAGGAAATGTTCACATTCTGTCTGTTAAACATTTATATTCAAGGATTCATGGTTCAGATAACCATGCAGGGAACATATCTCATCAGTAAACTTGCTGCGCCTTATTGTTATCACTCACTGCAGAGACTCCGACGTGCCCCTGAACTCATCTCACACTCAGAGTTACTTTAATGATAGGTGCCCAGAGTGAGATGTGTTGCTGCAGCTGATCTGCTCTTATGTAACAGGAGCGAGGACGAGGTGGACGAGGTGGACGTGATGCAGGACCCCCCTCCCCCCCCCTGCGTAGGAGCAGGAGGGAGGAGGCAAGGAGACAGTGGTTGCTGTGGATTCTGTTTGGTTAACATATGTTCAGCACTTCTCTTCAACATGTGTGTTTAGTCATAAAGAATCCATATAATCCAGGCTCTGCAGCTGTGTAATCCCACTACAACTAAGTAAACCAGCAGAGTCCTCACAGTGAGACTTAATCCAGATCAAGGGCAGCGTTAGTAGGGACGTAGATATCTGAGCCTGGGGTCTTCTAGGAGACTTTATTTTTATTTTATTTTTCATGATCGTGTCTCTAATTTCTCAGAGGAAAGACAATCTCTTATTTCATTTAAAGCTCCTGTGAGGAAAATCTGTGTGTCATTAGCTTTTTAATGTGTCTAATATTCTTATCGGGGCTGAAAGCAACAAAGAACTGTTACAAAACATAATAAATGGAATGAAGACCTTGATATTGTAGATGCAAAAACAAATTGTAAGGACTGTTTAAAACTAACATATAACAGAAGCACTAATGAAAATCTGTGGCTAATTCAGTATAGATTAATGAGAAGAATGTACTATAGTAGAGACAAAATCCATACATTTGACCCCAGCTGCTCAGAGAGATGTTTAAACTGCGATTCTCACAGTGACCCCTTCATACAAGCCTTCTGGTTTTGTGCCAAAATTAGGAAAACTTTTGATAATATTGAAAAATAGATCTCTAAAATAAGTGATTATAAAATTGAGTTTTCACCAGTGACTTGTCTTTTCAAAAAACTGTGGCAAAATAAGACACCCGTCTGGATGTCAAATTCTATTTTCATGATTCGTTTTTAAGAAACTGATTCTGGAAAAATAAGGAAGCACCTCCACTTCAAATGTGGAAAACACTAATGAAATATAATTTGAGTGTTGAAAGGACAATATCGGAGGACAGCAACAAAAAAAACTACTTGACAGTATATGGATCAAGATTTATGAAGCTCCATAGACTGAGAGAAGCCACAAAATCACCTGATTACCATAAACTCTAAGAAACCCCCTTAAACATGCTCTGTTATATTAACACAAGTTTTGTGTAAGAGTGTGTGTATGTGTTTGTGTGTGTTTGCAGGTGTGAGTCTGTATGTTGGTGCAGGTGTATGGTTTGATAAGTGTAAACAAATGTTGAAATGGTGAATAATAATAATAATAATAATAATAATAATAATAATGCATTTTATTTATAGGCGCCTTCCTTGGCACTCAAGGTCACCTTACAACATTAAAAACAAACAGAGTTTAAATAGCAAACAGTAAATAAAACACTGTTTAAAAAGTTTTAAGTGAATGGACAGAGGAGTTGTGGTCAGATGGAATAAGCCAGTTTAAACAGATGAATTTTGAGTTTGGATTTGAAATGTGGGAGTGAGTCAGTGTTGCGGAGGTCAGGTGGGAGAGAGTTCCAGAGCTGGGGAGCAGAGCGGCTGAAGGCTCTGCTCCCCATGGTAACAAGGCGAGCAGGGGGGGACAGTGAGGTGGATGGAGGAGGAGGATCTGAGGGTGCGGACGGGTGTGGCAGTATGGAGGAGGTCAGAGAGATATGGAGGGGCGAGGTTGTGTATGGATTTGAAGGTGAGGAGAAGTATTTTGTAGTTGATCCGGTGTGTGATGGGGAGCCAGTGGAGCTGTTGCAGGATGGGTGTGATGTGGTGGAAGGAGGCGGTGCGTGTGATGATGCAGGCGGCTGAATTTTGAACCAGTTGAAGTTTATGGAGGGTTTTGTGGGGGAGGCCAAACAGAAGGGAGTTGCAATAGTCCAAACGGGAGGTGACGAGGGTGTGAACAAGAATGGCCGTGGAGTGGGGAGTGAGTGAAGGACGGAGACGGTTAATATTGCGGAGATGAAAGTAGGCGGATCGGGTGACGTGGTTGATATGAGAGGTGAAGGAGAGGGTGCTGTCGAGGATGACACCCAGACTCTTAACCTGAGGGGAAGAGGGGCGAGTTGTCGATGGGAATAGAGAAGTTATGGAGTTTGTTTAATGTAGATTTTGTGCCAATTAGAAGAAGTTCAGTTTTATTGCTGTTTAATTTGAGGAAGTTTGAGGTGAACCAAGATTTTATTTCAAGGAGACAATCAGTTAGGGAAGAAGGTGGAAGTGAGGAGTCAGGTTTAGTGGAGAGGTAGAGCTGGGTGTCATCCGCGTAGCAGTGGAAGTGAATATGATGTGTACGGAAGATGTGACCAAGGGGGAGGAGGTAGATGATGAACAGCAGGGGCCCCAGGACAGAGCCCTGGGGCACACCTGTGGTGACAGGGACTGGATGGAAGGTGAATGATTTAAGTTGAATGAACTGAGTGCAGCCTGAAAGGTATGAATGAAACCAGTTGAGGGGTGTATTAGTGATGCCTATGGAGGAGAGTCGGTTCAGCTTAATGGTGTGTGAAATAGTGTCGAAGGCCGCACTCAGATCAAGCAGAAGGAGAATGGATAGTGAACCGGAGTCAGCAGCAAGGAGGAGGTCATTGGTGATTTTGATAAGTGCTGTTTCAGTGCTATGGAGGGGACGGAAAAATAACACAAACAGGATCCATGAAATAAAATTAGATTTTCTTTGTTTTTTATTTTTTGGGGGAATTAAGATGACTAATTATGTTGAAACACAGAATGTACTGATGTATTTAGACCCTTGCACACTCAATAAAATATATATAGTTTTTTTAATGTGAAACCGAAAAACAGAAACATACTACCAATATTTGTTTCTAAAACCAAAATGAAAAACAGATACGAACTTGATTTGTTAAAACTCTGATTTCCAATCTTGCTCGCAAATCAAAAATGGATAATAAGTGCTGAGATCCCGTTTATCCCTCATTTTTTTTGATTGGACTATATTCCCAAATGATGTCTCTCTGAGTGTTGGCGCTGCTGTGTTGTTATCACAACTATGAGTTGTGTTCCAGGTCCTCATCATGCTGGTTAGCTCTGTTCGTAGAGCAGTCGGTACAGAGAGTACAGTCCTCGTTTCACTGAATGTAAGATTGATCATGAAGCCTGTTGCTGCTCTGAATGACTCTCAGGTGGAACATTGAAGTGTATAAAAGCCTCTGCAGCATGTAAACAGTCTTTTCCTCTAATGTGGCCCTTGTGACAGCGCTTTTATATAAAGCAGTCCTCTGCAGGTTGAACATACTGAGAGATCTGATCTTTATATTTTAATGTGAGGACAGAGTTAACGGTACAGACACTTTAGTGGAGGCTGGATATTGGTGGGGACATGTCCCTTCTGTCCCTGCTAAGCCCTGTGCCCTTGATCCAGATGCTGTTTCTGGATTTAACTCCCTCCCTCCCCCTCCTCCCCCTCAGGACTTCACCATGACCCTGTATTTGAGGCACTACTGGAAGGACGAGCGCTTGGCCTTCCCCAGCACCACCAACAAGAGCATGACGTTCGACGGTCGCCTGGTGAAGAAGATCTGGGTGCCCGACGTCTTCTTCGTCCACTCCAAGAGGTCGTTCATCCACGACACCACCACCGACAACATCATGCTGCGGGTGTTTCCTGACGGTCACGTCCTGTACAGCCTGAGGTGAGGACACACACTCCCCCTCCATGAACACAAACATACATTTCTGCCCTCACTGGTGACGTTTACACTCTGCTTTAACTCCTCAGGGTAACGGTCACCGCCGCGTGCAACATGGACTTCAGCCGCTTCCCGTTGGACTCGCAGACGTGCACGCTGGAGCTGGAGAGCTGTGAGTGTTCCTGTTGATGTTTAGTGTAGAGCTGAGGAGGCGGGGGAGATAATGTGCTGCTCATAACTAAAGGCCTGTAGGGTGTTTCGTGGAGTGTTGTCTCAATCAGAAAAACACTGAACTGTACGGAGGCCCTGAGAGCTCAAAGCTCTGCAATTGTGCCGAGTGTAAACAGAGAGATGAGCAGACATCTTCACTACTCTGAAAGCGATTCTCCTCCTTCAGCCTCTGATGTTTTTATTCATCCTCATGTCTTGCTCCTCTGGGTTTTCACTGGTCACATTGTATAAAAATAACCCCCCACTGCATGCTTGCAGTGAATTCTCATGAATATTTCCTGCTCTGTTCTCATATCGGCTCACATCGACTTAACGCTGAAATTTTATGAGGAAGCTTCCAGGAAAATTCCAGAGAAAGTTTGCATTCAAACATGCAGCTCATCTGAAAATCTGAGGAACATTTTTGGGACTTTTATGCATTTGTGAATACAGCTTTGGATATCTTTATGTTAGTATCTACACGATAAATTAACATTTTGACAGTAGTTGTAAATAAATGTTATTCATTTCTGAGTGTGCTAAGGATTTTCCCAAGTGACTGCCTTCCTGTCACTTTCGCCAAAATTAAAACTCTAATTAACCAGCTCATCTTAATGTGAGAAAAAACCAAGCGGCAACCTCCGGTCTCAAAATATGAAGCCTATGCGGAAGTGTTATAAACTGCAGTTCATCAAGAATCCGCTTGAGGCTGGCTGCAGGAACACCGGAAACCATATAGACCCCAATTCCAAAAAGACTAATCTTTGCAGCATTAATAAACATGTTCACAGCCTGGTTCAAAAAACAGCTTGGCCCTTTGTAGCTTATCCCTCCATCGGCACACACTGTACGGGGGATTTTTTTCTAACGCAATGGCTCAGAAGATATTAAGATTACAAGTTTTTGCCCAAATAAGGACATGGCTGACTTGACTCCCTGACGGGAACACATAGCTGTTGGTTAGGAGGCTCAAACTCCGCCTCTTTACGTCACACTATGCCTAGTTGAGTTCTGCATTTCCAATATGGCTGCCGCCGCCGATTGGCTTCAAAACAGTGCTAAGAAACAGATGGGTGACGTCACGGATACTATGTCCATTATTTATACAGTCCATGGAAAAAACAGACAAAACACTCAGAAATGGAGCTTCATTTATTTTAAACACCGGTATCACAGAGTCTGCAGGGAATGGTCATCGGTTTGCTGTGGGTGGCTGAAGCAAGCAGAGCTAGCACCACCAGCATTGAGTCCTCCTTAACATCCACATGCCTGTGCTGGTTCCTCATTGCTCTGGTGGAGTAGTTATATGTCAGTTTATCCAGACACAGCCGACATGCAACTTCATCTCCATTTACCAGATCAACCTATTGACAAACAATGCTGCCCTACGACATGACATTTGTCATCCGTACTTGTTTACATCTGGGTAATAGAGCATTATTATGTTAATAGCAGCAGCCGTTAGCCAGAGCTACAGCCCTGGCTATTGGAAGGCAGCTGCGATACACCTTAGACACAACGTATCACCAACTTTTTAGGCCAATAATGATGAAAAATATTAATAATTAGTTTAACAGTCTAGTAATACTCTTTTCAAGCAAGGGTGATGATGTTTAGTCAATTAAACTACAAACTAGACAATTTTAAGCCATAGGGCACGATTTAGTGCCCCAATGATCGGGGACGTGGCCAAGTGTGTGAAGTCAATACAACATATTTTTTGCACAGAGCCTAATTGATATCAAACATGTCTGATATTTCTGATTATAGGTCGGACTGCATCCAACGGAATAACTGTGATAACTAATGACGTCAATCCCCCTCTTCTGAAGTCACATATGATCACAAGAGTTTCTGTGATAGCTTGTGTCTGTGTATCTGTAACCACTAACGCTCAATGTGTGGTCCACCGGTCTTATGGAATCATCTAATATGTGGTGTCAGTATTTAGTCAACCTGTATCAGCACCTGTCCTCTGTTTATTTGTGGATTGTACGTCTTCAGTGTGTTTTCCACTTCAAACAGAGATCCACCTTCTGCAGCTGATTCTACAAACAGCTCAGCTCCATACTCACACTCATTTCTCTGTCCTGTAGACGCCTACACGGATGAAGACCTGATGCTTTATTGGAAAAGTGGCGATGAGTCCCTGAGCACTGACGACAGGATCTCTCTGTCTCAGTTCCTCATCCAGAAGTTTCACACCACCTCCAGGCTGGCCTTCTACAGCAGCACAGGTACACAGGGTCACATGTACCTTTCTATGAGGCCTGATGACACACTGGGCCTGTTTGGGGAGGGTTCAAAGGTGCTTCAAAGACTTTAGAATTCACCTGTTGAATTCAACTTTTGATGCAGTTCATATTTCAGTTGACCTCATGCTAACATGGTCGGTTTCTTAAATATATTCATGTCTAAGCAGCTTAAGTTAAAAAAAAATCAGAGAATCAGCAGGGACTCTCGGCCCAGAGGCGCGCTTACGGGTACATTAGAGCCCAATTTTGCAGCGTCAGAAATAATCACGTCTGCAGAGTTGAACCTCAAGTGAGGCAATCCAAAAAACCAGGAGGCAGGGCTGTCAAGGAAAGTTCATTTACATCACATATTTAATGCACAAAGGAAATAGAAGAGCTTCACATATGCACTAAACGGAATTTAAAGGAGATTAAAAGAGAGAAACATGCATTATATAGTGAGTATCTCAGGATGGAAGGAAACGGTGCATACTGATCATAAGGGGCTTATCAACAGCAGGAACTTTCCCCAGGAACTAGAGAACTTCTGAGGAGTAGCAGGAACCAGGGTCCAGATTAGTTTAGCTCTAAGACTAATGATGACAAAAACTGTTAAGCATCTTTATCTTAAAGCCTCTGGTAACCCAAATCAACAAAAACATTCTACTTATGATATTTATAGTCACATGTACATACTATTATATATATTTAAAATACTAGAACTGAACTTTAATCCATTTTTGAAGTATTGTCGATTCAGTTTTTGATAACGTTGTAACGCTAGGATAAAGAAGGCGGGGTTAACTTGTATATTTCTAACGAAATAAATATCTAACCAATCATAAATGAAACAGAGTCATGTGTTCACATTTTCAACAAAACTACTCTGCTCCTGCTCAGACCGTCTCCTGACGTCTCAGCCAGCTCCCCTCAGTGTTGTCTTAGCTGTTAGCTTGTTTGCTAATCACGTACTGCCTGTAATCTGTCTGTATATCTGTCTCCCTGTTCTCTGCACAGCTGTGCTCCTGTGTCCCTGTCTGCACATCCACCGCTGAAGATGACAGCTTGTTGTCATTCCTTTATGTAATAACTGTGTTGGGTTTGGGGAATCTTTGGTACGCAGTTGAGTTGAGCCGCGGCCGAGTGGCTAAAGCAGTCCTGCACATACTCTGCTCACTTCCCTCAGGACCGGTTCACTTATTATTCCAAAGGCCCAACAAACAGCTCCGTCTGACTCCCGGAGCAGACCTCCTCTGCATGCACATAGAAACTACGGAGTGATAAAACTAATAAATGATAGAAGTCCTGATACTGAATGATTTTGTGACTCAGCACTCAGAGACCACTTGAAATGAATAATTTTCAGATTCTGGAGTTTTTATGTCTTTAGATTCAGAGTCAGACGGCTCAAACATGTAGGCTGTGAACTCTCTCTTGACCTGTTTATCAAAGAGTTAGGCCACGCCCACACAGTTCTGAGAAATGCTCTGACCTGTAAAATAAGATGTTTTTGAACAGAGTGTTCGGAGTTATTTATTTTCACTCAGATTTTTGTTGAAGCTTGATTACACATTACATTTTGATATTCTAAATTAATTTGAAATACTCCATTTACGTTTCCAGAGGCTTTAAAGGCGATATATCATGCAAAATTGACTTTTTAATGGTTCTCTACCTGAAATATGTTTCCCTGGGACCCCCCGAGAATGAAAAAAATCCATTCTGCCCGTTCTGATTTCTCCACCTTTCTATAAATGTGTCTAAAACGAGCTGTTTCAGACGTCCGTGTTTTTGTTACGTAACAACAATATCCGGTCTGTCACAGAGTCAGAGCTCGGAGCTTGTTCAGCCCATAGACTGTATAAAATAAAACTGAATCCCTCCCCGTTTTTCATTACCTGCACAAATGTGTGCTAACAAGGAGCTTAGGAGGGAGGCATGCTAGTTGTAGGCTGTCTTAATAAACACGAAGGTCGGTTTTACTCCCCACGTCTGCAGATTTGAAGATCTAGTGGATGATTTTTATTTGTCATGGATAAGTGCTAGAGCTAATTAGCATAGCCACATAGCTACATGTTCATAGCTGTAGCTGTAGCTGTGTACCAAGACACACGTCGACATACTGTCAAATAAAACAACAAGAAACACAAAATCTGTGACCAATCCTTCAGAAAGGTCCTGCTGCCTTTCTGGCAAAGGTCGGTTTTACTCCCCACGTCTGCAGATTTGAAGATCTAGTGGATGATTTTTATTTATCAAGGATACGTGC
Source organism: Notolabrus celidotus (assembly GCF_009762535.1). Lineage (NCBI taxonomy): Eukaryota > Metazoa > Chordata > Actinopteri > Labriformes > Labridae > Notolabrus > Notolabrus celidotus. The sequence goes on along the minus strand of NC_048284.1, from coordinate 30,477,685 downwards.
TAGCGCTAGTTAGCATAGCCACATAGCTACATGTTCGTAGCTGTGTACCAAGACACACGTCAACATACTGATAAATAAAACAACAAGAAACACAAAATCTGTGACCAATCCCTCAGAAAGGTCCTGCTACAGGCGCCTCTCCGTCAGGATCAGATTCTGGATCAGATTCAGAGGGTTGAAGTAACGTGATCTCTGAGCAGCCGTGTATATTCAGCCAACATGTAAACAATAGATCAACGTGCTGGAGAGCCGAGACCACATCCACTTCCTGAGGGGGCGTGGTCAGGGGGAAAACAGAGTGTTCTGAGGAGGACTGAAGAAGAGGGTTTTTCAGGCATGCCAAAATCTGATTTCAAAGTGGTTTTTTTTAGCATAAACTTTAAAGACATGTTTTGGGGACCTCTTAGACCAATATATATTGATGAAAAAAGCGTGATATGTCACCTTTAAGACGAAGACTTCATCTAAATTAGGTGCCTAAATTAACAACACTGACATTGTAGTTTGGATTCTAAATGAGAAGTGACCCACACTCCTATATGGTGAAGTTGAAAGGCTTGTCTGTCCCAGGTTGTCACACAGAGCACTCTGACAAAAACAATCAAGGACACTTTGGTTAGTTTCACTCAAAGATAAGATTATTACTGCGTCTAGACTAAAGGTGCTCCTCTGAGAAAGGGTTCTGTAACTTAGAAACTAGAGCACTGATAAAAAAACACACACACACCTTTGGGCTATTTTAATATATTCCCCTCATATTGTTATTCCATCATCGTCTCTGCTGTTATAGATTTCTGTGTCTAGTTTTAAATGCCCTCCAGATTTCTATCATTCCTCTTCAGATAAGATGATAATTCTATCTTGTTCTCCATCATTCGGCACATTATTCTTTACCTCCCACATGTTCTGTTAAATGAATGCAAACTTTGGCTGAATGTTTCTTTTTTTGTCTCCAGGCTGGTACAACCGTCTGTACATCAACTTCACTCTGCGGCGTCACATCTTCTTCTTCCTGCTGCAGACGTACTTCCCCGCCACGCTGATGGTCATGCTGTCCTGGGTGTCCTTCTGGATCGACCGCAGGGCCGTACCTGCCAGGGTCTCGCTTGGTAAGAACTTACTTGTATTGTGTATATGAAGCACATCTGAGATCACAGCCCAGTTGGCATGAGTAGAAACCCAAATGGAATCAAAGCTTATTTTTGACAGTGAGCTGATTAGTGAACGCAGGTGGAGTCATGACTTGTTGATCATAATTAAGCATGAAGAAAGGCTGACTGATAGACCTGGAGTCCCATTCATTAAACATAAGCTGGAGCTTTCCTTGACAACCAATATCATCATGGATTCTTCTCTGCCAGCTATTAAGAACTTTCTCACGAATGCTTTTAGATTTCATTAAAGAAGTATTTTATGAGTATATTTTGTCATTATATTGAAAAAGTAAACTAGGATGTATTCTTGAGGACTCTTTCCTGTTTCAACCAACAGCTGTTGTAACTGGCAATCACTGAAGCATTCAGCTCAAAGTCATCAGATAACAGGGTCACTCTTTCAACCAAAACACCTGCAGAGTAGAGCATCTAGCACATGGCATTCCTGGTATATAATGCCAAGCTTTGTTGACAGATGAGTCATCATGTTGCTGGTGTTTCCACTCTCTCTTGAAATCACACAGACACAGACAATGCACATTGTGCTGGTAGCGTCATTTAGCCTCAGATTAAGTCACAGTTTGGACCACTTCTGTCTCCTGTCCCCCACATTGATAAGAGAACCGTTAAGAAAAAAGGAAAATTATGTCAATGACTCAAAATGAATGGATTCGGGTTCACAATTCCCATCTCCAGCCATCATCCATCACATTATGAGTTTTCCCTATTCTATTATATTTGAGCTTTCTCTTTTTCAAAACCACTCTCTGATGCTTATCAAGATCAGCTTTTTGAATTTGCATCCAAAATTGTGTCAGAAATACTAAACCCTTGATATCATCTCATTTAAGCACAGATGAGCTCACATCCTCGAGCACTGCATATATGAAACCAATTTGTGTGGATAAGTCATATTGTGGTCAGGCTTTGGGGGTTTGGCCGTCGACTAGACTCTGTCAGCTGATTCTCACTACCTACCATTAAGGGCCTGATCTACTAAGATCCCAAATAACGAGCGCTAATTTGCGTGTGCAAATAATAATTTTGCACGTGTTATTTCTGGGCGTGTTGTGGGTGATCTACTAAGACTGCGTGCGCAAATGATAACGAGTGCAAAAGTGGTGAGAACCGCCTTATTTTACGAGGATTTTGCATGTGCTATCGGCTGTCACCATGGAGAGTTAAAATGTATAAATTAAGTTTGAAGCCATGGAGTTGGAGGTCTTTGTGGAGGAGGGAAATAAACCAGCAGAGACATCTCAGCGTTAGAAACGCAATTTGGGAGTCCATCTGTGAAAAGGTGAATGATGTGAAAAAACAGAAGATCTGCCGATGAAATAAACGCATCTACTCTACTCCAAAACGCAATCAGTGTTTTGATGGAGTTTAGAGAGCGATTTGATGAGGCTTAGTCTGCCACTCTTGCTCTAGAAAAGTTAGGCGTCACTTGGATGAAGACAGTCGCCTCACTGTCCCAGGGAGCAACTTTTGGGTGAACGTTTTTAATGACTGATATCATCATCCAGCAACTGTCCCAAAGATTCACCAGCTTAAATGGAACTGTGAACATGTTTGAGGCAATTCACCCCAACATACTGCTGCAAGCACGAGATGAGGAGTTACGCAGAGCTGCCTGGCGCAGCTCAGTGAGCCCTCATTCACGTTAAAACTAACTAAAAACCCCTTGATGAGCACGATGGGACAGAATAGACTGAGTGGACATGTCATGTTATCTATTGAGAATGACAGATCAAAGAAAATGGACATACAGTGCATCGTGGACAAGTCCGCGGAGCTTAAGGCTCGTCCAAACAGTGGTGAGTAGGCCGAGTACTTCAAATTGATTTTTTGTTTGTATGTGAACATGTGGGCCGCTGTGCCAATTTGACTAAACTTTATAGCTGTTGATACAGTGGACTACTGTGCTCTCATTAGTTGAAATAGTTAAAGTGGGTGTCAGAATGATGCGGTCGCTATCCGTGGTGCTGAACTGCTTTGAATTTGTGTTGTTTTATTATTATTATTATTATTTGTTTGTTCTCTTGGTTTGATTGACTAAAACATTTAATAATGCTTGTAAGCCCAGCTTTTGCGGGCATGTTGTAAAGCGATGTTATGATGAGCCTTGCAGTGACCGCAGCCAAGTGTGCGTAACGCTGTGCCAGTTTGCACCTGCCTTTCAAACGTGCTAAATATAGACGCAAATACAGCGCTTCAGGTCTGATAGATCACATTGCGTGTGCTAAATGTTTACATTTGCATCTCCTCCTCCTCCCAGTATTTTGCGCGTCCTGATGATCTACATGTATTCTTCATATTCATGAAGGCAAACACGCTAAATGATTTGCGAGTGCTATTTTGCTCATTTGAAATACGCAATCCTCGGTGCTCCCGGTTAGTACGTCAGCTTTGCGCGCGCTATCAAGTTTGCACGTGTTTTTATACATGCAAACCTTTAGTAGATCGGGCCCTTAGTGTATAAAACATGGATGTAGTCTCAGTAATGTCACACATTGGTTTCTGAGGTTTCATGGAGACCAAAGATGGTGGTCACCATATTGGAAATGCTGACTCAAGAGTCCAGGGTTGGCCGTTATTCGCATGGTAGAGAGCTACCATGTGCCTGCCTGTCAATCAACTCAGCCATGCCCTGTATTATGCAAAACTCTGAACCTTTGGTGTACCCTTTTCAAAACCTACAAATAATAACACATTTCAGCCTCTACACAATGTGAATATTTGGAGAAATGGGCTGGACGAGGCTTTTAACTGTTTTTTCTCTGCTGTAAATTGACATTTTAATACAGGACATAATGTGGGTTGCTTGGTTTTGGAGACAGCCTCAAGTGGACACCTAAAGCAATGCAGTTTTTTGCACTCCTGCATTGCTTTCCCTTTTCAACGTGGTCGTTGCCGCTTACTTGCAGCCCATCAGTTATCATTTGACACAGTATACACCCCTGGGAAGGATGGCTTACTTTTCAGGGATTCTGGTGCGGCTAGCAGCTAGAAACACAAAACTTTCAACAAAGACTTCCTTCTCTGTGCTACTTTGTTTACAGTCCAGTTAGTCAGTCCAAAAAATCTGCTGTTTTAACAAAAGTCTGTTGTCTGTGCTTCAGGTATAACCACGGTGCTCACCATGTCCACCATCATAACTGGAGTGAACGCCTCCATGCCCAGAGTCTCTTACATCAAGGCTGTGGACATTTACCTCTGGGTCAGTTTCGTCTTTGTCTTTCTCTCTGTGCTTGAATACGCTGCCGTCAACTACCTGACCACGATGAGAGACGGCAAAGATCGCCGGCTCAGAGAAAAAGCCAGAGAGCAGCAGGTAGTGACACCTTTCAGAGACACATAAGTTCTTTAATGGTGGTACAAACTTGGTAATCAACCTTTATTCCTTTCCCCCTTCTCGTCTAGTCCCAGGCACTCCCCTGCACCTGTGGCATGTCCCACGCCAGGACCATGATGCTGGATGGGACGTACAGCGAGGCTGACGCCAACAGCCTTGCCGGATACACGAGGGCCTCCATGGCAGCTGAGGATGCTTCAGAGAAACAGGAGCGAATGGTGGTGCATCTCTCCCTGGACAATGAGCCCACAGGGAACAAGCAGAAGAAGGGTATCCGTGGTTTCCGGATCATCCAGAACACCCACGCCATCGACACTTACTCTCGCATGATCTTCCCTGGATCCTACATCCTGTTTAACCTGATCTACTGGTGCGTGTACTGCTGAGCCCGTGGAGTTTGGCTGCAGCAGCCTGCAAGTTTGGCTGCATGGATTATCAAAGACTACTTGGTGTGAATATCTCAAAGGTCACCGCTGGACTGGGCCACTTATACAGCTTATGTTGCTTTACATAGTCTCACCACAAGCTCATATTTACCCCCAAAATACTCACACACCTTCCAGGGCTGGTTGCACAGGTTTTAATCTTAGAGCATCTTACTGCTGACTCTCGACTCTGAGGTTTCTGAGGCTCCCCCAGGCCAGATGGGAGATATGATCCCTCAACCAAGCTCGTGGTCTTTGGGGTCATTGTCCTGAAAACCTTGCTCAGTAGAACCATGCCAGAACCTCAAACACTGGCTCTTTAGATGCAAAGGATCAGCAGCTCTTCTCCAGACTCCTTCAGGAGTTGGTTACCAGCCAAAGAAACTGATGTTATTCCTAATTTTGGCTGGTTAAAACAGGCTTTTCAAAAATGTACTGACCTCCTAGAGTGTCTTTATGAACAGCAAACACTGCCCATGACGTTTTTAGGTGACACACCTTGCTTTTTCACCTGTAGTTTTCCTGAGGGAACAAGCTGTTGTGGAGGGTACCTTATAGGTCTGAAACAAAGCGACCTTGGAAGGCATTGGTTATTGTCTGATGATTATGTGTCTGGGGTAAATCAATTAAGTCAGGACTTCTGGTTATAGTGAGTGGATTCACAGATATCACGTCAGGACAAGGTTTGTGGGTTCATATTCCAGCTCCATATTCGTTTGAACATCCCTCGCTGCCTTCCTTTCTCTGCTGGTGACTGGTCAGTCACTACTACCAATCTAAAGTTTTGTATTTTCCAAATAATTGAGGACAGATATTTAAAATATCCTTCATGCCGTTTACTAAACTATCGGAAAGTAATGTTTTACCACATTTAAACTTTACACTGGACTCCTTTCTGCAGATTGATTTGATCTGAGGTTTGAGATCAGATTGTCCCTCGTGCCGCTCTTGCTATTGAAAATGAATTACCATGGTTGTGAGATTTTGACCAATCAGAGTGATGAGGGGTGATGAGTAAGAAGCCGTGTTATAAAAACAAATGTCATCAGACCATAGCCAACCTTTTTTGGATTGCATTTTGACCTATGTGTTCTGCCCTGCTCTTTATATAGACTGTTTCCCTGCAAACAAAAGCCCACTGAAGTATAAACAGAGACCAGATCCCCTCCAACACCAGATCTCATTTCTGTGCCTCTCTGTCGATAGAAACTTGAAACAAAGGCCTCAGAAGATGGAGCATGGTGAAAATGAAAACCTTGTTTTGTTGCCATCTTGGCAAACAAAGAGCAACAGGAGCTCGGTTTCTGGCACCACACCTGTGCTCATCCAGTTCCTCATACATCTGTTTAATGGTCTCAACTAAGGCCTGATAGAAAGTAACTAATGTATTCCTCTTTGTTCACTGCTACACACCAGCTTTGTATCCCTGGAGTTTGGATCTTGGCAGAGTTTATATAGAATAAAAAATGATTGCTTGAGTTTTCAGACTGTCATGAAAGCTTCACACAACTGCAGAGCTCACATGCTTATCCAAGGCTGGACAGATAGTTCTGAGCCACAGTGCAAAGCTTGTGCAACCAGGCCCTTCCCAGACTTCCTTAAATAACCCTCTCCTCTGAAGCGCTCCATCTTCCTGATCAGACTGTCAGAAAAATACCAGCATATCATTTGGCTGCCGTCGCCTCTAACCTTTGGAGCTTTGGATGTGAATGTGTCCAGAGCAGATGGCTAATGAGGCAGTAAGTGAGCTAAATACCAGGCTTTCTTCCATTGACAGCACTCAGAATACAGTGAAAACATTTCCATTAAAGTGACAGTGAATGCTGCTGCCTCCAGTTCCTCGTGGACTACTTTGGGATTGGAGTAACCCATGAAGTCAGGACTAAACAGGATTTTATGGGTTTTAAGGCAGCGGATGCCGCCGTAACTGGACTGAGTCTTTATCTACAGTATATATGGACTTACCGGGCTTGTTTCATTCACTGGGTTCCTTTTAGTTACCATGAATTATTTATAATAGTGCAGCAATCTATCCATGTGCCATTGTACCTTAAGTTGGCAGGGAAGCACGACACAGGGCTTGTACAGAACTGCTTGTTGCATGCTGCAGACGTGCGATAATCTATCTTTCTAGTTGTATATTTAATAGAAAGGACTTAAAAACATGGAAAGCTTTATCAGTGATGTAACCGCCTTAAGTGAACATTTTTTTATACTCCAACATGGTTCAGTGGCTGTACTTGTATTGTTTGTTCTTTTTTCGTGTGAGTACAAAGAGTGATTGCATAGTTACATTTTTGGTTTTCTAAGCTGTGTTTCATCCAGCTTAGCATTTAATCATGTCACTAAAAAGGTAGCACAAAGCTATCCCAAGGCTGGACATGCTGTGATAACAAGTGCTGCAGTTTTGTTCCACAGCTCAAGTGTTTGAGTCAGATTCTACCTTGAAATCTCCACTTTTTAAATTAAATATATATATATATATATACAGGGGCATGATTTCACTTTGAGAGGAGAATTTAAATCTAAAACATGTCTGTGCATGTTAGGTGTGCAGCTGGACCCAGGAGGTAATTAGCCTAGCGTAACGTGAAGTCTTGAAGCAGGGGGAGAATGCAAGTCCAGCTCCGCAGAGTTCAACAATACCCTCACAGAATCTTTAAAGTTGGGGTGTCCATTCCTAATCCCATTAACTTTTGGTCCAGTTTATTGAAAGTCTTCTTCAGGGCCTCTTGCTGTCTGCTCTGTGTGGGTGGTGTTGGTTCACAGCCCTGCCTTTGTAAACTGGTGATAAACAAAGTGAGCTGAACTAAGTCAGACAGTAAGGGACAGAAAGCCTCCAGACATCACACTAAAACCTTTCCCTCTTCAATGAGCTGAGCTACGTGATGGTGAATAGTATGTAATGCCTCTCCTACTAAGACTAATATACTCTTGATGAGCAGAAGTTTCTGATTCTACTTTACTGCCCAATGGTTACATTCTTTGGAGCAGCTCTTTGGTACAAAACATGGACTGTATGAATAATGGATGAAGGCACCAAGACAAGATCCAATTTCTAGACTGCAAACATTAAACCATGAAAATGAAAACTGCAACCGCATGTTTCAACACTAGAGGTCGCTGCTTGGAACGAACAAAGTTACCGTTATAAATGTTTATTGGTGTTAATCTTGGTTTGAGAAATCAAAGCTATTCTCTGAAGTTTCACCAAAAGTCCAACGTGTTGCCCGAGTTCCAAATATGAGAACTCAGTCAGCAACTCTAACTATGTCCTGTTAGCAAAAACAAAGACTTTAAGAACAACTTTAAGAACAAAGTGGTGAAGCTAGTGACTTTAGATGAACAACATCAGATCAGACTTCCAAGATGTAGCTTGGTGAGATACATTTGGGAAGTTTTGGTGGAACATTAATGCGTACAAGAGATTGATGTGATGAAATGGATGCAGCCTGGTTATGTTACGGCACCAAAACCAGGCTGTCCATTTTGTTTTACTTGATTCCTTCAGAGCCGTTTATGTGTGTGTTGGGGGGCGGAGTCACATTAATCCGTTTGACCCAGAGCAACCAGAGAGGAGAAGAATATCTGTATTTAGACTTTCTGTGACTATTTTTGTCAGTGCAGTTACATAGCTGGCTGGATATGTGGGACAAGACGGCTCTCCCAATTTTTATTCCACTTTTTATTCTGATTGGTTGATATTTGAAGGCAACACAAGGCCTTCCCAACAAATCTGAGGTGATTGAGAGGTCTGGGACCAAGTAGGTCAGGCTGTGTCCTCCTGCTAATTTCCTAGCTGCACAGTTATGAGAATGAACTCTGCAAAATGTTAAGTCCTAATAAAGCCTCAACTTTAAAGGGATAGTTCTGTTTAACTGAACTGTGGTTGTATGAGGTACTTGTCTATGGTAAGTGTATTACTCACAGAGGTTCCCGGTCAGCTCGGCCCCTTTCTAGAGCAACTGTCCAGAGAAACAAGAAGCTATACGCAACCACTGCAGACGAGGTCAGCCCTACCAGGAAACTGAGCTCATTTTAAGAAAGTCCAACCCAAACACTGATGCAAGTTTTGCATCTCAGTTAGAGATCATTTTCAACACCAAAGTCTGACATGATGGTGCTGACACAGTAATGTGTGTAGTGTTTATATCAGCTCAGTCCCCTTCAGCAGCTAACACAGTGTATGTTGATAAGGTGAACATCTGATGTGGACCATGGTTTGGGCCATTATTTGATAATTAAAAAAAAACAGTGAGAGCTGAAAACTTCCTCTGAAGACACTCTTCCATTCAGCCTTTCTGGTTTAACTTCTAAAAATTGAAGAAAGCGGGTAAAACAGCGACATTAAGGGAGACAGGAACTCTGGACGTGAGCCACTGGTATCCTCTGATTCAGAAAGGTCCTGTTACCTGTTGTTACCAAGTCCCACTCCTGACAGCAGGAGCTCTCTGGGTTCATGGGCTCACAGTTTACACACCTGCAGCACCAGGTAACTCAGGATCTCTCTGCGCTCCAATTAGAGAAGAAGTTTCTTTCTTCTCTCCTTCAGTCTGTTGAGTCTAGTTCGTCCTCTGTAAACTTCAGGTCATGAAGGTTTGGTCGTATTTTTGTCTCTTTCGAAGACAGCAGACCAGAAGAGCTGAGGAACACGTACACCGACATTCATGTTTGGGTTGGAGTTCCTTAAAATGAGCTAAATTACGTGGTATAGCTGACCCCCGTCTGCAGCTGTTAGCCTCACTACTGTACAGTCGGTTTCCTACACAGGGGCAGAGCTGGAACTACCTGTGGTTAATACACTTACTATTGACAAGTACCTCATACAACCACATCCCTCTAACTGTGATTTCTTCTCCATTAATTGGTCATAGCTTCACTGCAGCAATTATTTTCCTGGACTCCATGTGATGTTAAGATGAATGATTTTAAGATGAAACAGTTTCTCTGTAAAAGAAACAAGACAAGAAAGACGAGCACGCTCTCAGATCCGTCAGCTTCCAATCAAGCATCATTTCTACCTTCTACTCCAGAAAACATTCAGAATGTAACGCTTTCAGAGCAAATTTCATAATAAAGTCTTTCTTTCACACGTGTGTTCAGAGTCCTGGTTTATTCCTTCAAAGATCAAAAACAGAAGTTTTGAAGCTGTGCCTTTGTGAAGCTCCTGCACTGTTTTCTTATGACTGTAATGTTTCACTGAAAACATTCATAACTTCCAAGAATAACGTATCAGACACAATCTTCCCGTGTGACGCACATCCGTCTTTAATCCTAGTTTCACAGAGCGCTCCGGGCACTTCTAATCCCCAAACAAACAGATCACGTCAGATTCGTCCATTCTACCACTACTTAAAAACGCAGCGCTGCAGGAAGGATCCCACACTCATTTGTTGTTTATCAATGCAGCTGCTGCTTGAAGGTAACACTCTGACTCATGCTCTCATATTTCTGGCTGTGTTCGGACGAGCCGGGACATTCTCGAGGACTCGTTGTCCAAAGAGGATGTCTGTGCTGAGGATCGTAACATGCTGTGTCTGGCATAACATAATACACATTTACAGACATTTCTCTGAAAAGCCTACAAAAAAAGGAAGCATGATATAAATAGTTTACAAATCCCAGAGTGTTTGTGTGTAGGAGTGTGTGTCTGTGTGTGTGTCTGTGTGTGTGTCTGTGTGTAAAGCCAGCAGCTCTGTGGAGTTTGGTCGGATTTAACAGGAAGTAAAAGGATCTGATTTGAACCGAGTGTGACCCAGATGTGGGGTTTTGGGGCTGTTTCCTTTTTAACATTTGTTCAGTAGACATGAAATAACGTCTGGGTTACAGGGGTAAAATAAAAAACTCATTTAATACTATGATCCAAACCAACATCAACAGAGATGTTCTTTTACGGCAAGTCTATATTTAAAAATATCTACGCAGCTCAGGAAAATGAAATGTGTTTCTGTTATCACGACGCCGATGAGTAACTCTAGGATGATGAAACCTTATTATGTCGTGCCTGCTCTTTTCTAGTTTCTGGTTTGCTATGTTAGTCGGTCGTCCCAGTTTTATTTTGTAGTTTTACCTTGTGCTCCATGTTTTATTTCCTGTTTGATGCCTTTGTCGTGTATTTCTTTGGTCTGTTGTTCCCTTCCCCTCTGTGTTTCCTGTTTTATTTTGTGTGTACTCTCTCCTTTGTGTATCATTTCTAGTATTACTCTCTGTCTTTGTGTGTTCTTCCTCCTTGGTGATTGTGTGCCCTGCCCTGATCTGTTTCATCTGTGCCTTGTGACACATCTTTAATTACCCTGTGTGTGTCTCCTCTCTTTGTTGGTTCATTGAGTCGTCCCCTGTGTTCCCTGCTTCGTCACCCTTGTGCTTTTCGTCTTAACCTCTGTGTTTTTACCTCCCGTATCTCTGTGTTTTCTGTTTTGAGCCTTTATGATTTTGGGCATTGGATTTACAGACATTTTAAGTAAGTTTTGTTCTGATCTTTATTAAATATTTTTGTTAGTCTGCAGTTGGGTCCTCACCTTTATGTTTTTCCCTACAGCGGGACAGATTGGCCCAATTTTAACATATTTTGTGTCACTATGGGAAAAACAGAGGAGAACCCATGTGCAGACAAATAAAGATGTTAATGATAAAAGAACAAAAGGTACAAAAAAAGCGTACTGAAATGTCTAAGAAACTAAATTCAAAAGGAAACACAGAGAGAACACAAGGAAGACATACAATGATCCAAAACAGGACAACGGAAACAGAGAAACTAAATGTACAGAGCAATTAACACAGGTGTGAACCAAGCGAAGACGATCTTTACAGCAGAAATCAACATGTTTGAAGCCTGGTTCAAAAAGCTCTTCGTAGCTAATTTCTCTATCGGCACACACTGTACGGGGGTGAACCGGTTCAGAAGATATTAAGATTCCAAGTTTTTGCCCGAATAAGGACATGACTGACTTGATTACCAGATGGGAACACATAGCTGTTGGCTAGGAGGCTCAAACTCCGCCTCTTTACGCCACACTATGCCTGTTTCCGAAACGGCCTGCTACATACTACTTACTAATGTAGTAGGCAGTAGGTATTGCCTACTACATACTGCGTTTGAATTTAGTATGTAGTATGACTGTTCTGTCCGATCTGTCATGCAGCATGCTGAGCCAGACTTCGCTGGATTTCGGGTTTCGGAAAGCGGAAGTAAACAACGGCGAAGCCGATAAATAAAATGCTAATTTAGCATCCATTTATGATTTAAAAAGTTAGGAAGTGGTTTATATGTAATTTGATAACTTTCACAGCACCCACAAACGGATTTCCTCCCGTCAAAAAATGAGGAAAAAGAAAAAGCAGAACGAGCGCTGTGCATTATGGGAAACAGTACGCTAGGCAGACTGGTCCGATGCACACTGAGATATTTTCCCGTATCAGTAGACATCGGGGGGGTTTTGGCATACTGCAGATTTTGCTCTTGTTCACATACTACTTACTACATACTGAGTTTTGGACATATCAGTACGTACTGCTAGTATAGTAGACGATTTCGGAAACAGCCTATGCCTGGTTGAGTTCCGCATTTCCAATATGGCTGCCGCCGTCGATTGGCTTCAAAACAGCGCTCAGGAACAGATGGGTGACGTCACGGATACTACATCCATTTTTTATACAGTCTATGGTGTGAACACAGGACACAGGTGAAACTAACCAGGTTAGTTCCTCAAAAATGAGGGAAACACTAGAGCAGGAAGTAAAGCTAAACTGGAGACACAGGGATCAAGAACTACAAAATAAAATACAATATTATACACAAAGGACTACAACACAAGACATGGATCACTAAACACAAGGAAGACAAATGATAATTATACAGTAAACAGACAGGGAGGAAATATGGCATGAAACATGAGGAAAAGGGAAACTAAACTTTACTGAGTTTACAGTTTAGTTAAACCTCTCTTTTCTCCAAAAGGAATCCATCCAAAATGAAACCATAACCAAAAGTATCACTTTGTGTCATTGTGTCACTAAAAGATGACATTGTCATAGTGGAAATGACTCTGCTCTGAAATTGGGACCACCTGTAGCCCCTAATTGACCTCTGGCAGTCCCTGGACACCACTTTGGGAGCCACTCTCATAAAGCTTACAAGTAATGACAAGATAAATCCCAGGTTTGAGTCTTACAATAAAAATAACAAGAAGGAGATTTAAAATCCAAAAGAGAGGCTTGACTCACCAAGTTCACTTTCTTCCTGCTCTTGACAACTGTGAGAAATTTTTAGTGACTGGCTTCTTTAGCTAGCGTGGCCTTCTTGTGCATCTCTGTGTCAGTATACTGAGTTAGGTCACACTCACCTCCACAGCTTTATGAAAACACCCAGCAGCATGATGTGCAGGAGGCTTTTATTGATTCGCTGCTGACCGGCATGACCCATGTCCTCTTCCCTGAACATTGCTCGTTGTAGCTGCAAAGTCTGTTCCTTTTTACTGGTTTATCCATATTTATGTTCACACTTGTGCCAACTAAACACCATCTATGAACAAAACTTATTCCAGCAGGATTTAGCTCTGTTGATGCTCCAGAAATAAATGATGCTGCTGTCACTTGATGGATCTGATCAGTGCATGATGCGCTACTGTCTGTTTATAGAGAAGTAACATCAATCTATGGGACAAGGAGACTCTGGTTTGCCATGTCAGGCAGTTGTCAGTGAACGTAACCACACCCCAAATCTTCAAAACTATGATCAATGAAAAAATACACCCTCGGCACATTGTGTACCAGACTGTACACATGTTTGTTACTGCTTTAAAAATGGACGCTCTATCATAGGTGTTAATGGGGATTCCTGTGGACATTTGAGCCACTGCAATTTTGTTTACACTTCCTCATTAGCTTAATTTTTCAACATTGGGGGATGCCACCTGCTTGCAACCCATCATTTCAGGTGGTATATACCTGTGGAAAGAATGGCCAACCTTTCAGGCATTCTTATATAACCAGTGGTTTGGGATAAACAACTCCAAGCCCTGACTTCCTTTTCAGTGAGCTGCATTATTTACAGTCCAATTAGTAATTGGAGAACTGAGGCAAGTAAAGATATCCTTTGAGATATGTCTGCAAAAAAAAAAGCATCATTTCTTGGTTCTCTGCATACCCCAACGTTAATCTGTTTCTGGTGAGTCTCACTTTCACTGTAAATAGTAAGTCACACAGAGGCTTCACTCTGGCTAACCTCAGCTGTATGAACCTGAAAAAGAACCAAGTGTCTTGTGATTTACAAGTAACAGGTTGTAAGTTTGTTGAAATAACATCATGATGCAGGTTAGTAAATAGTCAAGCTTTGTCAGGTATGTCCTCAAGAGGAGAAGAAAACTGCCTCTCAAATGTTTGTTGTATGAATGGAGGTCGAATCAGTCAGGAAATCAAAATACTGGATAATAATAATAATAATAATACCTAAGTTTTATATAGCGCTTTTACAAGAACTCAAAGACGCTTTACAAGAGAGACAATAAATAAATACAATAAAGACATATAAGATAAGCAGACGACAAGGGAAGAGGTGGAATAATTAATGTGTGGGGAATGCCTGTTTGAAAAGGTAAGTTTTTAACTGTTTCTTAAATGAATGAAGTGAGTCAGAAGCACGGATGTGTGGGGGGAGAGAGTTCCAGAGGGTGGGGGCGGCTATGGCAAAGGCCCGGTCCCCCAAGGTACGGTGCTTGGATTTAGTAATGGGAGTGAGGAGGTTGGAGTCAGAGGATCGGAGGCAGCGGGAGGGGTGGTAGTACTGGAGAAGGTCAGTGAGGTATGGGGGGGGCCAGGTTATTGAGGGATTTGTACGTGGTGAGCAGGATCTTAAAATGGATGCGCTGTTTTACGGGGAGCCAGTGGAGCTGTTGAAGGACAGGGGTGATGTGGTCTCTGGAGCGGGAGTGGGTGAGTAGCCGGGCAGCAGAGTTCTGTACGTATTGTAGTTTTTGTAGATGGGAGGAGGGAAGACCATACAGGAGGCTATTACAATAGTCGAGTCGTGAGGATATAAAAGCATGAATTAGGGTTTCAGCAGCGGATTTGGAGAGAGTGGGACGGAGGCGGGCGATGTTGCGGAGGTGAAAGAAGGCAGTTTTGGTGATGTGACAGATGTGGGGTTGGAAGGAGAGAGTCTGATCGAAGATGACGCCAAGGTTTTTGATCTGAGGGGAGGGGGTGACTGAGTGACTGTCTATGGAGAGCTTGAAGTCCTGGGCGGAGGGGAGCAGGGATTTGGGGCCGATGATGATGATTTCAGATTTGTTACTATTGAGTTTTAGAAAATTGGTGGTCATCCATGATTTTATTGCAGATAGGCAGGTGGTGAGGGTGGAAACAGTGGCAGCGCTGATTGTTTTGGTGGAAAGGTAGAGTTGGGTGTCGTCGGCGTAACAGTGAAATTGGAGTCCATGATGGCGAATGATGTGACCAAGGGGTAGGATGTACAGAATGAAAAGGAGGGGACCAAGCACCGAGCCTTGAGGCTTTTGCAGCACAGCATCAAGCAGACTGTCGCTTAAGTTGAAGTTTTTCATCTAGAACAAATGTTAGCTGCTCTTGCTTGCAGATATCTGTTTATAGACACCAATGGATTGTCGTTGGATTAGAGCTGATGGGAGCCTGGATGCGATTACGGCGGATTCAAGCGACAACCTCTGGTCCCAAAATATGAAGCCCATGTGGAAGTCTTATAA